>NC_080675.1:3732272-4032272 GCF_030445035.2 Dasypus novemcinctus | reverse complement strand
ACATCGATTTGGAGGGAAGGTAACAGAGAGGATCCATCTGTGAAATATACACGGAGATCCCAGCTACGTGTGGAGGATTCCCTCCTTGGGTAGGCGGAGCCGAGGCAGCTAGCACCGCGCGGAGCCCCTGCGGGCGGCGGCCAGGGTAGCCGATTCCGGCCGAGCCCGGCTGAGCCGCGGCGGGCGGGGGGGCGGAGCCCGGCTGAGCTCGGCCAAGCCGCGCCACGCCGGGCGGCGAGCGGGAGAGCAGCGCCGCGCCGCGAGCGGGAGAGCCGAGCCGCGCTGCGCCGCGCCGGGCGGCGGGCGGGAAAGCCGAGCCCGGCCGAGCCCAGCCGAGCCCAGCCGAGCCGCGGCGGGCGGCGGGCGGGGGACCGGAGCCCAGCTGAGCCCAGCCGAGCCTGGTGGCGGGGTTTCTGTTCTTTGGGTTTTTTTTATTTTTTATTTTTTGTTGTTGTTGTTGTTCTTGTTGTTCTTTTTTTTTTTTTTTCAATCCTCTCTTTCTTGTCCCCAATATTCTTCTTATACTATTTTACCTTAACAATACAATAGGTCCTACAGGAAATACCTCACATTTGCTGGGTTTCCTCACCCTCCACTGCCTCATTTCTCTGTGAATAGATTTAGCCTATCTACACGATCCCCTTTCCCCTACAACTTGATATCCTCCACCATCTGCTATCTCTCCTATATTCCATCTCCCTTTCTTTGATCCACAAAGTGTCTAACTCTTAATTTCTAATACCTTTGTTTAGTTTTCCATCTGGTATTCGTCCCTGAAACTATTACCTTTCTTTTCTCTTTCCCTCTCTCACGAAAACAATAGCCTCTTAGTACGTACCACATTCCTCCCATATTCAGTCGTCTACCTCATTATAGGTACTTTCCTACTACTATAACTCTACACAATTTACATGATCTAACCTCCATCCTCCCAGAACTCATATTGTTGCTTTGTAAACATATATCACCAATACTACTTCACACTTTTTCCTTCCTTACACAATTGACTTTCCCCAGCACTAATACTTTCCTTTAAAGTGAGCTTAACTAGCAATAAGAAATTGGAATAAGAAGAACAAAGTGACAAAGAGAAGATATAACACTTACGCAAAAACAACAGCTAATTAATCTCTAAGACTAGACAAAGAAGCTAAGGAACTGATTAAACCCGTCAAAGAAAAAATGTTGACAAGACAGCAACAAAAATCTACAAACCAAACCAGTAATCAGGAAAACATGGCTGAATCCAATCAACAAACTGAAAATCAGGAAGGGGGGCAGGACTTCGCACAAGCAATGAAAGATCTCAGAACATTTATCACCGACAAATTTGATGAAGTAATGAAAGAGGTTAACAGCGTGAAGACAACACTCGGAGGGGAAATTGCAGACATGCGCAAAAAAATAACAGATATGATGGAAATGAACACCACAATTCAAGAAATAAAAAATACACTTGCAGCAAATATCAGCAGACTAGAAGAGGCAGAGCAGAGAATTAGTGATGTGGAAGACAGTGCATTGGAAATCAAACAGATAGTAGAAGTGGTCAATAAAAAGGTAGAAAAAATCCAGATAGGTCTTAGGGACCTGAATGATAACGCAAAACGCTCAAACATACGTATTATAGGCATTCCAGAAGGAGAAGAGAAGGGAAAGGGGTCAGAAGGAGTGTTGCAGGAAATAATGAATGAAAACTTCCCAAATCTACTGAAAGAGACAGATGTACATATCCAAGAAGCACAGCGCACTCCACTGGTCATAAAACCCAACAGGCCCACCCCAAGACATATACTTGTCAAATTATCCAATGCTCAAGACAAAGAAAAAATTCTAAAAGCAGCAAGAGAAAAGAAAACCATCACATACAAGGGAAACTCCATAAGATTAAGTGCTGATTTCTCATCTGAAACGATGGAGGCAAGAAGGCAGTGGTATGATATAGTCAAGGTACTAAAGGAAAAAAATCTCCAACCAAGAATACTCTATCCAGCTAAACTAGCATTCAAAAATGATGGAGAGTTCAAAATATTCACAGATAAACAGAAACTGAAAGAGTATATCAACAAGAAACCTCCCCTTCAAGAAATTCTTAAGGGAATTCTGCAGGAAGAAAGGAAAAAACAGGACAGTCAGAGATGGAGGAGAGTGTAAAAGCAACAAGAAAGACAAAAATAGAAGGGGAAAATAAAATAATACAAACAAAATATAACAAACACAAATCCAACCAAAATATGGCTACCATAAATAACTCTCTAAACGTAATAACACTGAATGTCAATGGATTAAACTCACCTATCAAAAGATTCAGACTGGGACACTGGATAAGGAAATACGACCCATCTATATGCTGCCTACAAGAGACACATCTTAGACCCAGAGACTCATGGAGGTTGAAAGTGAATGGCTGGAAAACAATCATACAAGCAAACAACAACCAAAAAAAGGCAGGAGTAGCTATATTAATATCAGACAAAATAGACTTTAAATGCGAAACAATTGTGAGAGACAAAGAAGGATACTATATTTTAGTGAAAGGGACAATCTGTCAAGAAGATCGAACAATCATAAATATTTATGCTCCTAACAAGGGCGCCTCTAAATATGTGAGGCAAACGCTGGAAAAACTAAGTGAAAGAATAGATGCATCTACAATTATAGTGGGGGATTTTAATACACCACTATCAACTCTGGACAGAACATCTCAAAAGAGAATCACTAAAGAAACAAAACATTTGAACAGTATATTAGAAGAGCTGGATCTAATAGACATATATAGATCATTACACCCAAACACAGGATATACATTTTTCTCAAGCGCACATGGAACATTCTCCAAGATTGACCATATGCTAGGGCACAAAGAAAGGCTTAATGAATTCAGAAAGATCGAAATCATACAAAACAATATCTCTGACCACAGTGGAGTCAAGCTGGAAATTTGCAGGGGACAGAGACCCAGACTTCACACGACAATTTGGAAATTAAACAGCACACTCTTAGAAAAACAGTGGGTCAAAGAGGAAATCTCAAAAGAAATCAATGACTACTTTGAAACAAATGATAATGATAACACAACATACCAAAATTTATGGGATGCAGCAAAAGCGGTACTGAGAGGGAAATTTATAGCCATAAATTCATATATCAAAAAAGAAGAAAGAGCAGAAATTGAAGAATTAACTGCACATTTGAAGGAATTAGAAAAACAACAACAAAGTAACCCAACAGGAAGAAGAAGGAAGGAAATAACAAAGATAAGAGCAGAACTAAATGAAATAGAAAATAAGAAAGCACTTGAAAAAATAAACAAGACCAAGAGCTGGTTTTTTGAGAAGATCAACAAAATTGACAAACCTTTAGCGAGACTAACAAAGAAAAAAAGAGAAAAGATGCAAATACACAAAATAAGAAATGAGAAAGGTGAAATCACCACTGACCCCACAGAAATAAAGACTATCATAAGAGGATACTTTGAAAAACTATATTCCAACAAAAATGACAATTTAGAGGAAATGGACAAATTCCTAGAAATACATAAGCAGCCCATACTGACAAAAGAAGAAATTGATGATCTTAACAAACCAATCACAAGCAAAGAGATAGAATCAGTCATTAAAAATCTCCCAACTAAGAAGAGCCCAGGGCCAGACGGCTTCACAGGTGAATTCTACAAAACATTCCGGAAAGAACTAACACCAATCCTGTTGAAACTATTCCAAAAAATCGAAACAGAAGGAACACTGCCTAATTCCTTCTATGATGCCAACATTACCCTAGTACCAAAGCCAAACAAAGACACCACAAGAAAGGAAAATTACAGACCAATTTCTCTAATGAACCTAGACGCAAAAATACTTAACAAAATACTTGCTAATCGTATTCAACAACACATTAAACGAATTATACACCATGACCAAGTGGGATTTATTCCAGGTATGCAAGGATGGTTCAACATAAGAAAATCAATCAATGTAATACACCATATAAACAGATTGACAGAAAAAAACCACATGATTATATCTATAGATGCAGAAAAGGCATTTGACAAAATACAGCACCCCTTCCTGATAAAAACACTCCAAAAGATCGGAATACAAGGAAACTTTTTGAACATGATAAAGAGTATATATGAAAAACCTAAAGCCAACATTGTTTACAATGGCGAAATCCTGAAATCCTTCCCTCTAAAATCAGGAACAAGACAAGGATGCCCATTGTCTCCGCTCCTATTTAACATTGTCTTGGAAGTACTGGCTCGAGCACTGAGACAAGAACCAGATATAAAAGGCATTCAAATTGGAAGGGAAGAAGTCAAAATTTCATTATTTGCAGATGACATGATCCTATATATAGAAAACCCTGAGAGATCTACAACAAAGCTCCTAGAACTCATAAATGAGTTTAGCAAAGTCGCAGGTTATAAGATCAATGCGCAAAAATCAGTAGCATTTCTATACACCAATAATGAGCAAGATCAGGAGGAAATCAAGAAACAAATACCATTCACAATAGTAAATAAAAAAATCAAATACTTAGGAATAAATTTAACTAAAGATGTAAAAAACTTATACATCGAGAACTATACAAGATTGTTCAAGGAAATCAAAGACCTAAATAAATGGAAGAATATTCCCTGTTCATGGATAGGAAGACTGAATATTATTAAGATGTCTATTCTACCAAAACTGATCTACACATTCAATGCAATCCCAATAAAAATCAACACAGCCTTCATTAAGGAACTAGAAAAACTAACTATGAAATTTATTTGGAATAAAAAGAGGCCCCGAATAGCCAAAGACATATTGAAAAAGAAAAACGAAATAGGAGGAATCACACTTCCTGACTTCAAAACATACTACAAAGCTACAGTAGTGAAAACAGCATGGTACTGGCATAAGGAGAGACACACAGACCAATGGAATCGAATTGAAAGTTCAGATATAGAACCTCATGTATATAGCCATATAATATTCGATAAAGACACCAAACCCTCTCAACTGGGAGAGAATGGCCTATTCAACAAATGGTGCCTGGAGAACTGGATAGCTATATGTAGAAGAATGAAAGAGGATTACCATCTCACACCTTATACAAAGATCAACTCAAGATGGATCAAAGACCTAAATATAAGAGCCAAGACCATAAAGACCTTGGAAAGCAGTGTAGGGAAACATCTACAGGACCTTGTAATAGGAAATGGCTTCATGAATATCACACCAAAAGCACGAGCAGCAAAAGAACAAATAGATAAATGGGACTACCTCAAAATTAAAGCCTTCTGCACCTCAAAGGAGTTTGTCAAGAAAGTAAAAAGGGAACCCACACAATGGGAGAAAATATTTGGCAACCATATATCTGATAAGAGACTTATAACTTGCATATATAAAGAACTCATAGATCTCGAAAACAAAAAGATAAACAACCCATTTAAAAAATGGGAAAAAGATTTAAACAGACACTTCTCCAAAGAAGAAATACAAATGGCTAAAAAGCACATGAAAAAATGCTCCAAATCCCTAGCTATCAGGGAAATGCAAATCAAAACTACAATGAGATACCATCTTACTCCCATAAGATTGGCAGCCATGAAAAAAACAGTAGAATACAAATGCTGGAGAGGATGTGAAGAAAGGGGAACACTCATCCATTGCTGGTGGGAATGCAGAAGGATCCAACCATTCTGGAGGACAGTTTGGCAGTTTCTCAAAAAATTATCCATAGATTTGCCATATGACCCAGCAATACCACTGCTGGGTATATACCCATCAGATCTGAAAACAAGGACACAAACCGATATATGTACACCAGTGTTCATAGCAGCATTGTTCACCATCGCCAAAAGTTGGAATCAATCCAAAAGTCCATCAACAGATGAGTGGATCAATAAAATGTGGTATATACACACAATGGAATACTACTCAGCTGTAAGAACCAATACACTACAATCGCACGTGATAACATGGATGAACCTTGAGAATCTTATGTTGAGTGAAGCAACCCAGGCATTGAAGGACAAATACTATATGACCTCAATGATATGAAATAAGTTAACTGCCTCAGAGAGCTAGAGTCTGGAAAAGTGGCTTACTGGAAATCGGGGGGTGGAGGAAGGATGTGAGTTAATGTCTGTAGGGGTGGAATCTGTGATGAGCTGGGGGTAAGTATGAGCACAAAGAAGGGACAAAATGGGGGCAAGGGGTTACCTTCGGGTGGGGTTTTCTGGGTTTGAGGGGGGCTGGGGATGGGAAGAGGGGAAATATGGTCTAAGAAATAGGTGGGAGGGAGGGGCAACATACAAACATGGGAGAGTGCCAGAAGTTCATTGAGAACTAAATGTTGAGTAAAACGTATCAAAGTATAAGTAGGAGGGTTACCTGGTTAGGACGCTCAGGGGGTATGGTCTGATGCGGGAGGACTCCGGAGGGAATAGCTGAAGGCTCATTTTGCCAAGGTGGGTTCTACCATTGGGTGGGGTGGACCCATATCCTGGGGAAGACTAATGCCGTCGAATAGAGAGAACTGTATCTCTCGTGAGAAAGGACGGCTCCCAGGGCATTAGATTGGCAGGCGTTGTGGGCCCTAAGGGGAGGGGAAAATGGACGTGCAATGGATGGAACAAAGGTAAATAAGGGGGCAAAGGAGGAGTTATGTGAGAGTACACGAGGATGAATATAAAACAGCTAATATTACACCAAAAACATATAGGGGATGACAGACTAATAATGAAAACCATAAGACAAAACATAGGATAACTAAAAAATTTAGAAAACTGTACAACCTAAAGTATGGACCACATAGTAAGCACAAATGTTACCTTGTTTGAAAACTATAGTTTCGGAATCTGTACATCAGTTTCAGGAAATATGATATGAATAAGTTAAAAGATTATTGCTGTGGAAGGGAAAAGGTTTTATGGTGGATCTGGGGAAATACTGTATATTGTATATATGAATTTTGGTGATCTAAGACTCTTCTGAAGCTGACATTATGTTGGTATTCACTTTACGGGAAGTTTTGGATCACAGAGTGGTTCAACAATGGCAGCGGAGGAATACTGATATGGGATGTTATTGACAGGATATATATGGTTGACAGGGAGTTATACAGGGCATATGCCCAGGGTATATGGTAATATCTATATATACTCATAGTGGAAACAATTAAAAACAACAGCTGGGGGGGTACTGGGCTCCTGGCCGGGGGGTCACTGTTGTGGGCCCTGGGAGAGCAGCGGCAATCCTCCAGGTGCAACGGCAAGAACCAGGAAGGAAGGAGGGCCCAACAGTGGGCTCTTGATACTAATGGCTACACTTTTGAGCCTATGCACCTGCAATAAGAACAAGGCCTAGAGTAGCATTGTGCCTGGGGGTTTCCTCCTGACAGCCTTCATGTTACTCAAATGTGGCCACTCTCACAGCCAAACTCAGCGTGTAGATGTGATGCATTCCCCCCAGCGTGGGACACGACACCCGGGGATGAGCCTCCCTGGCACCGAGGGATCACTACCACATACCAGCTGAAGAAGCAACTAGAAAATGACCTTGAATTAAAGACTCAATGCGGAACAGCAGAATATACCTATCTACATATAATAACATGACTTCGAGAAGCGGTTTGACCTAATGTAAGGGGGAAATGGAAAAGAGAAATGAGATTATAAGGCTGTGAGTCTCTAAAAAAGAGTCTGGAGGTTGTCAGAAGGAATACCCCTATGTACAACTGAACAGAGTCTAAGAGACAGATAAGGTAGATACAACCCCAGGTATTGGTTCTTTTGAGGGATAAAGAGACCCACGGGTTCTATGGTCATGGCAGAAGGGGTTCACTGCCATGACAGATGGCCCTTCTTTGGAGCTGGTGTTTCTGCGTGATGGAAATGGACTCAGAGGGGATCTCTTTTCACAAGACTTGCATGCTACTTTATTGGAATTGTAGTTGGTGCTGGGTTTAAGATATATGTAGGGGATTTGAATCTCTGGACTGATAATATGACACCCAGGCCCAGAGCCTCAACAGACTTCAGCTCCTACACTTTGACTTATTGGACTTACTCCACTCAGCTAACATGGAGTTGAAGAAGGTCAACCACCACAACATGGAGCCTAGAGTGTCTACAACTAGAAGCGGGAAGAGTGCATCCAGTACCCATGTGGAATCTAAGCCCTCACTTGACATAGGTGTGCAATGGACACAACCAATCCAATGTCCACAGAGAAAATGTGGAATGGGTGTGGGAACGGTAGCCATGGGGGCTGCTGGGTGTGGGGAACGGGAGGAAGAGATGAGATGTGGAGGCGTTTTCGGGACGTGGAGTTGTCCTGGATAGTGCTTCACGGACAATTACGGGACACTGTAGATCCCCCCAGGGCCCACTGGATGGAACGTGAGAGAGTCTGGGCTATGATGTGGACCATTGACTATGGGGTGCAGTGATGCTCAGAGATGAACTTACCAGGTGCAATGGATGTATCACGATGATGGGAGAGAGTGTTGCTGTGGGGGGAGTGGGGGGCGGGGGCGGTGGGGTTGAATGGGACCTCATATATTTTTTTTAATGTAATTAAAAAATAATAATAATAATAAATAAATATTAAAAAATAAAATAAAAGAAAAAAAAAGGAATGACATATTGATACATGCTAAAACACAGATGATCCTCAAAAACATGCTCAGCAAAAGAAGCCAGACACAAAAGACGGCATACTATATAATTCCAAGTATGTGTAATGTCCAGAAATGAAAATCTATAGAGACAGAAAGAAAACTAGTGTTTGCCAGGACTGGGAGTGGGAACGAAGAGTAATTATAAATGGGCTCCTCTTACTGACGTGGTGGGGAAGTTCTAAAACCAGATTGTAGTGATGGCTATACCATTCTATAAATTTACTAAAAAGCATTGAATTGTACCCTTAAAAATGGGTAAATTTTATAGTTTATACATTATGCTTTAATAAAGTTATTTAAAAAGAGAAAAAAAAAAAAAAAGAAAATCAGAGATCACTCGGAACTTCATCTTTTTCTTCCCTCATCTGGTTGCATCATTGTCTTTTTTGTGCGTCGCAGGGGCCTGCACCTCTCTGCACTGTGCAGCTTTGGGACACCTTATTTTTTTTTTTTTTTTTTTTTTTTTTTTTTTTTTTTTACCAGGAGGTCCTGGGAATCAAACCCAGGTCCTCCATATGATAAACGGGAGCTCAATTGGTTGAGCCACAGCCACTTCCTGAACTTCATCTTGATTGGGAAATTTTTCAATAAAAACTCAGAAGCATGATGTAGAATAATGATAGAAAATGTGTGGGATTGTGTGTGTGAGTGTATGTCCAGTCCTACGTAGATCAAGGTTAGTTTAGGGATTGTCAGTGTTGATTTACTTAAAGCCAGTGTTGCAAACACACATATATATTTGCCTGAAGTACACACGGCTCGACTGACAGCAGCAGGCACCTAGAGTAGAGAGAGGATGACAAGAGGGGGGGCAGGTGTGGAGGAAGCAGGCGTATGTCCTGGTGGGTGTTCTTACGTGCTTGAATTGTTTTGCCGTGTGCATGTATTCTTAGCCTGTTTTGTTAGAACTATAACTCATATAGAGAAGCATGTAAAGCAGATACGTAACCACCACCCTGGCTAGGCACCCAAGAGCTAGCTGCCTGTGGGTCCTTCATAGGTTTAGGGCTGCATACTTAAGTGTAACATTATAGGATCATTTTTTCCTATACTTTAATTAAATGAAATCATACCGAGTAGATCATTTTTATCTTGTCTCTTTTTTATTCAACAATGTCTTGTAATATTTATCCACGTTGTGTATAACTATGCTTCATTTGTCTCCATAATTTTGACGTATTAGATATATGGCAGTGTATTATATTTATCTGATCTACTTACTGCTGGACAATGGGTTGTTTCCAGCGTGGACTATTAGAACGATACTTCTTTTACATAAGTTCTGCTGCATATGTAGGAGTTCCATTAGGGTATGTACCTGGGAGTACAGCTTCTGACCCACAAGGTCCATATACCTTCACTTTCACTTGATAATGCCAAACCTCACAGCCCCACACACAGTGCTCAAACATTCCATTTGCTCCACATCTTCTCCCAACAGTTGGCGTTGTCAGAATATTTCATGTTTGTCAGCCTGCTGGGTGTCTGATGGCATATTGTTGTGGTTTTAATTTGCATTTCTCTGATTATTAATGAGAGTGAGAGTCTTTTCATGTGAGTTAGCCATGTGGATATATTTTGTGAAGTGCCTGGTTAAGACTTTCCTATTTTTCCCTTGGTATTCTGAATTCTTACTGATTTATTGGAAATGTTCATATATTTTAGATGTGAGTCTGTGGGGTATATGTATTCAAATAGTTCTATTCTCTGACTTGCCTTTTCATTCTCTTGGTGGTGTCTTGATGATGAACAATTTTTAACTTTTAGCTCAATTTATCAATTTTTTAATGGTTCCTATTTTTTTGTGTCCTGTTCAAGAACTTCCTTATTTGCCTCCCTGCATAAGATATCCTTCTGTATTACTTCCTAAAAGCTTTAGAGTTTTGCCTTTTAGATGTTAAGTCTGTCACCCACTCCGAGTTTATTTTTGGATATGATGTGGGGTAAAGATAAATTCCTATTTTTATTTTAGTTTTTTGCCTCTGTGTACCTGGTTGACTTTTGAAAAGTTGACTTTCCCTCACTGTTCAGCCATAAATCAAGGATCCATATATGTACAAATCTGTTTCTACTTTCTGTTCTCTATGGCGATACAGAGCTTGGCTGTTTTCATTAGTGAAGCTTTAGGTAAGGCTTGACTTCTGAAATAGCAAGTCCTCCCACCATGTTGTTCTTCTCCAAGGGCGTCTTGGTAAGTCTTACTTGACCCTTTGCATTTCCGTGTACATTTTAGATCAGCTTATCCAAGTCCACAAAAGTGATCTGTTAGGCTATGATTGGGATGTCATTGACATCCTAACCCCAGTGTCATAAAGAAAAATCTCTTCTTCTTTCTTAATCTTGATAATTGTTATCTACAAAATAAACTCGATGGTGAGACATCGAAAGTTTCCTCTGCAGTCAGAAACAGAAGACGCAACACCTCCCTATATCTTTACAGCATTGCTCTGGAGGTCCTGGGCAGCTCTGGCAGGTGGGAATGACCGGAGCAGCCTCATATTGCAGGTGCCAGGTAGGCCCAGAAAAGCTAAGGGTTTTACAGCCATATTATTAGGATCCTAAGATAGCAAGACAGCTAGATGCAAAATGAATACCCTAAAATCACTGTTTTCTATATTGCAGCAGCAGTTAGGAAATTAAATCATTTTAATGATACCATTTACATAAACATCAAAAAAATAAATCACAAAGAATAAAAAGTGACATTTAACACATTTATAGGGAAAAAAAGTATAAAACTTAACTGTTAAGATATTTGAGGAAGATTTGCGTAAATAGAGAAATACTCCATGTTTATGGATTGAAAGACTCGATGTTGCAAAGACTTCCCGTTCTCCCCAAATAGACCTGGGAAATGTAAAGGCTGAGAATATTGAAGACCTGAAGAGCCCCGTGAGGGAAGTTAATCTAACAGAGGTTAAGTCATTCTCAGGCTCTGGGAAGCAAGGCTCTGGTATTGGTGCAGGCAGAAGCCGGTCGATCGGTGCCACAGAAGGGAGAGCCTTGTGTTCATGGACCCCTGATTCAGGCAGGGGAGACGCTGGAGAGCTGTGGGGGAAAGATGGCCGCTTCAGAAAGGGAGGCATGAATTTTCTCTTTAAAAATCAATAGTATTGCTGAGTTTTTATTTTCTTCGAAGGAAACTTGCCACCTGCTAAAGTTGCCTCATAAAAGAGATATAAGCTATGGAATTTAGTACGTTACTGAAGAATTCCACATTCGCGCTATAAAAGTTCTCAGTTTAATTGCATTGCACTTCCTTCTCATTCATTTTGTGTTCACACTAAATGTATTAGGAAGACAGGATGGTTCCATCATCTGGCGCTTACCTTTTCTTTCTGTTTCATTTGCGGCATCTGTCGTCGTGAGGTCCTGCTTTGCAGGTCATTATGGAGCCCTGAAGGGCCCACTGAGCACTGTGCATTGAGAAGGGAGCGCTTGGCTGTGCTGGCACTGTGCACTCTAGCTTTGAAAATCAGCCTGCGTCAGCCCTTTGGCAGATATCATGAGGAGTTCAAAAGGCTGCAGGCTATGAGCCTCAGGAGCTCGCACCTTTTGGGGTTTTTTTTGAGTTGTTATTTTCTGGGTTTGTGGTTTTTGCAACTGTTTCTTTTTTTTCATTGCATTTTTATTTAGAAGCCGTTATCTTCACATACCAGAAAGGCCTGCCTCTGTTGTCTTTCTACAAATTCATGCTATAAATTGGTACTTTATTGTATCTTGGAGTATTTCTTTTTTTTTTTTTTTTTTTAAGATTTGTTTATTATTTAATCCCCCTCCCTTTGTCTGCTCTCTGTCCATTCGCTATGTGTTCTGTGTCCGCTTGCATTCTTGTCAGCAGCACCGGGAATCTGTATCTCCTTTTTGTTGTGTCATCTTGCTGCATCAGCTCTCCACGTGTGCAGCTCCACTCCTGGACGGGCTGCGCTTTTTTCACATGGGGCAGCTCTCCTTGAGGGACACACTCCTTGCACGTGAGACTCCCTACACGGGGTACACCCCTGCGTGGCACAGCACTCCTTGCGCGCATCAGCACTGCACGTGGGCCAGCTCACCACATCAGTCAGGAGGGTTTGAACCCTGGACCTCCCATATGGTAGGCAGATACTCTATCAGTTGAGCCAAATCCACTTCTCAGAGTATTTCTTTTAACCACTAAGACTTAGCCTCTAGAAGGAGGTCATTTTTAATCATTTGCCTGTCCACAGACAGAGTTCTCATGATACCTCTTGATGCAGAGCTATGATTTAGTAATTCAACCCCATCATATTCTCTGCCTTGGTTAAATATGTATGTGTGTGAGTGTCTATCATTCCCTTCTACAATTGAGGGTACACATTTGGAATGTCAGGCGGCTCCCAGGGTGAAGGCAGCTGCTGGTTCTTTCCGGGCATGGAGTGTGAGAATGCCAGGCAGGCTCCCCAGCTATGAGCGTGCTTAAGGTGTTCCTTGCAAATTGGGGTATGAACAAAAGTGGAGAACTGAGTAAGGATTGAAGATAAGCAAGGGTTAATTCAGAAAATGAACCTTTTCATTGAAAAGAGCTGGATATTTAAATGCTAAGAGGCCTGAAGTTTATCATGACTTCTTCCTATTTAAAATGATAGCATGTCACTTGCTACTAGGTGTGTTTAGGGATCAGGTTTGGTTATCAGGGTCTCTCTCTCCTTTTCTCTCTCTCTTTTTAGGGTCTCTTAAGTATCCTTTAGGGCATGGATTCTTAACCAAGGTCTGTGAACTTGAATTGAAATTCAAAAAAACATTCTTGTGGGGATGTGTTGGTGTGGGTGTGATCTATTTATTGAATAATCCATGGTTTAGTGTGGACTTAGTAAGGGATCTGTGGCTTTCACCTGACTGGCAAAGGGTCCATGGAACAGAAAAGTTAAGAACCCCTGCTTTACAGGGTATATCCCATCACCCTGCTTGTCTGTTTCTGATCCCTGCACACAGTGTAGGATTTAGGGACACACAAAAAGGATAAATTCAGACCACAACATCTGAGTGCCTGCTCTTTGCAAGGTTCAGTGCTGGGCATTAGGGGACACAGAATTGGAAAACATTTACATGACACCTACCCTCAAAAAGCATGTGGTTGGAGAGGTAAGAAAGAACTTCTCCAAAGATTACTGACCATTTAAAGCCATGGAAGTGCTCAGGGACCAGCTCAAGAGTGATGCACCATGTCTAGCTATGGAGGTGAAAAAGGCCTTGTAGAAGAAATGTGCACAGAAGTTGGCAGTTAGGTGTGGGGAGTACTGGGTACAAGGAAACCACCAGCCGCATAAGGGCAGGGGGACCCGGGAGCCATGGAGGTGCCCGTTGGGCCAGAGGCTCATATGGGGTCGTGGGTCAGGATCCCTTAAATTATTTAGGACCCCAAAGAACTTGTTTACATGAAGTATAGCTATTGATACAGAACATACTTGAAACTAAACCAGAAGAAAAATTTAATATATTTACTCATTCATTAAAAAATAAGCTCATTACATATTAACAAAAATGCCATTTTATGAAAAAAGCCATATTTTCCAGAACAAATTTAGTGAGAAGAACAACATTTTACATTTTTGCTAATCTCTTTAATGTCTGACTTGATAGAAGATAGCTGGATTCTCATGCTTCTGCATTCACACTTTTTCTGTATTGTTTTGGTTGAAGTACAGGAAGACGTAGTTAGGAAAGAGAGGAGTATTTTATTATTATTTAATAACCTTTTCAGATTGCCTTGCTTGGAATCATCTTTGATATTACAATAAAACTTAACAAAACTTAACAACTTCAGATTCCTAAAGGAGCCTACTGTGTGGAATCTGACATCATATCAGTGATCTGTCTCACTAATTTCTTTTGCATTGAAATCCACTGGGGCACCTTGCATTTTGGATGGCTTATTTGCCCATGCATGATTTAGTAACATTGCTTGTTGATCATTTGGAAAATAAGTTTGTTGAGTTCTACAAATGTTCCAGTTGTCAACACATTTCATTACGTATATGTGTGTGTACGTTAAAAATCCCATTGACATCACCACTGATCTCACTGAGAAAGTCTGCAGTTCTGGGACGCTGTCAAGCCCACAGAGGCACACACGAGTTTCCGAAATCCCCAGAATACTGAAAAGCTTTGTTTGAATCCAACTTCATAATTCACCAGCCCTACGGTGACCCTTTTGACCTGTTTGTCTCCTTTATGTTATTGTAAGGATTAAATGGGGGAAAAAAAGCATAAATGTGGGTATGGCATCTAGCCCACGTCCACACTCACTACATAATAGCTGCTGCTGTTGTTACTCGTGCAGCTCTGTGTTGCTGTTGTGTTGTTACTTGTGCTGTTCTGTGTTGCTGTGCTGTTACTTGTGTTGTCATGTGTCACTGTGTTACATTGTGCTGTCACTGTCGCTGTGCTGTATTGTCATTGTGTTGTCACATGTTGCTGTGTTGCATTACTTGTGCTGTCACATGTCGCTGTGCTGTGTTGTTACTATGCTGTTACGTGTCTCTGTCTTTGTCCACACCATCAGTCGCCATGAATGACTGCTCTGACAGTACAGCAAAATGAGGAAGGAAATGTGCTTTGGGAGCACTGGTGTCTCTCACCGTGTTTGTTTTGACAACCTTCAGACGCCAAGTCTTCAGAGGCCAGTGCCTCCTGCCAGCCATCCAGAGTGAACAGCCCCTTGTGTAAATTTAGAACCAGCAGGCAGGCACAAGGAAGCACCCTTGCTCTTATCCTTTTTACCTTGCCTTCGCCTTCATCATGCACATCTCATATCCACTAAATGTGCCGGTACGCTCACCACACACTGGACCTTAGTGTTTGCCTCCTGTGCCATTTCCCAGCGCAGGGCCTGGAGGTGACGACTGGGGCTCACGTACCCTTTGTTGGGTGAATGGACGAATGCACTTGGAGTGAAGTTTTGTTGAACGGTACTCTTGACATAGTTTCAAAGACTTAAAAAACATGGAAATGTTACGCCAAGTGTGATTTGGGCAGTGATGAGCTTTTCTTTTTGTTTTCATTTTCTTTAAGGAATATTTACTCTCTATTCACCCTGATCCCATCTCTTTTTGTTCTTGAGTTTCTGTTAATTCACTCGGAAAAACATAGAAGACTTAAAAATGTTTCACGATAGTTTTGGGTTAAACATTTTTGTGATCAATACATTTTGTTTTCTGCTTTTCAGATGTTCCTCCTGCTGATCAAGAGAAGCTTTTTATTCAGAAGTTACGTCAGTGTTGTGTCCTCTTTGACTTTGTTTCTGATCCACTAAGTGACCTAAAATGGAAGGAAGTAAAACGAGCTGCTTTAAGTGAAATGGTAGAATATATCACACATAATCGGAATGTGATCACGGAGCCTATTTACCCAGAAGTCGTCCATATGGTGAGTGGTTCTGGTCTAGCCAGCATGCCCCAGCCCTGAGTTTCAAACAGGACTCTGAGATTTTTAGGACAAGCTCCAGTGCTACCCAGAAAAAAAAAAAGCAAAACCTCTGTTCCAAAATTGTACTTGAATCTTGAGAAAGGAATGACTTCTTCCTAATGTGCACTGCACTCTAGTGATGATAATAGCAAGGGTTTATTGTGTGTCTTCCAGAGAGCATTCTACCCACTCTACATAAACATTCCTCCTATGGGGGAGGAATATTAGAACTTTTATTGGTTATTTTATTTTCTTTAATTTTTTGTTGGTTATTTTAATTTTTTTTTTTAAACATATATAACATTAATATAATAGCACCCATATGTAGTTTGAAAGTAAACATATGACTGCACATGCAGGAAAATTCTAATGATTGAGCAGAGTTAGAAATACAGTGATGGGACTGGCTGGTGTCAGGGCATTCATCCCAGATTGGTTGCAGTGACCTCCATCATCTGTTTTGTTCGGCCCCCAAATCTCAGTCCCCTGCAGGCTCATTCTTGACAGTCTTTGTTTGCAGGTCCTTTGTAGCCCTTCCAACTATGTCTCATTGTGACAGTAGATAATACCACCTGGAAGATTACAGGACGTGCAGTTACTAAAACTCTTACCGTTTGACAGTGAGCTCCAGTTTCCTCTGTGTGTTTTTTTTTAATTGATATTTTATCTGCCTTTGAAACAAGTTCCCTCACTTAATCTTGTTTTTTCCCCCAAAGCTATGTATTATGCTTTAAATCCACTAGATTTGTTGGCCTAAAATATTTTTATTTCTTCAGTCTTTTTGCTTTGGAAGAAGAAAATGAAAGTAATATTCATTTCGTTTGTGTCAAGAGTTGAAATAAACTTGGTTAATTTATTGCTTTTAACTTTTGAAGTTCAGAATTTGCCAGCCAGAATTTACTCCTGAGAAATAACTTTGCTCATATAATTATGAGCAAGTAAATCCCACAAAACCTTAACCAGTTCAGACTGAGGAATATTGGGGAATATCTTTTTTCTCTCCTTAATCTCAGCTCTCTTGCTTGTGTCATAAAGAAAAATCTCTAATACTTTCTCCTATAAACTTTCATAATTTTGTTTTTCACATTATATTTTATAATCCTCCTCGAGCTGTTTTCTATGGGGTAGCATAGTGCTATAACTTTATTTTCTGCTAAATTGAGAGTCACTTGTTCTTAACATCATGTGTTGAATATTCCATTTCCTGCACTGATTTAAAATGCTTCTTTAGTATATATTTAGGTTTTTTGCATGTAATATATACTAGATGCATGTTATGTAATGTTTATAAATATATAAATTTATTGTATATTAAATCCCACACATATGTGGGAATTTTCTATTTTAATGGAGCCTGGACCTGATTTTTTTAAACAAACCAATTTTATTGATACATATTAATAAAGCATACAGTTTATTTAAAGTGTACAATCAGTGGTATTTGATATAATCACAAAATTGTGCATTCATCACTTCAATCATTGTTAGAGCATTTTCATTATTTCAATAATAATAAAAAACAGATAAAGAAGAAAATCCACCACCTCTCAATCTCTCTGTTTCCTGTGCTATACATAGCTGCTATTTCTGGCTATTCTTGTACAAGTATTTGTTTTTAAGCAATTTTATTGCAGTATTTTCACATACCATACAATCTGTCTAAATTTTAGTATAATCACAATATTCTGCATTCATCATCACAAAAATGTTTAGAATTACTTCATTACACCAAAAAGAAAACTCCACACCCCTTAGCATGCCTTCCCTAGCCCTACGTAACCACTAATCAAATTTCATGTTAATAAATTGATTTATATTTACATTTTATATAAATGTAATCATGCATTATATTACACAATACATTTAGTTCATAGTAACACAGTCATACAGTATTTGTCCTTTTGTGTCTGACTTGCTTCACTCAACATAATGTTCTCTCCAGGTTCATCCATGTTGTCATATGCTTTACAACTTCATTTCTTCTTAAACCTGCATAATATTCCATCATGTGTATACACCAGTTTGTTTATCCATTCATCAGTTGATGGACACCTGCATTGTTTCCACCTTCTGGCAATCGTGAATAACACTGCTATGAACATTGGTGTACAGATGTCTATTCAAGTCACTGCTCTCAGTTCTTCTAGGTATATACCCAGTAGTGGTATTGCGAGGTCCCATGGCAAAATCTATACTCAACTTCTTTAGGAACTGCCAGACAGTCCTCCACAGTGGCTGTATACCAGTCTGCATTCCCACCAAGAGTGAATACGCTTTCCTGTCTCTGCACATCCTCGCCAACACTAGTAGTTCTCTTTTTAATAGTGGCCATTCTGATAGGTATGAAATAATATTTCATTGTAGCTTTGATTGGCATTTCTCTCATCATTAGTGATGTTGAACATTTTTTCATGTTTTTTTTTGCCATCTGTATTTCTTCTTTGGACAAATGTTCTTCAAGTCTTTTGCCCATTTTTTAATTGAGTAGTTTGTCTTTTTATTCTTAAGTTATAACATCTCTTTATATATCATGGATAATAAACCCTTATCCGATATGTGATTTCAAAATATTTTCTCCACTGAGTTGACTGCCTTTTCACCCTTTTGACAAAAAAGTCCTGTGAGGTGCAAAAGTATTTGATTTTGAGGAGGTTCCATTTATCTATTTTTTCTTTTGTTGCATGTGTTGTGTGTAAGGTTCAAGAAACCACCACCACAAGGTCTTGAAGATGTTTCCCTATATTTTCTTCTAGTAGTTTTACGGTCCTGGGTTTTATCTTTAAGTCTTTGATCCATTTCGAGTTGATTCTTGTATAGGGAGTGACATAGGGGTCCTCTTTCATTCTTTCAGTTATAGATATCCAGTTCTCTCAGCACGATTTGTTGAAACTGTTTTGTCCCATTAACATGGATTTGGATTTGGTAGGTTTGTCAAAAACCAGTTGACCATAGAGGGTGAGGGTTTATTTCTAGACTCTAAATTCTATTTCACTGATTGATGTGTCTATCTTTATGCCAGTACCATGCTGGTTTTTTTGTTGTTGTTGTTGTTTGTTTGTTTGTTTTTTAGTACAATGCTGTTTTGACCACTGTAGCTTATAATATGTTTCAAGGGCAGGCAGAGAAATTCCTCCCAGGTTGCTTTTTTTTTTTTTTTTTTAATGCTTTTGGCTATTTGAGTGCACTTTCCCTTCTAAATGAATTTGGTAATTGCCTTTTCTCTTTCTATAAAGAAGGCTGTTGGAATTTTGATTGATATTTCACTGAATCTGTAAATCAATTTGTGTAAAATTGACATTTTCACAATGTTTAGTCTTCCAGTCCTTGAACACGGAGTGTCTTTCCATTTGTTTAGGTTTTCATTGAATCCTTTTAGCACTGTTTTGTAGTTTTCTGCATATAGGTCCTGTACTTCTTTGGTTACATTGATTCCTAGGCATTTGAGTCTTTTTGTTGCTGTTGTAAATGGAATTTTTTCACTGATTTCATCATACCATTCATTACTAGTGTACAAAAATATTACTGATTTTTGCATGTTGATCTTGTGTCCTCCACTTTGCTGAACTTCATTTATTAACTCAAGTTGCTTTGTTGTAAACATTTCACAATTTTCTAAATACGGGGTCATGTCGTCCACAAATAGAGTTTTACTTCCTCTTTTCCTCTTTGGATGCCTTTAATTTTTTTTTTCTTGTCTAATTGCTTTAGCTAGAACTTCTACATTACAATGTTGAATAAGTAGTGATAGTGAACATCCTTGTCTTGTGCCTGATCTTAGAGGGAAAGCTTTCATCCTTTCCCTATTGAGTACAATGTTGCCTATGGGTTTTTCATATATGACTTTTATTTTTTTTTTATTTATTTATTTTTAGATGTTTGTTTATTTCTCTTACCCCCTCCCAGTTGTCTGCTCTCTGTGTCCATTCACTGTGTGTTCTTCTGTGACCGCTTCTGTCCTTATCAGTGGCACCAGGAACCTGTGTTTCTTTTTGTTGTGTCATCTTGTTGTGTCAGCTCTCTATGTGTGCAGCGCCATTCTTGAGCAGGCTGCACTTTCTTTTGTGCTGGACGGCTCTCCTTACGGGGCACACTCCTTGTGCGTGGGACTCCTCTACGCGGGGGACACCCTTGCGTGGCAGGGCACTCCTTGTGCCCATCAGCACTGCGCGTGGGCCAGCTCCACGTGGGTCAAGGAGGCCTGGGGTTTGAACCGCGGACCTCCCATGTGGTAGGCAGACACCCTATCCATTGGGCCAAGTCCACTTCCCCATTTATGCCTTTTATCAGAGAGGAATTTTCCTTCTCTTCTTATCTTTTGAAGTGTTTTTATCAAAAAAGGATGGTGGATTTTGTCAAATGCCTTTTCTGCATCCATCAAGATGATCATGTGGATTTTTTCTTCTATTTGTTAATGCAGTATATTACGTTGGTTGATTTTGTTGTTGTTGTTGAACCAGCCTTGCATACATACCAGGAATAAATTCCACATGGTCGTGATGTATAAGTCTTTTGATATGCTCTTGGATTCAGTGTGCAAGTAATTTGTTGAAAACTTTTGCATCTATGTTCATTAGAGAGATTGGTCTGCAATTTTTTTTTCTTGTATTTTTTCTAGCTTTGGTATTAGGGTAATGTTGGCTTCATAAAATGTGTTGGGTAATTTCCCCCCTCTTCGATTTTTTTAAAGAGTTTAAACAGAATTGGTGGTAGTTCTTTTTGAAATGCCTGATAGAATTCACCTGTTAAGCCATCTGGTCCTGGACTTTTCTTTCTTGGGAGATTTTTAATGTCGGATTCAGTCTCTTTAAATGTGATTGGTTTGTTAAGTTCTTGTGTTTCCCGTATTGTCAATGTAGATTGTTTGTGCATTTCTAAGAATTTGACCATTTCATATAGGTTGTCTAGTTTATAGGCATACACTTTCTCATAATGTACTCTTCTGATTCTTTTTTATTTCTGTGTGGTCAGTTGTAACTTCCTCCCTTTCATTTATGATTGTATTTATTTGCATCTTTCCTTTTTTTCTTTGTTAGTCTAGCTAGGGTTCTAGGGGCTTATTGATATTCTCTATTGTTTTGGGTTTGTTTTTTTTTTAATTCTTATCAATGATTTCTTTCTTTCTTTCTTTACTTTCCTCCTCCTGGCCTGCTGTTTTTGCTGTCTATGTTGTCTTCTCTTCTCATTTTTCTTTCCTCTAGGATTCACCAGGATTCAATCCCTGGAGACCTCTGATGGGGAGAGAGGTTCCCTGTCAACTGTGCCACCTCAGTTCTTGGTTTCTACTGCACTTCACCTTGACTCTCCCCTTTGTCTATCTTGATGCGTCATATTGCTGTGTGATTCACTTGCACAGGGCACTTAGCTCATCACACAGGCACTAGCTTGCTGGTGGACATGCTTTCTCTTCTTTTTCACCAGAAGGACCCAGGGATCAAACCCAGGCCCTCCCATATGGTAGGCAGAAGCACTATCTCTTAAGCCACGTCCGCTTCCCTCTCTATTGTTTTTTTGTTCTCAATTTCATTTATATCTGCTCTACTCTTTGTATTTCTTTCCTTCTGCTTGCTTTGGGATTGGTTTGCTCTTCCTTTTTCTAGTTTCTAGTTAATGAGTTAAATCTTTGAGTTTAGCTCCTTTTTTTAATAAAGGCATTTAGGGCTATAAATTTGCTTCTCAAGACTACCTTCACTGTATCCCATACGTTTTGATAAGTTGTGTTCTCCTTTTCATTTATTTCAGTGTATTTACTGATTTCACTTGCAGTTTCTTCTTTGACCCACTGATTATTTAGGAGTGTGTTGTTCAGCCTCCACACATTTGCAAATTAATTTTTTCCTGTCTATTGATTTCCAGTTTCATTCCATTATGATCTGAGACGGTGCTTTGTATAATTTCAATCTGCCTTGTGCCCTAACATGTGGTCTGTCCTGGAGAGAGATCCATGGGCACTTGAGAAGAATGTATAACCCACTGAGTTTTTGGATGCAGTGTTCTGTATATGTCTGCTAGGCCTAACTCATTTATCATATTGTTCAAGTTCTCTGTATTCTTGTTGATCTTCTGTCTGGTTGCTCTATCTAATGATGTGAGTGGGGTATTGAAGTCTCCAATGATTATTGTAGAGATGTCTATTTCTCCCTTCAGTTTTCCCAGAGTTTGTCTCATGTGTTTTGGGGCACCCTGGTTAGGTACATAGATCTTTATGACTGTTATATCTTCCTGGTGGATTGTCCCTTTTATTAATATATAATGTTCTTCTGTATCTCTTAGAACTTTTTTGAATTTAAAGTATATTTTGTCTGATATTGGTATAGCTATCCCTGCTCTTTTTTGGTTACTATTCATATGGAATATCTTTTTCCAACCTATCACTTTCAGCTAGTTTATATCCCTGGGTCTAAGGTGAGTTTCTTGTAAGCAGCATGTGAAAGGCTCATATTTTTTTATCCATTCTGTCAGCCTGTATTTTTTGATTGGAGAGTTTAATCCATTCACATTTCAATATTACTGTAAATACATTATTTGCTTATACCATTTTATCTTTGGTTTTCATGTGTCATATTATTGTTTTGTCTTTTTATTCTTTTGGTTATGCTTTCTGCTATTTTTTCTTCTAACTCTCCTCCAAGCCACTTTCTCCTGTCTTTTTCTTTCAGGCTCTAATGCTCCCTTTAGTATTTCCTGCAAAGGTGGATTCTTTGTGACAAACTCTCTTAGATTCTGTTAGTGACTATTTTATACTCACCTTCATATTTGAAGGACAGTTTTGCTGGATAAAGAATTCTCGGCTGGCAGTTTATCTCTTTCAGTACCCTAATTGTATCCTACCACTGTCTTCTCACCTCCTTGGTCTTACTGGGCATCTTGTATGTGACAGTTTGCTTCACCCTTGCTGCTCTTCCTATTTTTATGGAGCCTGGCTGCCTGGCCATGAGTAGCAATCTTAACCCAAGAGGGAAGAGTCTGCAGAGAAATCCACCGCAGTCAGCCTTGGCTTGGTCATATGCCTGCCCTTGACTCGCTGTCTCCCTGACTGCTTGGATCAGGCTCTCATTTGTATTTTGCAATACCAGTGGGCACTACCAGACTTACTTCGGATACTTAAAGCCCTTAGAAATTTTTCTTAGATTAAATAGTCATGTCTTTGCCCATTTAAAATTCGTTCCTAACTAGATTACCTTTCTGCAGTCTAAACCTTGTTCCCCAAGCCCTGAAAATCAACCCAGTATCCAGTGTTGGACACTGCTTTCTGAAGCATTAAATATATATTGAGCACCCAGGTACTTTTTTAGGTGTAGGAACTAGAGTAGTGAACAAGTCAGATACAATTTCTACCCTCCCAAAGCTTTCATTTTAACATGGGATACAGGCATAAAATAAGCCATATATAATCTAAAATATATATGATAATGGTGACGTTGTGAAGAAAAATAAATCGGGGTCAGTGCATACAATTCCGAGGATAGAAATGTGATTTCTGCCAAATGCCCACCCAGTCCAGATGGGGAAGGGTAGACAGACAATGCCGAGAGAAATCTACCTGATAAGATCGGATTGCCCCGAGAAGATACATGCATATACGATGCTTTTCTGTAGTCAGAGAACCAGGGACAGTTCATTGTCTCTACTTCCAGCTCTGTTTGTTCTGTTCTGTTTTGTTTTGTTTTAGGAATTACCTTGAGATTGAACCCAGAACCTTGTACTTGGGAAGTGGGCGCTTAGTCACAGAGCCACACTCCGGTTTTGAGACAGGCTCACATGAAAACAAGATATCTCCTTCACCCATTTTTTTGTCTGGAGCTTGGGGTGGAGGCATGGGAAAGGCATCTTAGATTGTTGCTTTTATTTGTTCTCATTGTTTTGCTTTGTTGTATAAACAGAGGGAATTGCAGACAGGTGTAATGAGAGAGGAAAGAGTGTGTTGGGTGAGGGAGGTACTTGGCTGTGGCTTGTAACCCCTCTCGGAGGGGTGCAAAACTCATCCCCTAGGAAGCCTCCATCCCCAGGAGTGACTGAATCAACTGGGCAGGCAGGAAGAGACCCCAGCGTCTTCGTGGCTCCATACTGGTTAGAAAGCCATCTTGCTTGAAGTATTGTCTGTTGTTTTGATTGTTTCTTTTTGGTTTTGTGCAGTTTGTTCTGTTTTATTTTGCTTTGCTTTTGGTCATAGTATTTTTAAAGACACACATTTCCACTTGCTTTGAAGCATTCAAAGCTTTGTGAGTGCTGTGTTCCTAACACTGTATCTTTTCTATACATTGCCTATTAGACTGGACTGCTGTGTGTTAACATATTTATTGAGCTGTAAATTGCATCTCTATTTGCCCACTTGAAGAGTGCAATTCACTGCCTTTTATTACATTCAAATGATTGGGCAGCCATCATCACATCTAATTTTACAGCATTTTCTTCCCTGCTAAGAGAAACTTGGTGCCCTTTGGCAGTCGCTACCATTCCTCCCTACCCTCTCCTCCCAGACATAAGCATCCACCACTCTACTTTCTGCTTCTGTGGATTTGCCTGTGTGCACATGTCCCATAAGTGGAATCACACAAAATGTGATCTTTTGTGGCTGGCTTCTTTCAGTGGTGAAGTGTTTTCAAAATTGATCGTGCTGAAGCATGTATATATCAGGACTTCATTTCTTTTTATTGCCAGATAATATTCCATTCATCAATTAATAGACACTTGGGTTGTTTCCACTTTCAGTTTGTTAGGAATAAGCTGCTATGAACATTCATATTCAGATTTTTGTGTGGATTTTTTTTTTCCCTTTGTGTCAGGTTTATCTAGGAGTGGAATTGATGAATCATGTCAATTCTGTGTATTTAACTGTTTGAGGAACCTCCAAATTATATTTTAAGGAGGCTACACCATTTTCTATTCCCACCAGCAGTAGATGAGGTTCCAACTTCACCTCCTTGCCAACACTTAGTATTATGTCTATTTTGATAATAGCCAGTGGGTGCAAAGTGGAATCTCATTGTGGTTTCAGTTTGCATTTCAGTTTGACAGCTGATGCTGAGCATCTTCTCATACATGCTGTGTATTTTTTACTACCCAATCAAGAATCTTTGGATTTAATCTTAGGATGAATCTTACAGACCATTCAGCCTTTTTGTTTCATTTTCCAGATTTAAGAAGTAGAGGTTTAGAATGAGAGGGTAAAAAAGGATCAATACCCAGGGGAAGAAATTCTTAGTATTTAGTTTCTCAGACCAAAATTACATAAGCATCATTATCTTTTCATTTAAGGCTTAATTTCAATATAACCAGCCATCTGCTTTTTCAATTAATTACTACTTAATTTGTTTTGGGGGTAGAGGTATTTTTCTTATAATAAAAATACTGGGATTCTCTATGGGAATTCTGCACATTATACGTGATTGCTTTGTAAGCTCACAACTTCTCTAATAAAAAATGAAAATAAAATATGAACAAAATAAAATAAAAAATAAACAAGTAAACAAAAAAAAACTGATAGCAAAACCAGTGTTACTGTGGCTTTTAAGAAATGCAAAGTAAAATACATTGTTTAAAGAACAAACTTTTTAGATTGGACCCTTAGAAAATCTGAAAAATGGATGTAATTACCAATTTTTACATGCAATTTCAGAGGGTTTAAGCCCCTTAGAGCCTGCAGTGGACCCCAAGGTAAGAACTTTAGAATTAGGAGAGGAACTAATTGCTTTCATCATAGAACATCGTTTTTAGTTGAAGAATGACTGACGTATGAACTGGCTGTTCAGACTTAAGTGTTTAGGTGGCATTTACTCAAAAAATGAACAAAGTGAGACAGTCCCCTTAAAGAAACAACTAACAGTGTTTGTTGTGAATCATAAAATTCAAGTTTTCAAGTGAAAATTTGAATTTTGGAAAAATTGTATCTGCCAGTGTAAACTTCAGCTTCCCAGTGTCATGGGCTCTCCCAGAGAGGTGGGCAGTGGCCTAACAGATGGAACACATGGACATACAAAGCAAGCCAGCTCTCGAGAGCTGCAGTGGACATAACAGATAGGACACATGGACATACAAAGCACGCCGATCCTCGAGGGCTGTACGGCTCAGTGAGTTGTTACTTTCCAAATGACCAACAAGTATTGTTAAGAAACCATGCTGGGGCAGAAGGGCCGTTCAAAGTGCAAGAGAGACCCTTGGATTTCAGGTCATAGAGCCAGCCATAGTAGCTCACCTTTAATAAAAGACCACTTGGGGAAAGGGATTGTGGCTCAAGCAGTTGGGCTCCCCTCTACCATATAGGAGGTCCAGGGTTTGATTCCCAGAACCTCCTGGTGAAGGCAAGCTGGCCTGTGTGGCAAGCTAGCCCACGCAGAATGCTGCCCCATGCAGGAGTGCCGGCCAACACAGAGAACTGGCACAGCAAGATGACGCAGCAAAAAGAGACACCGAGGAGAGACAGTAAGAGGCGCAGCAGACCAGGATACTGAGGTGGTACAAGAGAATGATCGCCTCTCTCCCACTCCGGAAAGTCCCAGGGATCTGTTTCCAGAGCCACCTAATGAGAATGCAAGCAGACACAGAAGAACACACAACGAATGGACACAGAGAGCAGACAGTGGAGGGAGGGGGGGAAATAAATAGATCTTTAAAAAAATAAAGAGACCATTTGATGAGTTTTGGTTAGTATAAAAGAAGCCCACAATGATCTGAAAGAGCTATTAAATACTCCTCTCTTTCCCAACCGTATATCTGCATGAGACCAGATTGTTCTTATCACAAATTGATTGACTGCAGAAGTAGATATGAGAACCAACCATTTTCTAGTAAGTCAGACAGAGAGATTTGCAGAAATGTAAAGACAGTGCACTCTTCTCCCTGAATTTGTTTTTGTTTTGGAAAATATATTTTTCATAGATCTGTTACTTATATTAACATATAGTAGAGTTTTGTTTTTGTTTTTGTTTTTTTAAGATTTATTTGTCTCTCCCCTTCCCCCGCCACCCCAGTTGTCTGTTCTCTGTGTCTATTTGCTGCGTCATCTTTGTCCGCTTCTGTTGTTGTCAGCATCACGGGAATTGGTGTCTCTTTTTGTTGTGTCATCTTGCTGTGTCAGCTCTCCGTGTGTGCGGCACCATTCCTGGGCAGGCTGCATTTTCTTTCGCCCTGGGCGGCTCTCCTTACGGGGCACACTCCTTGCGCGCATCAGCACTGCACATGGGCCAGCTCCACACGGGTCAAGGAGGCCCGGGGTTTGAACTGCGGACCTCCCATGTGGTAGACAGACACCCTAACCACTGGGCCAAGTCCACCGCCTATAGTGGAGTTTTTAAATTAATATTTTGACATTTTCTCCAGTTTAATTTCTAAAACTGTATCAATATATATATAACTGTCATAAACAAAAACTCTTTAAAGTTCTCAGAAATTGTTAGGAATATAAAGGACTCCTGAGACTGGAAAGTTTAAGAAACACTTTTCTATAGTGTCAGCATCACCTGGGAGCTTGTTAGGGATGTAGACTCTTGAGTCCTACCTCAGACCTGCTGAACCAGACTCTGTGGAAATGGGACCCAGCAGTCTGTGTTTTTACATGCTCTCGATGTTATTCTTAATATTGCCAAAAGTTCAAGAATCTCTATTCTAAATAACCTCCTTATAGTGCCCCCTCTGAACTTAAATCTTAAATCCCTCATAGAATACCTGTGGCATATCTTCATAACTTCCTTTAGGTTACAAGATCCTTAAGAGAAAAATCTGCTATGCTCTTGCCTTTCTGCCACTGAATTTAGCACAGCTGCTCAGTAAATATTTGTTTGATTTGGAGTTCTCTGTGTAGACTTGGGCATTCAGACTAGTTCTTAGCAGTCACAGATGAATATAACCTGAGGATCAGGAAAGGAATCGGTTAGATCAATGGTTGAATGAGCTGGGTGACTCGAAGCTGATGCACATCAAAACAAGCCTCTTCAGAATCACCCAAATCTGCTGTCCTGGATCAGTAAATAAGATAGCTTGGTGTAAGCGTTGAGTCGTTCAAGGAGGATGCATTGCACACCTGCCGTTTTGGGCACCGTGCTGCCTCCTGGGGCTGTAGCAGTGAATTAAGACCATCTACCCTACAGGACACACAGCCTGCCCAGGAAACAAGACAGGTAAGCAGACAGGTGCAGACCACAGGGTGTGCTGGGACAGAGGCCATTGTAAGGCCTGGCGAGAGCACATGAACAGGAACCAACCCAGATTGGAATCCAGAGAGCTGCCGGCCAAGGGCCCAACAGAAGGACACTGGCCTGGAGAAGGGGGCACGCCCCAGCCGCAGAGGCCAAAAGCAAGGTGGGTTTGGGTTTGACCAAAGCGTAGCTCTTCAGATGGGATGAGGCTGGTCTAAATCAGAGAGCTATCTTGAACCTGAGGAATTGGGATTGTGGGACAATTAAAGAGCTTTAAAATGGAGATGTAAAGTGACTGCTGGGAGGGATGTCTGTGAAAACAAAAACAGGCAAACTTGAGCAATCTTAAGAAGGTGGAATGAAGATGTGATGGGTTGAGTGAGACGTTTGGAGAAAGGAGGGAAGTGCCAGTTTCTGAGCTCAGCAGTTGGCATGGTGATCAGGGAAGTGTGTGGACTCCGGTGGCAGGAGGTCTGGGCTTGAATCTCACTTTTATCCAGAGTTCTTTAGATGACAGGGGACAGAAGCCCAATTCAAAATTGTTCATGCCAAAGGGGGAATTGATTAGGGAGACACTGGGGAGTGCACAGACCCTGGCCCAGACCGTGGGACAGCGGCCTTTAGCTCCCTTCGCCTTTCCCCGCCCTGGGGTGGGCCTCGCTCCTGTGGTTCACCTGCCAGGCAGTGGCTCCCGGCCAGGAAAGGCCTGCTGCCTGCAGGGCATCTGCTTGTTGAGCTAGGGAGATGGGTGCTCTGGTCTCCACCTGCCCCAAGCATGTGCCTACGGGAACCACTGGGTGGAGTGGGGGGCGGGGACTTCCCAGAAGAAGGTCCAGGCAGATAAAACTATCAAGTCCTTGTCCAGCTCTCAGTTGGCCGACTGTGTTCACACAAGCAGATGGAGTGATAGCTTGCCCACAGCCAGTGAAGAATAAAGGGGAGACGTGCAAAGCTGGCATTCCAGTGTCCCCGCCTCCTTCCACCAGTGCGGTAGGCCAAGCATCCCCAGGCAGGCCCCCTTCCCTGTGCACTCTCCCCTTTCCAGGTCGGCCTCGGGCCATGGCCAGTTCCTGTTCGGCCGAGACACCCAGAGGTTACTTAACTTTTCTGTTTCCTTATTTAGAAGGTTAGTTTAAATAGTGACTGAGGAAAACTTCCAATCCGAGGATATATTAAAAAAAAAATTACAGTACACTGTGGTAGGGTGAATTATATACCTGAACAGACACTTGCTCTTAATCTTAACCTGCATCTGTATGGGCATGAAGCTCTTATAAACAGGGTCATGTGAAGATGTTATTTTAAGTTAAAGTATAGCCAATTGAATTAGGGTGGGTCTTTTTTTTTCTTCCTATGTTATTTTTTTTATTAAAGTTAATAAATCACAAGGAACATTAAAAAACATAAAAACAAAAACAAAAAACATAAAAGGTTCCCATATAACCCACTCCCTACCCCCCCACCTCATCATTTTTGTAAATTGTATTTTTTTGAAGATATATACATCACAAAAAAAATGTTACATTAAAAATATAAGAGGTTCCCGTATACCGCCCACCCCCCCTTCCCACTCCTCCCACACCAACAACCTCCCCCATCATTGTGGCACACTCATCACACTTGGTGAACACATTTTGGGGCACTGCTGCACTACATAGATAATAGTTTACCCTGTAGTTCACACTTTTCCCCAGTACATTCAGTGAGTTGTGGCAGAATATATAAAGTCTAGCATCTGACCCTGAAATATCATTTAGAACAATTCAGTATCCCAAAAATGCCCCCACATCACATCTCTACTTCCCTCTCCCTGCCCTCAGCAACTACTGTGGCCACTTTCTCCACCTCGATGCTAAAATTTCTTCTATTACTGGTCACGATAGTTTTATAGGAGAATATCAGTAAGTCCACTGTAGTCCATATTTTATTTCTCCATTCTGTAGACCCTAAGACGGTGATGTCCACTCCACCTCTAGATCAAGAGGGTGCTTAGATTACACACGGATGATGGATGCATTTCCTCTGCTTGTAGTTGTTGACACTCTTGAGTCCCTGGTGTGGTGGTTGACCATCTTCACCTGTTAGCTGACCTGGGTAAGACCAACGAACCACAGAGTAGGAGTTGCCACTCTGCTGAGGCTCAGGGCCCAGCTGGCACATGGGCGGTCCAGAGATTCAAGTCTTCTGAGTATGCAACATCCCTAGCACCAACCACAGGTTCAGTAAAAGTGACAGAAGAGGCATGTGTGGAAAGGTCACATCTGAATCCAGCTCCATCATACTCAGGAGCACAAATTCCAAAGTAGGGCTCTCTGCCCTGGCACAGAACTCCAAATTCATCTGCCATGACCATATACTCTGTGGATTTCTGTAATCCATAACCTTCAGGAGAGCCAGTACCTAGAGTTGTAACTACTTGGGCTTTTTCTGGGGTCCTGCTGAGGTGTGTGTAAGCGTGATCCCTCTGATGACCTCCCGACTCTCTTTGGAAGACTCTTAGCCATATAAACTCATTTGTGTTCACCATTTCCCCCTTTTATTCAAGGTCAAAAAGCAGTTTTTAATACTTGATCCAACATGTAGGCTGAGATATTCTGCTGGTCTGAGTTGACCCTTTTATTCGAGGTCTAAATAGAATGTCTTAAAGCATTCATTAGTAAATTTCAGGATATCTGATCTCGCTCCTACTATCAGATGATGAGTTGGACTATAAGATATATCTGTGCCTATGGCTTGAAGCAGTATTTAAGACTTTGGAAAGTACTTACAGCTTTATTTCACAGAAACTCAAGATTGAATAATGAGGGAAGTGGAGTTGGCCCAGTGGATAAGGTGTCGGTCTACCACACGGGAGGTCCACGGTTCAAACCCTGGGCCTCCTTGACCCATGTGGAGCTGGCCCATGCACAGTGCTGATGTGCGCAAGGAGTGCTGTGCCACGCAGGGGTGCCCCCCACGTAGGGGAGCCCCACACGCAAGAAGTGCACCCCATAAGGAGAGCCACCCAACGTGAAAGAAAGTGCAGCCTGCCCAAGAATGGCACTGCGCACACGGAGAGTTCACACAGCAAGATGACGCAACAAAAAGAAACACAGATTTCCATGCCGCTGGCAACAACAGAAGCAGACAAAAAGAAGAACATGCAGCAAATAGACACAGAACAGACAACTGGGCCGGGGTGGCAGGAAGGGCGGGGGTGGGAAGGGGAGAGAAATAAATAAATCTTTAAAAAAAAAAAAGATTGAATAATGATTAGATATTGCAGAATACTTCAGAGACACAATTTCAAACTACCGAACTCAGGGTACAGAAATGTGTCATTGAGTCTGTCTGTCTACCTGTACAAGGAGTAAGAAGTATAGACTCTGACTAGACTCCCTATGGTTATTTTTGTGATGATGTCATCTAGAGATTCTGTGATGGTGTTGATCTGGAGTGAGGCTACTTTGTTCTGACCCTCTGGTTTGGCCAAAGCACACCCACCACTTAACGCTAGACAGAGCACAGGAACAACCATCTCTGTTAAGTACGTCATTACTATCAAGGGCTATCTTGTGATTCACATTAAACTGTTACCTTCACTCAAAGCATCACCTTATTTCTATCAACCTTTTCCTTAAGATATCAACCAGTGGAAAAAATTCCCATAGGAAAAGGGTTATTTACTCCACTGGACAGAAATTATGTGCATTTCTATTAAGCAAAGTATATGGGTAAAAATGTAACTTCACTAAGTCTAGGTCCTTTGACAAGTAGCAAGCAATGAGATGAGCTAAATGAATTCTAGACAATCCTGCATGTCTTTTGCCCTCATGTGATGCTGAAAGGAGCTGATCCTTTATTCGTGGTCCCACATTTTGTTGTTTTTATATATTGATTGACTTTCTAAATTTTCTGTGTGCATCTGTCATATTTTTTGCCATTATTTCCTACTGCTCCTACTATCATTGAAGTATTAGAGTAGAAAAAGTTATGCTTCTGTGATTGTTAAAGATTTCTTCATTATTTAAGGTATAACTAAAATTTTACTGATTTTTAAATCATTAGTGTATTTAAAATCCAAGAAAATGGTATTTTGGGTCTTATTTTGGATAAAATAATCCTTTTGAAAAAAAAATAGTGACTGAGGGATTGAAATTACATGATCTGAAGTGTGCTTTAATGTTTGTTAACCTTATAAATAAATAGAAAGTACAGTCAAGATTGGGGAGAGGGGAAGCAGTTTGTAAAGACTGTTCTCAGGGCAGTTACACAACTCTGCGGCGTCATTCACACCAGAGGCGGACTTAGTGATTCCATTTTATAAATAGGTTATTATGAAAATAAATCTAGAGAGGTATAGTACAGACGTTCATAGTAGCTGCCTTCAGACAGTAAAATTATATGTACGTGCCCCTTTTACTATAGATTTTTGTAACTTTTAAAAATTGATAATATCACATTTATCATCGAAAATCAATAAAGATTTCTTTTTAAAGAATAAAAGCAGCAACTCTCTCTTTGTAGTATAGTGGAAGTACTGTTGCCATCAGAGCCCATTTGGATTTCTAGGGAAAGTAAGTCACCTTCTTTTTAGTTCATCCCATACTCTTGGTAAGTGATGAGCTGTCGGTGTTCTCACTTTCTTTTCCTTTGTGCTCAGGGTTATTTCCATCAAGGGCAGAGGAGCTATTCTTGGCCTCAGTTGCCCGGCCCTGGGGGAGATCCCATGCCAGTGCCCAGGATAGTGTCCTGTCCTCTAGTCAGGGACAGACAGAGTACTCATCTTTTACGTCTTCAGATCCGATATTTACAGTGTATTCTGGAGAGTGTTACTTGTAAGGGTGAGATAATTTTGAAACAGGAGAAGAAAGAATTTTTGGAATTAAAGGGGATAGTAAATTAACCAAGGACATTTCAAATAGTGTATGAATTTATTTCAAGTGATAATTTCATCATCATGTATTCCCCTTGTTGCTTAGTTGTTGTTTTTTTACCAAAGGTAAAAACAAAAGATCTCTTGTCATTGATGATCTAAAGGTAGATTTAAAAATAAAGTATATTTTGGGAAGCGGATTTGGCTTCTGCCTACCCCATGGGAGAAGGTCCACGGTTCAAACTCAGGGCCTCCTGACCCTTGTGATGAGCTGGCCCACGTGCAGTGCTGATGCATACAAGGAGTGCCGTGCCACACAGGGGTGTCTCCCCCATAGGGCAGCCCCACACACAAGGAGTGCACCCTGTGAGGAGAGCCACCCAGCGCAGAAAAAGTGCAGCCTGCCCAGTAGCGGCGCCGCACACACAAAGAGCTGATACAGCAAGATGACACAAGAAAAAAGAGACACAGATTCCCGGTGCTACTAACAAGAATATAAGCGGACACGGAAGAACACACAGCGAATGGACACAGAAAGCAGACAACTGGGGGCGGGGAAGGGGAGAGAAATAAAATAAAAATAAATCTTTTAAAAATAAAATATATTTTGAAATCATAAAGTGAATTTTTCAAATTTAAATATCTGAACCATTGTTTGAAAATTTATTTTGAGAGAGCTTTCCTATGTTTTGTTTGATGTTTTTAAATTACAAAAGAAAGGCATGCTTATTGTAACGAATGAAACAAATAGAGAAACACAGAAAAGCTTAGGCTTTTCCTTTCTCCACCCCTTTCCAGTTCTAAACCCAGTGCCCATCTCCAACTAACATTAGTAGGCTACTGCCGTGGTTCCCAAACTGTGCAAAGACACACCCAGGGGAATGCAGCAAACTCTTCAGGGACACTGCAGGATATTTTACATTTTCAAGGAAAAACACACCAACTGGCTTGAGGTCATTCAGCTTCAACATCAGATAGTGTGTTAGTTTCTTGGGCTGCTTAAAGCAGAGACCACAAAAATGGTTCAACTCAAATAATGGGAATTTATTCACTTACAGTTTTGAGCCTGAGAAAATGTCCGAATCACGGCATCACAAAGGCAATACTTTTGTCTTAGAGACTGACTGCTGGCAACTGTTGGCTCCTCTGCCACGTGGCAAGGCTAATGGCGGTGTCTGCTGGTATCGCTCTTCTCTTCTGGGTTTCTTTGCTTTCAGCTTCTTGCTCCCATGGCTTTCTGAGTATTCATTCTTTGTATAAAGGATTCCAGTAAGAGGACTAAGTCCCTTCCTGAATGAGGTGGACCACATCTTAACTGAAGTAGCCTCACCAAAAGAGCCTACTACAATGGGTCCACACCCATATCGGATTAGCTTTAAGAACATGTTTTTCTGGGGTACAGATAGGTTCAAACCACAGCAGATAGTGATGTCATGTATTTGTGAAGTTGGGTTCTCAATGTTTGCTGTGATTTAAAAAACATGAATTGGGAAGCGAACTTGGCCCAATGGATAGGGAGTCCACCTACCACATGGGAGGTCTGCAGTTCAAACCCCAGGCCTCCTTGACCCATGTGGAGCTGACCCATGTGCAGTGCTGATGCACGCAAGGAGTGCCGTGCCACACAAAGGTGTCCCCTTGCATAGGGGTGCTCCCACGTAGGGGAGCCCCCACATAGGGAAGCCCCACACACAAGGAGTGCACCCCCACCCAGCATGAAAGAAAGTGCAGCCTGCCCAAGAATGGCGCCGCACACACAGAGAGCTGACACAACATGATGACGCAACAAAAAGAAACCAGATTCCTGGTGCCGCTGATAAGGATAGAAGCGGTCACAGAAGAACACATAGTGAATGGACACAGAGAGCAGACAACTAGGGGGGTGGGAGAAGGGGAGAGAAATAAATAAAAAATAATAAAAAACATGAATGAAATAAAAGTAATAGTAATTTTTCTTTCAGTTTATATGTATTTTTTGTTCAAGAAGCTACTAGGAAACTTTGGGGGATGATGAATATGTTCATTATCTTGAGTCATGATAACAGCTTCATAAACATACATATGTTAAACTGAACAGACTACACATTAAATATGCACGGCTATTTGTTGATTAAGCCTTGAGAAAGGTTTTTTTTTTTTAAGCTAGTAAGTTATCGGTACCCAAATACTTTTAAACCACTTAATAAATGGAACAATTAGGTGTGTGTTTGTTTTTGGTCTGGGGACACAGTAAGGGCAGCATGATCCAAGAAAGTTCAGGAACTTATATCTTAGAGTATCTTTCAATGGCATTTTTAAAAATTAGGTTTTACTTTACATATAGTAAAATCCACTCTTTTTGTGAACAGTTCTGTGAGGTTTGACAGGTGCACATAGTCATGGAACCACCACCGCAGTCAAGATGCAGACCAGCTCGCCCACTGTAGCAGTTTGATATTATTTATGAAGTACAAAAAGAAATCTAGAGTATGTTTGTAAACTGGTCTGTTCCTCTGGGCCTAATAATCCTTTTACTTTGTAGTAGATTCAGCTTAGATGTCTGATTATATTTTGTAAAGACTGGGGCTTTGATTCAACCAAATCATTAAAGTGTGACTCAGCATCGAGTCTCAGCCCCTTGGGCTGATAAAACAGACTCCCCCCCACGGAAGCAGACACACAGGAAGAGGGAGTGCTCAGTAGACACAGCCCTGGGAAGAGAGATGAGCCTGATGGCCTTGTGAAGGGAGCAGAGCAACTGAGACCAGCAAGACAGAGTCCCAGGGAGAGAGACGAGCCTTATGCCTGCCTAGAGATGAGACAGAAAGAAGCTGGGACCACGGAGCCTCAAGAAGAAGGAGGAAGGCTGAACCCTCCAGATGTCATCCGCCATCTTGCTTCAATACATGGCAGCAGACTTTGGGTGAGAAAGTACCTCTTGCGGTACCTTGAGTTGGACTCCTCAGGGCATGGTAGCTGTAAGCTTCTACCCCCAGATACCCTTTTAAAAAGCCAACAGAATTCTGGTACTTTACATCAGCATCCCTTTGGCTGACTAATAGACTTGCCCCAAAATTACTTTATGCTGCTGCTTTGTAAGCAGAACCCCCCCCCCTTTATCTCTGGCACCCATGAGCCAGTTCTCTATCCCTAATGTTTTTTCTTTTCCAGAATCCATGTAAACTGATTCATTCACTTAGTATAGCCTTTTGAGTCTAGCTTCTTCCATAAGCTCTAATGTAGTTGAGATTCATGTACAAGTTCTGAAATAGGTTTTCACCTGAATAAACACCTTAGAGTGGAATTGCTGGGTCATATGGTGAGTGTGTGTTTAACTTTACAGGAAACTGCCAAGCTGTTTTCCAGAAGGGCTGGACAGTTTTTGCTCTCCCACCAGCCACATATGAAAGTTGTGAATGAGCCATGGCCTCATTGTCCTTTGGTGTCATCTTTTCACCTTGCTGTGGTTTTTGGTGTCATCTTTTCACCCTGCTGTGGTTTTAATTTCCCTAATGACTAAAGTTGCTGAGCGTTTTTTCCTGTGCTTGTCACCTGTATTTTCTTTGATGAGGCATCTGTTCAAATCTTTTACCCATTTTAAACTGGATTGTTTGCTTATTTCTTACTACATTTTGAGAGTTCTTCACATATTCTGGATATAAATCCTTTGCCAAATAAGTGATTTGCAAATATTTTTTCCATGGCTTGTCTTTTCATTCTCGTAACAGTGTCTGTTACATAGCAGAAGTGTTTAATTTATTAAAGATGAAATCTGATTTACAATTTATTTCTTTTATGGCTAACACTGTTGGCATTGAATTTAAGAACTATTTGTCTAACCCAGTATCACAAAGATTTTCTTCAGTATTTTCTTCTAAGAGTTTTATTATTAAACATTTTATCTTTAGGTCTGTGATCTAATGTGACCAAGCTTCATCTTTTGGCATGTGGATATCCAAGTGTTATAGTATTTGTTGAAAAGACTAACCATTCCTCCATCAAATTGCCTTTTTTCCCCCACCTTTATCAAAAATCAGTTGACCATATATGTGGAACTATTTCTGGACTCTGTTCTCTTTCATTGCTCTGTATACCACTCTTATTTGGGAATACCATACTATCTACTTTTTTTTTTTTTTTTTTTAAGATTTATTTACTTTATTTATTTAATTCTCTCCCCTTCCGCCATCCCCCACCACGGTTGTCTGTTCTCTGTGTCCATTCGCTGCATCTTCTTTGTCCGCTTCTGTTGTTGTCAGGGGCACTGGGAATCTGTGTTTCTTTTTGTTGCATCATCTTGTGTCAGCTCTCCGTATGTGCAGCACCATTCCTGGGCAGGCTGCACCTTCTTTCGCGCTGGGCAGCTCTCCTTCCGGGGCGCACTCCTTTCGCGTGGGGCTCCCCTATGCGGGGGGCACCCCTGCGTGGCAGGGCACTCCTTGTGCGTGTCAGCACTGCGCATGGACCAGCTGCACATGGGTCAGGGAGGCCCGGGGTTTGAACCGTGGACCTCCCATGTGGTAGACGGATGCCCTAACCACTGGACCAAGTCCGCCGCCCAATACTATCTACATTATTGTCACTTCATACTGAATTTTGAAATCAGGTGGTGTGATTTCTCCCACTTTGTTCTTCTTTTTCAAAATCTTTTTTTTTCTTTTTTTTTTTTTAAAGATTTATTTATTTATTTAATTTCCCCCCCTCCCCTGGTTGTCTGTTCTTGGTGTCTATTTGCTGCGTCTTGTTTCTTTGTCCATTTCTGTTGTCGTCAGTGGCACGGGAAGTGTGGGCGGTGCCATTCCTGGGCAGGCTGCTCTTTCTTTTCACGCTGGGCAGCTTTCCTCACGGGCGCACTCCTTGCACATGGGGCTCCCCCACGCGGGGGACACCCTTGCGTGGCACGGCACTCCTTTGCGCGCATCAGCACTGCGCATGGCCAGCTCCACACGGGTCAAGGAGGCCCGGGGTTTGAACCGCGGACCTCCCATATGGTAGACAGACGCCCTAACCACTGGGCCAAAGTCCGTTTCCCTCAAAATCATTTTTACTTTTTCATTTTATGCCTCTCCATGTAAATTTTTGAGTCCTGTTGTCTTGTACGAAACACCCTGCAGAGATCTCAGCTGGAGTTACATTGAACAGGTAGATTTGGGGAGAACTGACACCACAGCAACACTGAGCCTTTCGGTCCTTTTTTTTTTTTTTTTTTTTTTTTTTAAGATTTATTTATTGCTTTCCCCTTCTTCCCACCCCAGTTGTCTGTTCTCTGTGTCTATTTGCTGCGTGTTCTTTGTCCACTTCTGTTGTTCCCAGCGGCACAAGAATCTGTGTTTCTTTTTTGTTGCTTCATCTTGTTGTGTCAGCTCTCCGTGTGTGCAGCACCATTCCTGGGCAGGCTGAACTTTCTTTCACGCTGGGTGGCTCTCCTTACGGGGTGCATTCCTTGCCCATGGAGCTCCCCTGCGTGGGGACACCCCAGAGTGGCACAGCACTCCTTGTGCGCATCAGCACTGCACGTGGGTCAGCTGCACACACGTCAAGGAGGCCCAGGGTTTGAACCGCGGACCTCCCATGTGGTAGACGGATGCCCTAACCACTGGGCCAAGTCTGCTTCCCCCACCTTTCAGTCCTTGAACCTAGTGTGTTTTGCAGTTTTCCTCATACCAATCATACGTATTTTCTTAGATTCATAAGGAAGTATTTTGGAAAGCTATTTGGCCATTACCTCTTCTAGATATTGTATTCTGTCCCCTGCCCCCCACCTCTTTTTAGGGACTTCAGTAACGTATGTTGGATTTCTTGGAATGGTTCCACGGCTCACTGGTACTCAGTTTCTTTTCAGTCTTTTTTTCTCCGTTTTATTTGAATCATTTGTTTTGCTGTCTACAGATTCACTAATCTTTTCCTCTGCAGCATCTAATCTATTAATTCCCATCCAGTGAATTTTCCATCTCATCATTGTAGTTTTTTATCTCCAGTAGTTTAATTTGTATCTTTTTTGTATCTTCCATGTCTCCACTTACCTTTTGTAATACAGTTATAATACCTGTTTTAATATCCTTGGCTGCTAATTCTAACGTCTGTGTCAGTTTTTGGGTCAGTTCAACTGGTTGATTATAAATCTTTTTTTTTCTTGGATACCTGCCATGAATTTAGCCTTATTGGGTAGTGCATATTTCTGTATTCCTATTAATGCCTTGAACTTTGTTTTAGGATGTAGTTAAGTTACTTGGGGACAGTTTTGACCCTTTCAGTTCTTGCTTTTAAAAAGCCTTAGGTGGGGGAAGGCTGTGGGTCGATCCATTGGGCTCCCATCTACCATATGGGAGGCCCTAGGTTGACATCCCAGGGCCTCCTTGTGAAGGCAGACTCACCTGCAGGCTTTAGAGAGCTGACGGCCCATGCGCCTGCAGAGAGCTGGTACATCAAGATGACCCAACAAAGGGAGACAGACAGACACAGAAGAAGGCTCAGCAAATGGACAGAGAGCAGACAGCAAGCAAGTCGCAAGGGGGGAGGGGAAATAAATAAATAAATATAAATCTTAAATATATATATATATTATTTTTTTTTAAGCCTTAGGTGGGACAAGAGTCTTGATATTTCTAGGGCAAACTGTTCCCGCTACCGAAACAAGATCCTTCTGATTCCTGAACCCATTGCCCTTGGTATTAGGATTTTTTACAGTCTGGTTGGTGGGAATAGACACTGTCCCCAGCCCTGCCAAGTACTCAGTTCCCTCCAGTCCTCCAGTGTTTCTTCCTTCCCAGCCTCCAGTAGTTCTCACACGAATACGCTCCTCAGTCCTCTGCTGGACACCTCGGGGACGTCTGTGGAGGCTAGCATTGCCTCTCTGCCGCTCTCTCCAGGACTCTGCCTTGCATGCTCCAAGTGTGTACCACTGTGGGCTGCAGCCTCCACCTGGACCCTCCCTGGAGGCTGTCAGCGGGACCGTCGGAGGGCTCCTGGTTTTTTTTTTTTACCATCTCTTGGGGATGACCCATGCCTGATGTCCAGTGGTCTGGAAAACCATCATTTCATATATTTGTGTCCAGTTTTCTGGTGGTTTAGGTGGCAGGGAAATTCTCATCCCTATTACTCCCCCTTGGCTGTAGTAGAAGTCTTGGCTTCATTTTAATAGATTCTTAGTAAACTCTTATTTAATTCCATCCAACACAGGTTACCCAGCAATTATTATGAAATATTCATGAAAGATTATTTGGGCAATTCATAATTCCATAACTTTATACACTTGGTTGGTGGTTTGGGCACATGGCACAAAAATGGTTAGAAATGCCTAGATACTGGGAAGTGATGAGTTCTTAGCTGGAAATTTCACTTCTTAGTTTGTTATGTGGGATGCAGAACATACAATTTTGCTATTCTAAAGCACTCTTCAAACTTTCTCCCATTTTACTGGGGGGAAAACAAAACAAAAAACAATCAGAATATGTGATAAAGCAAATATAGTGGAATGGTAATAGTATATTTTAGTGGTAGCTATAAGGTAGTTCTTCACTATTGTAAAATTTCTTCACCTCTTTTGCATTTAGAGTTTGCATGTCCTACTTTTTTTGCATTTGGGGAACACATCATTTAGAATCTATGTGAAACTAATCTTTGGCCCAGACTAATTTCAAAAAATTTCCAAATCCAGTTTATCTTTAAATAGCACTGGTTGAATTGAATTATAATTATTAGGAACTATTGCTTATCTTTTTTTTTTTTTTAAAGATTTATTTATTTATTTAATTCCCCCCCCTCCCCCGGTTGTTGTTCTCTGTGTCTGTTTGCTACGTCTTGTTTCTTTGTCCACTTCTGTTGTCATCAGCGGCACGGGAAGTGTGGGCAGCGCCATTCCTGGGCAGGCTGCACTTTCTTTTCACGCTGGGCGGCTCTCCTCACGGGCGCACTCCTTGCGCGTGGGGCTCCCCTACACGGGGGACACCCTTGCATGGCACGGCACTCCTTGCGCGCATCAGCACTGCGCATGGACCAGCTCCACACGGGTCAAGGAGGCCCGGGGTTTGAACTGCGGACCTCCCATGTGATAGGCGGACACCCTAACCAGTGGGCCAAGTCCATTTCCTTGCTTATGTTATGTAAATAAATTTTGTAGGCTTATACTTGTAAATGACTAGCATGAAGTTGAGATGGTATTGTATATTTAGTTGTGAAATAGTCATAAAATTAAAATATTCATTGTTGGTAAATCAGTAATTTCCTTGACTAAGTATTGTTATAGGATCTGTAGGTCTTTCTTCCTATGATATCCTTAACTGTTACTTAAGAAATATTTAAATGATTGTAAAAATAGCAAGCTATCCAAAATAAGAATTTAACTTGTTTTTAAATGTAGTTCTTTTCTCAAATATCACTTTCTGGCATCTGTTTGGGAAGTCGGATTGCATTCTTTGCAAGTAGCTCTCGACTTCAGAGAAAGTAGTGTAGGTTTGGTGTCTTTGTTTCCTGGGCCGCTCAAGCAAAGGCCTCTGCAGTGGCTCAGTTTTAACAGTAGGAATTTATTTGCTTATAGTTTTAAGGTTAAACTAAAGTCCAAATCAAGATAGCAAGGTGATGCTTTCTCCCTACAGACTGGCATTTTGAGGCTGGCTGCCTGTGATCCCGGGGTCCTTAGATGGCACATAGCACGGCACATGGCGCCATCTCCTGGTCTCTCCCTTCCCTTCTGGGGTGTCACTGATTTCAGTTTCTTGCTTCCCTGGTGCTCTCCTGTGCTCGTGTGCATTCTCTCTGTCTTTCTTTCTCTCTCTCTCTCTCATTCTCTTGTAAAAGACTCCAGTAATAAGATTAAGACCCATCCTGGGTGAGCTGGGTCACACCTCAACTGAAGCCACCTCATCAACATGTCCTACTTAGAGTGGGTCCACACCCACAGGAATGGATTAGGGTTAAGAACATGTTTTTCTGGGGTATATACAGCCCCAAATCACCTCTTGGAGCATGTTCCCTCTGAGCCAGCACTCATACAGATCCTGGGTGGTGGCTCTGAGAGGACACAAAACAGTTACTCAACAGCCAGTTATGTTTGAGATAAAGAAAATGTGTAGCTTGTGAGAAAAGCTTAAAATCAGGGACCCAGTTAGGACTAGCATACCTGGAGGGCATCTCTGTTGAAACTGTATTACAACTGAAATCTTAAGGATTAATGCAAACTTGCACAATTTTCAGGTGGTTACTTGGTGTTGCAGTCAGCAAGGGGACTGGTGGGTACTTCCCAGGCACTGCAGCTGGGCTTGGGGAATGGAATGTGGCGCTTGTGTTCTCTGTCTTGACAGCTAAGGTGGATCAAAAGTAAACTAACTTGACAAATGAGGAAAGGAGGAAAGATTGCTATAGGATTTTTATTATCACATAAATTTTTTAAGTTGAGTTCATCAAAAATACAATTAGGGAAGCTGACTTGGCCCAATGGATAGGGCATCCACCTACCACATGGGAGGTCCACAGTTCAAACCCGGAGCCTCCTTGACCTGTGTGGAGCTGGCCCATGTGCAGTGCTGATGGCGCAAGGAGTCCCCTGCCATGCAGGGGTATCCCCCGCATAGGGGAGCCTCATGCACAATGAGAGCTACCCTGCATGGAAAAAAGTGCAGCCTACTCAGGAGTGGCACCACACACACAGAGAGCTGATGCAGCAAGATGACACCACAAAAAAAGACACAGATTCCCGATGCTGCTAACAAGAATAGAAGCGGACACAGAAGAGCACATAGCGAATGGACACAGAACAGACAACTGGGGGTGGGGGGTGCAGGGAGAAGGGGATAGGAAAAAAAATCCAATTAGCAAGATGGCAGCAGAGTAAGAAAATTTCCTAGAGTTAGCTCCTGCTACAGGGCTATTAGTAATCACGCAGAGCTATCTAAAGTACCTGTTTGGGGGCTCCAGGAGGCCAGAAGAGCATCCTGCAACATCCTCGAAGGAGTGCAAGCAGGAGACTGCCCACCTGCAGAGAAGATTCGTGAATAGAGCACTCCATGCCCCAGAGTCCGGTGCCCATCCTCCACTGGAGGCACAAGCCACCTCGGGAACTATTCCGTGACTAGAGTTGGAAGCTCCATTTTCCCAAAAATGGGAGGAAGAGATAATTGGGCACCAACGTCAGCTACTGATAAGTAAATTCGACTGGCTAAAGTACAGTCCTAAGAACAACTAAAGTGTGAACCTGTCCAAGTCAAAAAGAAGCCAGTAGCTGCCATTTAACTCCATCCATGAGGGGAAGCCAGTTGGACTGAAAAGCTCAGGCTGTTAGGGACCATGTTCTTTCCACCCAGATGGGATTGCAGGTCTAGCGTAAGCCCCAGCTCCACCTCTGGCAGGGAGGAAGCTGGGGGGACCTGCACCAGCCTCTCGAAGTAACTGCAGATACATTCGTCTGGCACAGACTGAGTATTCTGAAGTCTTCTGGGGCAACTGCAGTCATTCGGGACCCACATGGCATAGATTGCTGCCTATACCTGTAGCGCCATCCCTGTCCCAGGCAAGGGAGAAAGAGCGTGCCTTTATCAGTCTCTCTGGGCAACTACAGTCTAGGCCTCCATGACTTGGATTATTCCACACAGTTGTGACTCTGTCCTACCCCTCGAAAAGGAGAAAGTTGGGAGAGGCTTCATCGGTCCCAGGGGCAATGAGGGCAGCTTGAACCTCCACAGCTTACAGCACCAACTACATCCTCGGTTCCTACTATACAACCAGCAAGGGAGAAAGGGCAAAAAAGCCCTAAACTAAAGAGAGAAACTAAACCTATAATAAATACTCTAGTAAGCCAGATGCCAGGACACCAACAAAAAACTACAGTCCACACCAAAAAACTGGTAGATGTGGCCCAGTTAAGGGAACAAGATAAGCCTCCAGATGACGTAAAGGAAATAATCATAGATGTTCACACAAATCTCCTTAATAAATTCAATGAGCTAGCTAAAGAGATTAAGGATATTAAGACATTGGATGAGCACAAAGAAGAATTTGAAAGTGTACATAGAAAAAATAGCAGATTCTATGTGAATGAAAGGTGCAATAAATGAAATTAAAAATACAGTGGGAAAAAACAGTTGTGGCTCAAGCAATTGAGCTCCTGCCTACCACATGGGGGAGGGTTCCCTTATTCAGTTCCCGGTGCCTCCTAAAGAAGGCAGTGAGCTGGCACAACAAGAGACACAAGAAGGGAAAAAAATAGAGTCACAACAAAACGGGGAGTGAAGGTTCTCAGTGCCTCCTAAAGAAGACAAGCAAGACAGTGAGCTGATGCAGTGGGCAGGTGCATCAAGCTAATGCAACATGATGATATAGCAAGAGGCATAAGAAAGAAAGATACTAAGATACAACCAAGCAGGGAATGGAGGTGGTTCAAGTGACTAGGCGCCTCCCTCCCACATCAGAGATCCTGGGTTTGGTTCCCAGTGCCTCCTAAAGAAAGAAGAAAGACTAACAGACACAGCAAGTACAAACAATAAGGGGGTAAGGAGAAATAAATCTTTTTTTTAAAAATACACACTGGAGGCATATAACAGCAGATTTGAGGAGGCAGAAAAAAGGATTTGTGAACTTGAGAAATGGTCTCCAGAAGTGAACATACAAAAGAACAGATGAGGAAAAGAATGGAAAAAATTAAACAAGATCTCAGGGAACTAAACGACAGCAAGAAATTTGCAAACATACGTGCCATGGGTGTCCCAGAAGGAGAAGGGAAAAGGGACAGAAGGAATAATTGAAGAAATAATGGTAGAAAATTTCCCAACCTTATTTTTTCTTTTTAAAGGTTTACTTATTTATTTTTCCCCCTTCCCCTCCTCCCACCCTGCTGTGTTTTTTTTGCTGTCTGTGTTGTCTTGTCTTCTCATTTCTTATCCTCTAGGATTCACCAGGATTTGATCCTGGAGACCTCTGATAGGGAGAGAGGTTCACTGTCAGTTGCACCACCTCAGTTCCCATTCTCTGCTGCGCTTCACCTTGACTCTTTCCTTCTCTCTCTTTTGATGCATCATCATCTTGCTGCATGACTCCCTTGTGCGGGCACTGGCTCACCACACTTGCGCTGGCCTGCCACGCAGGCACGCTTTCTCTTCTTTCTCACCAGGAGTCCCTGGGGATTGAACCCAGGTCCTCCCATATGGTAGGCAGAGGCTCTATCACTTGAGCTATATCCGCTTCCCTTCCCCACCCTATTGAAGGACACAGATATCTGTGTCCAAGATGCACAATGTACTCCCATCGGAATAAATCCAAATGGACCAACTCAGAGGCACATACTAATCAGAATGTCAAATGCCAAAGACAGAGAATTCTGAGAGTAATAAGAGAAAAGTAATGGATAACATATAAGGGATGCTCAATAAGATTAAGTGCGGATTTCTCATTGGGGACCATGAGACAGTGGTTTAAGGTACTGCAAAAGAAAAACTTCCAGGTAGGAATCTTATATCTGACAAGATTGTCTTTTGAAAATGAGGGCGAGTTTAGAATATTCACGGATAAACAGAAACTGGAAGAGTTTATAACAGACCGACCTTGCAAGAAATATTAAAGAGTGTGCTACAGTCTGAAAAGAAAAGACAGGAGAGAGAGGCTTAGAAGGGAGTCTAGAAATGAAGATTGTATCAGTAAAAGTAACTAAAAGTCTCAAAAGAATGGTTAAAATGAAATATGACAGATAAAACCCAAAGGTCAAAATTGATGAAATAAGAACTGCCTTTACGGTAGTAACATTAAATCTTAATGGATTAAACTCCCCAACCAAAAGACACAGTCTGGTGGAATGGATAAGAAAATATGAGCCATTTATTTGCTATCTACAAGAGACTAACCTTAGACCCGAGGATACCAAGAGAATGAAAGTGAAAGGCTAGAAAAACATACTCCACACATGCAGTAACCAAAAAAAAACAAAAAAAAGCCAGAGTGTCTATACTTAATATCACATGAAATAGACTTTAAAAAACACTGGTGAGGCACAGTCGGAGGAGGAATCGGGGAAATTTCCATTTACAGTAGCTACCAAAACAGTCAAATATTTAAGAATAAACTTAACCAAGGATGTAAAGCACTTGTATTCAGAAAGCTACAATGCTTTGTTAAAAGAAATCAAAAAAGACCTAAATAATTGAAGGAACATCCCATACTTATGGATTGGAAGACTAAATATCGTTGGGATGTCATTTCTACCCAAGTTTTGATATATAGATTCGATGCGCTCCTAATAAAAATTCCACCAGCATTTTTTAAATAAATGGAAAACACAATTACCAAATTTCTTTGGAAGGGAAAAGGGTCCTAATTAGCCAGAACATCTTGAAAGGCAAAGTTGGAGGACTCTCACTTCCAGACTTTGAATCATATTACCTGGCTTCTGTAATAAAAACAACATGATACTGACTTAAAGACAGACACATGGGGAAACGGACTTTGGCCCAGTGGTTAGGGCGTCCGTCTACCATATGGGAGGTCCGCGGTTCAAACCCCGGGCCTCCTTGACCCGTGTGGAGCTGGCCATGCGCAGTGCTGATGCGCGCAAGGAGTGCCTTGCCACGCAAGGGTGTCCCCCGCGTGGGGGAGTCCCACGCGCAAGGAGTGCACCTGTGAGGAAAGCCGCCCAGCGTGAAAAGAAAGAGCAGCCTGCCTAGGAATGGCGCTGCCCACACTTCCCGTGCCGCTGATGACAACAGAAGCGGACAAAGAAACAAGACGCAGCAAATAGACACCAAGAACAGACAACCAGGGGAGGGGGGGGAATTAAATAAATAAATAAATCTTAAAAAAAAAAAAAAAAGACACATGGACCAATGGAAGTGAATTGATGGTTCAGAAACAGACCCTCATATCTAGGATCAAGTGATTTTTAACAGGCCTGCTAAACCCACCAAGATTGGGCAGAACAGTCCCTTCAACAGATAGTGCCGGGAGAACCGTATCCAAAAGAAAGAAAGAAGACCCCTGTCTCACACCTTATACAAAAATTAACTCAAAATGGATCAGAGACCTAAGTGTAAAAGCAAGAACCATAAAGCTTCTAGAAGAAAATGTAGGAACACATCTTCAAGACCTGGTGATAGGTGGTAGGTGATGGATTCTCAAAGGAGAGAAGGAGAGCTGAGATGGATTAGTGATGGTTAATGTATGAAGAAGATTTAACTTTACTGTAAAGGTGTGGAAATGTATAGAGTTTATGGTAACACATTATATTGAATAACAGCTGGCTTATAAATGAGAATGTGGCTGGAAAGGGTAGTCTAGGGATATAAATGTCAACTGAAAGAAAGCTAGAGAATAATATAGAGACTGAAAATGCAGTAAACCCAGAGGTGGATGAGAATTGTGGTTGCTAGTACAAATGAGAGTGTCCCTTGTGAGCTAGAGCAGATGTACATCACTATTGCAGGTTGGTGGGAATGTGAAGAAACATGGGGAAAATACAGCTGGAGTAACCTGTGAACTGTGGTTGACAGCAATACTGTAATAGTCATGCATCTGTGCCAAAGATGTAATGTGTTGATAATGGGGAATTATGGAAAAGTATGCCAGATGTACACTGTGGACCATGGTTGGTGGTAATAGACTGAGGATATTATCCCATAATCTGTAACAAATGTTCCACCACAGTGTGGTATGTTGATAGAGGGGTGTTGTGTGGGAATTCTGTACCTGAGCATGATTGTTTTGTAAGTTAACAACTTCTGTAATAAAAATATTTTTTAAAAATAATAATAACGTGGACTGGGGGAGAAATACACCAAATGTAAGATATGGACTATAGTTAGTAGTAAGATTTTGACAATAGTGTTTCATAATTTGCAGTAAATGTCTCACAACAATGCAAGGTGTTGGTGGAGGGTTGATGTATGGGACCCCTGTATGATGTTATGCACGTTGGCTTTATAAGTTCACAACTTTTACTATACACTTATTGTTTATGTATGTTCATGTTTGAATGATACAAAAATAAAAATAATAATAGGGTAGGTTGGGGCAAAAACATACCAAATGTAAGCTCTTCCAGTTAGTAGTAATATTTTGAGGATGCCCTTTCATCATTCATTAAAAGTGTTTCACAAGACTGCAAGATGTGATGCGTGTTTGTTTTCTAAGTTCACAACTTTTACTATACACTTATTGTTTGTGTATGTTTATGTTTGAGTGATATACCTCAATAAATTTTTTAATTAAAAAATCCAATTAGAATGGTGTGGAAGTTCACACTGAGTTTAGATTGATCTGTGGGGATGTCCATCTTCGTTAATATCTCATCTGCCCCAGAGGTGGATGGCGAGGCCTCCTCTGTTTCTTCAGGTGTACTCCAGCGCCCACTGAGGGTCTTGTGCTTTCCCCAAGGCCGTGTAGCCTGGCCGTTGGCTCCGAGGCGCAGCCCCGTTGGTGGCCGTGCACGGCGGGTCTGGCTCTCTCGTGTTCTGGGTTCTTACTGCTGGCAGAGAAGGCATCACTCTTAGTTTTTGTATTTAGGGGTTTCGTACCTGGTGGCCCAGGTGTGGTGGCTTGTCTCATGCCTCTATAGGTCTTTTCAGGTAGATCAATCATATCATTTGCAAACAGATGACAATTTTGTATTAAAAAGGAAAAAAAAGAATGTTGCTACCCCTGAAATGTATCTCTCAGCAATAGATTCTCAGAAGCTAATGCTTCTGGGAAGCGGATGTGGCTCAAGTGATTGGGCTGCCGTCTACCGTATGGGAGGACCCGGGTTTGATCTCCAGGGCCTCTTGATAAAGGCGAGCCACAAGATGATGATGACGCAGCAAAAGAGACACAGCAGAGAGTCAAGGCAAGACACAACAGAAACCAGGAACTGAGGTGACACAAGCAACAGGGAACCTCTCTCCCACATTGGAAGTCTCCAGGATTGAATCCCAGTGAAGCCTAGAGGAGAAAATGAGAAGAGAAGACAAAAAGAAACAGACACAGAAGATCACACAGCGAATGGACACAGCAGAACAGCAGGATGGAGGGAAGGGGAGAAAAAGACAAGCTAATGTTTCTATTACAGGAGGCAGAATGTTCTGGAATGACTAATTTGACCTTTGCTGGACTCATCAGAAATCACGCTCATGTGAGTAGAACTGAGAGAATAAGTGACATAGTGAGACAACCCCCATCGTATTGAACAGAGAACTGTGAATAATGAAACCCTTCTTCCCTTAGGGCCTCTGATATTAGATGTTCAGTGCTCGTTTTTGGAGCATGTCTCTTCATATCTTCTTGTGTTATACTGTGCCGCAATTAAGCCACAGTATGCATATCTTATCACTTCGACCAGGAGTGAACGTTGCAAGCATAGGATGGTTGCATGCTGTAAGTGAATTGTAACAATTTTCCATAACGGTGCTTCTCACTGTTTGGGTTGGCATCTGTCTAGTTCAGTCAGTTCAGTGATTTGGAGAAGAGCGTCTGCAGGGCTGGCTTAGGCCTAAAAGCAGCAGAGGCGTGGAGGCTGTGAGCGCGGGTGCTTCCTAACAGTCCCCAGCGTCCGAGCCCCAGGTGGAGGCTTTGTGAGACACAGGTGCACCCACACGTGCACACTACTCTTGTCCTGAGGGGGGTGGTTAGAGATGCACGGATGTGGGGGTGGTCCTCGTAGCCCAGGACTAGGGGGAGCGGCCGTCTTGTGCAGCCGAGAGCACAGAGGCCGGCTCCTGCTCCTGGGAGCTCCAGGGGGGCCAAGGTCCCTCTTCCCCGTACCACACAGCCTCCCCGCGTGTAAAGCACAGTGTGTCTCTGCGTCCACCCTTCAGCGAGTGTTCAGAGTCAGAACATTCCGGTTGCGAGAGTACAGTGGATCTGTTTGAGCCACATGAGACCTAGGACTTCCAGGCCTACAGTAGAAGCAAAACCCCTTTTGGTTTGCGTAGGCCATGCTGACAGCTCACCTGTGGTGGCCGTGCGTTTGCCGTGTGCACAGGTGCCTCCACGCACACAGGCATGTGCACTGCTGTCCGTCCCCCAGCTGCCCTCGACTCCTTTGACCTCTGAGGGGTTTGTGCTCAGACGCATTGCTGGACTAGAAACCCAGCAGTAATTGGAGGTGTCTTACTATTTGCCTTCTGCGCTTTGTGCCAAATAGTGGTTTTTGGACAGTTAACCTTTTCTAGAGACGTGCACTGGGCAAGTGCAGCGTAACGTGGGAAGTGACAGGTGGGTAAAAATCACAGTGAGGGTTTTTGTTGTGTGTCAGAAGTAGCTTGTAAACCAGAGCTGAGCAGGAGCGGGCCTTCCTGGCCTAGGACTCGGTCGGGTGGAGCCCTGCAAAGAGGGTCTCACCTAGGGGGAGGCCGGATCCCTGCAGCACCTCACTGGCAGGGGGACGCCGCCAGGGCTTAGGAGCTGGCTGACCGCCGTGTTGGGGTTTTTCCAGTGATTACCTTAACCGTGACCTGTTGACTCTCTCCTTCCTGCCCCTAAATAGGTCTTTTGGCAAATCACTTACCTTTTTGTTCACGCCTGGCTCTAGAAATCAAGCTTTCATTTCAGACCCTCAAGTTCCTGTCCCACCAGAGTGTCGGCAAGGAGTCTCAGGTGGGGGTAGTCCCCTGCCGTCCTCCAGCACCTGGGGTGGAGGTGGGCACAGTGTGGGGCCCACTTGGAGGGCACAGAGCGCAGAGGTGGTGGGGCCGAGAGGTGCAGGGCCTGGCCCCCAGCGGCGGGGCAGCACCTCCGGAGACACCGCGCTGGGCTGCGAAGGGTTCAGCTGCACGCTGGCCCCCTCTGCCGCCAAACAGACTCAGCAGAGGGCAGCCTTCCCCTCCGCCCGCACCTCCAGCCTCCCCTCGGGGTTGAGCTGAGCCCTCCCTCTACAGCCCCCTGGGCAGACCCCAGCGCCACCCTGCGCTGACCCCTGTGCCCCTCATGTGCAGCTGCAGGACCGCGGAGCGGGTGGCCCGGGCTTTTCCTTCCAGGCACACTGCACCGTGGTTCCTTCCTCCCCGCTACAGGCTGCTCCCCAAAGTCTCCTGCCTTCTGAGATGTCCAGAGCACAGGCAGGCACAGACTGCGTCCAGAGATGCCTCTGGGCCCAGGGCCATGTGTCCAACCCTGCATGGCCCCTTGCGGGTCGCGCTCTGCTCCGGCGTCGGCCCAGAGCTGTGCTGCTCGGAGCCTGGAGCACCCTCCAGAGCGCAAGGTGCCCAACCCTTGCCAAGGCAGCCCAGGCCCTGGGTGATGCTCTTGAGGGGCTCCCCCCTGCCAGGCATTGGCTTTGAGGAAATAGAGAAGCTCAGCTGCTGGATGCCACGGCCCCATGCAGCCCGAAGGCTCGATCCTGTAGACATCTCCAGCCACTGCTTCCATTCCTCCCGTGCCGTACCATTTCTGCTTCCTGCGTTTCATTGCTCGGGGGGCATGGAGAGGAACCTGTTGTGCTCAGGACTTTATAGCACATGACTCAGAGTGAGTACTTCTCTCTATGAAAACTGGCGCTGAAGTTTGGAGTTCAATATCAAAAAAGGGAAAGAAAAGAAATAAAATGGGCCGGTCACATGGAGTACCTGCTGGCTCCAGGACTGCATCTGCCCGGAGTGGGCCTTGGCTCTCCCTAGGTCCCCCCGTGCTGTCGTGGAGTTGGCTTTTCTCCTCTAGGGCCCCTTCTGATTTGGGGCTTGGGGGAGTGGTGGCACGTCTGTAAGAGTCAAGGACCAGGGGCAGTTCTATAGCTGGCACGTGCTGGTTTCAACATGAAGTAGATTAATTGGTCACATTTAAACCTACTACCAAAAAAAAACGGGTTGTAAATCATTAATAGAAAAAACTAAACTTTTGTATTTTAGATCACTCATCTGTCTAGGTATTTGCTTAATTTTGAGATCTAACTTTTCATAATAACCATGTCTTCATTAAAATATGCTTTGCTCCAAAGTATTGTAGAATTCTAGAATTTATGTAGAAAACATCTGTCATAAAATCCACTGGCTTTATGGCGTGAGAAATAAAAGCCTGGGATGGAGGACAATATGAAGGTGGAGATTAGAGAAAAGGATAATGAGCCACCTGAGAGGCCCCTTCACCCCCAGAGAAATGTCTTGTTCCCCCATCACTTTCTGTACGTCCACACAGGTGGAGAGGCATTTAAGGTCGGCCCTGGTGTCCGGCCAGGCTGCCCTTCAGAGCTTCCGAATGGAACGTCCCTCTCCTTTCTGTGGCAGTGGTCCTTTCGCCTCCCACTCAGAAGCTGCTCTTGCTCTGCTTTTCCTTGTCACTGTTGCCTGCACTTCGGAGTACTTCAGGGTCCTTCCAGTTCTGGTGCTTCCTCCATGACCTTGCCCTGGTCTCACCAGCACGCTGAGCGTTCTCCGTTCTCTCACCCTGCGAAGGCACTACCCGTCTGCTTTTGTTGGGGTTGGTTATCTCTGAGGGTTTGACACCTAAGAGTTGAAGGGAGGGCTTGTGGCCACCTGCCCTAGGCAGTCTCTTTCCCCGCAGCTTTGATCCAGGACTTTGGGGACCCCCACTATTTTGAATATTGAGAATAAGGATGAGCCAGATAACCGTGGAAAGTGGCTGTCATTAGAGTCACTTACGACTTGTGAGAATGTTCTGTTTTTAATGTCCTGGTCGTAATTATAGAACATGTGGATTTTAGTTTGCAGTTAACATGTTTCGAACATTACCACCGTCGTCCAATCCCACGGGAGCAGAATTTGACCCAGAGGAAGACGAGCCCACGTTAGAAGCAGCCTGGCCTCATCTACAGGTATGCAGCGGTGGGCATGCTCTGGGCGCCCGCGCGGAGTTGCGTGTGTTCCCAGGCCCGCGGGCCCTCCGTCTCTGAGTGCCTCGAGACCTAGCAGACTTTGTAAACGCAAGGAAACCATTAGAAATTGTAGTGAGTCTTTCTTTGCCTGGACACTTTTCACAAATTACAGGATACGGAACTGTCAGTGTTTTAAAATGGAAACCACCACTTTGTTGAGAGCCTTTGAGTTCAGACATGAAGGCTGTAAGTGGACATTTCGCCCATTTGGGTACTTAGATTTACTGCGTGCCCACGACGCTCCCCAAACTCAGTGGTGGCTGATGCGATTTTAAGGCTGGACAGAGGGAGGGAGGCCGGAGGCTGGGACGCCCATGAGGGCCAGCACTAGCTGCAGGGGGCTGGGGGCGGGGGGCCAGGAAGAGGCAGTGGAGGGGCTTCCCTCTCACAGCCCCTTGGGGTCACCTCGTGAAATGTGGCGGGCACGCTCCCGTCCAGCCCACACCTTCTTAGGGGCAGAGCCCGCCAGGCCCAGGAGCTGGGGCTCGGCGTCTGCCTTTTGTGGGTCCTTCTGGGCCTGCATGGTGGCTGTGTCCTTGTACTCTTCAAGCAGGATAGTTTAAGCGTTGGTGACATCAGCCGGGGAAATCATTTTGTCTACATGCCACTGAAGGGTATAGTCTGTGTTCTTAGCTAAATGAAACATCAGGCCTCGTCACTTATCATTAAAGTAAGCCACGGGAATTAGCATTACTTCCATAGTATGTGGTTTTTTAAAAAGGCTACTGTTGGCAGGCACTTAGATTAAATTCATGGTGCATCTTAATTTCCATTTAGTAAAATACCATGTTATTTGACTCATTGTTCTTTTTTTCCCCTCTAGCTTGTTTATGAATTTTTCCTAAGATTTTTAGAGTCTCCAGATTTCCAACCTAATATAGCGAAGAAATATATTGATCAGAAGTTTGTATTGCAGGTAAAGTACAAATTTACTAAAACTGATATACCCTGACCTCCAGAGGGAGAACACTGAGTCACTAAGTATCTTTTTCCTCTTGAAGCTTTTAGAACTCTTTGACAGTGAAGATCCTCGGGAGAGAGATTTTCTTAAAACTACCCTTCACAGAATCTATGGAAAATTCTTAGGCTTAAGAGCTTACATCAGAAAACAGATAAATAATATATTTTATAGGTAAGTCAGTATGTGGATGACACTTGTATTTCTGCATGGTAATGTTCATTTTAACATTTACTCCTCCCCCCACTTCATTTTCTTCTCTTTGACATCTAAATAAGAACCATCAGTTTTTTCTTTCTGAGCAGCCTTCTTGTCATGGACAGGTGGCCAGGTTTACCACATTGGGCTGGGAGCGCCCTCCTGCTCCCTCTGTCCCCAGCTAGGACTCCCTCCCTCTTCCCTCCTCCCCTCCCCCTTCCTCCCTCCCTCCTCCCAAGTCAGGGAAGGTACCCTGACTTGGCAGTGGGACCAGGTCTGCCACGGGGGCAGAGACTATCCTGTGCCCCCAGCGCGAGCTTAGTGCCCAGCCCACGGGGGGACACCAGATGCACGGGGGTGAAGGAGACAGCCTCGTTTCTTGTCCCTGGACAGCTACTCAGTTGGCAGACCTTGGCTCCTTAGGAGAGTCTGCCTCTCTTAGCACCTGTGACCCCAGTGACTCGTATAATGACAAAGCCTGACAGTAATGGAACAGAACAGCAGGGCCTGGGAGCTGAGACGTGGGCAGCTTGCCCTGGCCTCGCTTCAGCGCCAAGCCGGGGAACCCCCTTGCCATGTGGGGGTGCTGGTGCCAGCCACTGCCTGGAGAGCCCAGGAACACCAGCCCTTGACGGACCCTCGCTTGCCTCGTTGCCATGACAAAGCACAGGAGAAGACGTGGGGACTGAGATGGGCAGACAGCAGCCCAACAAAGGACGGCAGTTACTGTCCCACAGCCTGCCAGCACTGCAGCCCCCAGGAATCCTAGCCCCAGGTCCTCGCGTCTGCTGCAGCCCGATATTCAGCCCCGATATTCTGCCCTGGTCTGCCCCTTTGCAGTCATTGGGGTATCGTTCTCTCGCCTGTCTTCACACGTGGTGCTGGCATCACAGAGTTAGAGCCCTCGATTGCGTGTGTGCCCTTCCTTTGAACGCTGTCCACCTTCCCCACCTCCTGTCCAGTTACAGGATGGAGCACAGGACTGGAGGCAGCCCGGCTGCCAGGCTTCCTGTGAGCGGAGCCCGACAGCTCCTTGCAAGTCATTCCTGTGTTACATTTCTTGGTATTGGGGACCCCTCCTTTTTTTAGCATTTAATTTTAAAATACTTTCAAACATATAAGACAGTTAAAAAATAATACAGTCCCCTCCAGAGATCCAGCATGCTCCCCACCCCACCCCAGTACCCAGACCCACCAGTTGTGACGTTCTACCACGTTTGCTGTATATTCTCTCTATCCATCTGTCTGTGTCTGTCTCTTTTTCGGTCCATTTTCAGAACACTTGAGCATAGGGTGCATGCTTCAGGCTGCTGAACACACGACGCTGCAGAGCACATTTCCTGAGAGCAGGGTGTTCGCTCAGGGACAGCTTCTGTGCAGTTCATAAGTTCAGGCAGTTTAGCATGAGCCAACTGCCGTCTGTCTCCCAGACTGCCTGTGTCCTAGCGTGTCCTCATCCTGTCCCTTTGAGCTTGTCTCGCTAGATCCCACCCAGGAGCAGATATTGCATTTAAAGAGCCATGGTCTGTTTAGTTGTTCTTCTTTTCTCTTTTTTAAATTGTGGAAACATATATGCCACATTCATGCTTCCTTTTTAACTAGAGCGTTATTTGTACATATCCAAACATAATATACGTATTTAAGCAACAGGGAATGGGTACAATTTAAGTTCCCATCTTTTAAGCCTAAAATTAAAGCCCTATCTGAAGTGTTTTTTCTTTAACACAAAGCACAGTCAAAGTCTGTTGAATACCTGCAATAAAAGAAGTAGAAAATGCACCATCCTTAAAGAACTTTAATAACTCAAATATTTAAAGGTTATTGCTCAGAAGTTAAACATAATTGAGGTCAGTTCTTGGTATGCCCATATTTGTGGCATATTTGTTTGTTTTTTGGTAAGCTTTTCTATAATTATCATTTTTGACATAAGCGATCGAAAGCACGTTGAGAAGCGGATATGGCTCAACAGAGCTTCTGCCTACCATAAAGGAGGTCCAGGGTTTGATACCCAGGGCCTTCTGGCCCATGTGGCAAGCTGGCCCACATGGAGTGCTGCCATGCGCAAGGAGTATCACCCTGCGCAGGAGTAGCCCCCACGTAAGGAGTACAACCCGGCACAGGAGGGCAGACCACCCAGGAGTGAAGCCACCCACACAGAGAGCTGATGCAGCAAGATGACACAACAAAAAAGAGATACAGAGAAGAGACAATATGAGACACAGCAAACTAGGAAGCTGAGATGTAACAAGAGAATGATCACCTCTCTCCCAGACCAAAAGGTCCCAGGAGGGGTTCCCAGAGCCGCCTAATGAGAATACAACAGACACAGAAGAACGTGCAGCAAATGGACACAGAGCAGACAAAGGAGAGAGGGGGGAGAAATAAGTAAATAAATCTTTAAAAAAAGAAAAGAAAAAAGTAAGCACATCATTTATATTCCATAATTGGTCTGGATCTCCGCCTTCCATGTGACTCCCTATTTTAGGTGAGAGGAAAGTAAGGAGAAAGCTTGATGTTTTCAGTTCATCTGGTTCTTTGTGGTGCAGCTACACCTTGTAAGACAACTAATTGAAAATGCTCATACAAAGTTCTCTCTTTTTTTTTTTTTTAACCTGAGTTGAACGGTATTTTAGTGCACTCCTGGCTCCTCTTTTGGCATACAGCAGAACCTGGAGGTTAGGTGAACGAGGCAACACAGCGCTTCAGGTATCTTTTGCTGCATAACAACCCATCCCCCACACCTTAGTGGCTTAAAACAACAGCAGTTGATTTGCACTCACAATTTTGCGATCTGAACTGACCCCAGCTGGGAGACTTTTCTGCTCCACTGGCCCCTGCTAGGGCTTGAATGTCCAAGGCAGCTTCTCCTGTCTGGTGCATCCACTGGGGTGGCTGGAACCACGGGGGCCGGCCGAGCATTGTTTTCAAGCATTTTTTTCTTTATTTTTAAAGATGCTCTAAATAAATTACATAAATATTTCATCAAAAATATACGGGATAGGAAAGCAGATTTGGCTCAACTGATAGAGCATTCGCCTACCACATGGGAGGTCCAGGGTTCAAACCCAGGGCCTTCTGACCCATGTGGTGAGCTGACCCACACACAGTGCTGATGTGTGCAAGGAGTGCCATGCCACACGGTACCCCCCGTGTAGGGGAGCCCCACGTGCAAGGAGTGCGCCCCGTAAGGAGAGCCGCCCCACACAAAAAATGCAGCCCACCCATGAGTGACACTGCACATGCAGAGAGTAGATGCAGCAAGATGACGCAACAAAAAGACACAAATTCCCTGTGCCACTGACAAAAATGCAAGTAGACACAGAAGAACACACAGCAAATGGACACAACAGACAACTGGGGGTTAGGGGGAAGGGAGAGAAATAAGTAAAAAATAAAATAAATCTTTAAAAAAAGAAAGTGTAGGGGATTCCTGATTAGCCCACCCCCTCCCCCTCCCCCACTTTCCCCCATTAACAACATCGTTCATTAGTGTGGTACATTGACTACAGTTGATGAACACGTACTGAAGCATTGCTACTAAGCATGGACTATAATTTATGTTATGGTTTACACTTTGCACCACACAATTTTATAGGTTTTGACAAAATGTATAATGGCCTGTATCTGTCATTGTGATGTCATGCAGGACAATTCCAGAGCCCCAGAAATGCCCCATGTTACACCTGTTCTTCCCTCTCTCTCCCCTCAGAACCTCTGGTGACCACTGCCTTTATATCAGTGATACAGGTTTTTCCATCACTAGAATAATGGTCTGCTTCCCCCCTTGTGCCCTGATTGTCTGTGACTAGCTGGGGCTTCCTTGCAGCATGGGGGCCCCAGGCAGTCCCGCTTCTTCTTACAGGGCAGAGCAAGGAGCGGAGGCTCCCAGTCTTTAAACTTGGAGGGTCGTTCCTGCCCCTTCTGTTGGTCAGAGCAAGTTACCAGGAGAGCCCAGATTCAAGTAGGAAAAACTTGCCCCCCCTCCTGTGTGACCTCAGGAAGGCGGCAACCGTCTCCATGGCACAGGTTCCAGCTCAGCTTTTAGGAACCCTATTCTGATTCCTTCTTTCCTGAAAGAGCAAGTCAACTCTCGCCTCCTTTCAATGGATCTTTACAGCTTCCCTCCCACTTCTACCCTCTTGAAACTGAAGAAGCAGAACTTTATACTTGCTTACTCGTTTTTGTACCAACTTCAAATCAAGATAAAATAACTAGAAATTAAGAATTTATGAGTAAGAATATAGTATGGTCAGGTTAGGAAAACAGAAGTTCATAGCTGAAAATCCTCCGTATTTAAAATTAAAGCTGGTGGAGTTGGATCTGCAGCCATGCCCCAAGGGCCACTGGTGTCTTTGTATTTTGGAAGACAAGTTGCACGCCTCTAGAGTTGTAAGACTGTGCTATATACAGTTATAACTTTGTATGTTTAAACTGTTTTAAGTATTTCAAATACAGTAACGAAGCCAAAGGGAGCCTTCCAATTGAGTGCTATGAACTACATCACCCCTAGACACGGGCCTGCCACAGAGCTTGTGGCTTCCTGCTGGCAGCAGCCGGTTCAGGCTCATAGCACCCATATGCCACAGAGGAGGTGTGAGAAGGAGACCAGTGGATTGGAAAGGGAAGCCTGGCCTTCAGTGTCCATGATGCCACAGTCAACTTGCCGCCAGGCCGTGTTGGCTCCCTACCTCCTTCTGCTCAGTGGTTGGCATTCCTGATGCCCAGTTCCTAAGCTTCTCTTGGAGCTGCTCCACCTGTGCTGTGCCCGCTCTTCCACCCCACCTCTTGCTGTGCACTCTGTGATTGCACCTTCCATCCCCTCACTCAGTCAGAGCCCTCCTTGGGGTCCAGTTGAGCGCCAGCCCCTCGGTGGGTCTTGGTCATTTGGGAACACAGAACATGAAGATCCAGGCTTCAAGAATATCTCGTGGCTGATGGATGTTTGGCTCGTCCTTCACCCTGAAACAAGGACAATGGATTTTCAGTCAAAATTTTTTAATTGCTGCAAACTTTTATTTTTTGCTTGAACACCGTCTCTAACCCAGCAGTTATCGTGTGATAGGCAGGCACCTGTCCTGCTCTTTCCTTTCTGTGGACACTAAGGGCTCTGCATGTCTTTGTCTAGACTGACCACAGGTCAGAGAGCGAGCATGTGGGGTACAGGCAGGCTCTTTGTGAGAGTCATTGGAGGGAGAGGCTGCTTGCCTCCAAGGCCCCTGTCCCTTAAACATCCCGTAGGTGTCAGGCCCACTCCTCGCCCTGGGGACACAGCCGCAGAAGGTCGTGGGCACCTGCTCCCCACTGGAGGGTGTGAGGGTGGAGCAGAGGAAAAGGGGGGTGGCCCAAGAGGGCTTGAGGAAATAACTTCTTCCCTTTGCCAGGCCCTGCACTGAATTTGGAGGCTGTAAAACTGAGTAAGACAGCATCTTACATTGAAATGCAGCAGAAAAAGTAACATGGATTGATGATTGTCTATGTGATAAAATCAAATAGAAAAAAATGTGACTTGTAAAATCTAGTGGTTAAAACTTGGATGTTCATTGTAAATGATTTCAACTCTTCTGTATTTTTGAAATTTTTCAAGGTAAAGTATTGAAAAATAATTTGAGCAAGATGAGCTCTCTGCCCTCGAGGCATTCTGAATTTTCAGGGTGAGGAGTTTCTCCAGCCCAGGGGAGGCCAGTGGTGGCTGTGTTCACAGAGATGTGCTTGGTATTGGTTGGCCATGTCTTTCTTTTCTCCTAATCTTTCCAGCTTTGAGTGTCTTAATTCTAATTGACAATTTTCTTCCTAGGTTTATTTATGAAACAGAGCATCACAATGGCATAGCAGAATTACTGGAAATATTGGGAAGGTAAATCACTGTATTATTGGTAGCAAATGACTTCTAGATGGAATTTATGCCAGAATGATCCAGTTCCCTTAGTACTGCTTCCCCTTTTCCCAAAGCAAGGCAATTAACCCATCTTCTAAAAGAATTTAAATAAGATTTACTTAATAGGTGTTTGCTCTTGAATTAGGACACATTAAAGGACTTCTTTTCAATTTGCATTATCCATACGTAGATTCTACATCATTACTGTGGAAACAGTTTTAATTATTTCTTCAAGAAGAGTGTGTAAACAAGTTTATATTAGGAGCTTTTATGAAGAATGACTATCATATATTTGAGATGTTAATGCTGATATTTCAAATTTCTTTGATTTTATAAGTTTTTCATATGTATACTTATTGACATTTCAGAATTTTCATCTTAAGTTCTTGCTTGCTGTCATTTAAAAATCAGTGACCTCTACAGAGTTCACATTGGGACTTCTAACCAGTATACCCAGTTTCTCATGGGTCCCGGGGCTGGACGGGCTCGGCTGCTCTTGTTCTCATCTGTCTTTCCAGGGAAGTCCCAGCATTAACCATTAGAAGTCCAGGAAGCTCTGCAGGAACATGTGCTTTTGTTTAGTGATACCAAAGTTAGGTGAACACAAAAATCCCTCTTCAAGGGACACTTATTATTTGGTAAATCTATGGCCTCGCCCAGTAACTCTGAGAAAACTATCTTTCCTGTTTGAGATGTAATGTGAAAAAATCTTAGTCTTTTAGAATTCTGCTTGGGTTAGTCTCAGCAGGACTGGCTTTCCCTCCCAGGGAAGGCTATTGAGTGGTTAAGAGTACTCCATGGGAGGTAGCTCCTAAGCTATATGTCCTCACTGCTCCCTGCCTCCCTTTCCTTGTCTGTAAAATGGGAGGTCGTGTCAGATGGGGTGAAGGAAGGTGTTGGGCACAGCATGCATAGGAGCATCTGTTTTCCAGGTGTTTTGTCATGGGGTCCCCCATATGCGTGAGCATAGCATCCTGGATGGGCCACTCAGGACTGGTCCTTCCTGAGCAGGCCCCGGAGGCCATTTGAGACATGACTTTCACTGCTTCTGGAGGTCTCAGCACTGGCCTAGTTTTGATACCGAATATATCAACTACTGATTTTGAGATATAAACTTTTTTTTTTGGTCTTTGTTCATTTTTTAAATATTACATTCAAAAGATATATAAACTTCTGTTTAGCAGCTACCCATAGGAACCCTTCCTTTGCAGAGGAGAAAAGCTTTCTTGCCGAGTCTTAACTTAGACCTGTTCTGCTCATGCTCTCTGGGTTGGTTCTGCAGAAGACTGGCAAAGCCCCGGCAGCAGTGCCAGCCAGAGGGAAGGAGACCCTGGCAGGTGTGGCGATACCTGGAGCCGGGGACCCTCTGGGCTGCCCCCTTCACCACCACTGGGGAGCAGCTGAGGAAGGAAGAGGCCTTGTCCCCAGGGCCTCCAGCTGTTGGGCCCAGAATTTTAAAAGTATCTCTTAGTTGCAAAGATAAAAATGGCTGCTTCCTTGAAGACTGTTTCTTAATTCCTGATGATATCCTCCTTTTGCTGTAACATATTGCCTGCTGGTTTTCAGCCTTTTACACAAACTGAAAGAAATACATCAAGAAACTTTAAAAATCTGCAATTTGTAAATACTAAAACTTTGACTTATTCCTTTTTTCATAGTATAATTAATGGATTTGCCTTACCACTAAAAGAAGAGCACAAGATTTTCTTATTGAAGGTGTTATTACCGCTGCACAAAGTGAAGTCCCTGAGTGTCTACCACCCACAGGTAACGCGACCATGTCAGGGACACCTGGGGCCCCCCTGGCACGAGCTGTGCTCACGCAGGCGCTGCTGATGCGAGGCGCTGAGCCCAGGCTTCCACCGGGGGCGTTTCCTTGTCTCACGGTGTTATTTTGTTTAGGTAACGGGGTTCTGAAGGTAATTGAAGGGAAAGAGGGTGAAGAGGAGTCCCTGGGAGATGGTCAGAAAAATCTCTGGAATACAGAATTTCTAAATTTAAGCAGAGGAGGGAGTACCTGGCTATGAAAGGAGTCAGGGAGGCTCCTTGGAAGAAAGTTTTTAACCTTCTGAATTTAAAATCTCATACCTTAAAGTAAAAAAAAGTCCATATGTCCATGGCCCGTGGGAAAGTTAAAAAAAAAAAAAAAGTGGGGTTTTAAAACCTTGCAGAAACCTGAACCAGTTATATTGAAAAATTGGCCAGTAAGTTACTAAGCAGTTCACTGGCTGCATTTCCCTGGGAAGATTGGTTTTCCTTCCCTCTTAACTGTACGTGTAGACAGAGCCTACGCTGTGCTGACTGCAGCCCCCGAAGGGCTCCACCTCCAGCTCCTGTCAGTGTGTTTCCCTTAGTGGGAGCGTGTCCTGGGGCCTGCCCCCGAGCAGCTCGCATGAGCTCATGCCCCAGGACCCACGAGCCCCCCACCCCTGGGGACGTGTGCAGCACAGGGCAGTTACCAAGGTGGGTTCCCTAGTGGAGCCTGATGGCGCTGGCTTCGAGTTCTTCCTGCTGCTGTTCGTGGCAGTGCCTGCGCACCCAGTTCATTAAGTAGTCCAGAGATCACACATGGAACCAGGTCTGAATTTGACTTTTCCCAGCTGTAGATTACGTGTCCATTACAACCTCCAAAAGGACAGCAAGAAAAGTACCCGGGCTTGGGCTGACTTGTGGGGTTGGTCTAAAGACTGTTTACCTTTCTGATCTGTTGGCATCAAGCTCATGAGGCCCCTGTCGAGAGCCCCCAGGGGAGCCCACGCCGAGGGGGGGCACACCGTGGGGGCAGGTGCTACTGGCCAAGGCCCAGTCTCCCTACGAGCAGCATCTTGAGCTCCTCCTAGGAGGAAGCTACACGTGATGTTAGAAGGAAGAGCAGCGTTTCCGTTCTACAGTGAGCTGTTAACCCTTTTCTCTCCCCTTCCTTTTTAGCTGGCATACTGTGTAGTCCAGTTTTTAGAAAAGGACAGCACCCTCACCGAGCCAGTAAGTACATGCTCCCTGTGCAGGTTCCTGATTTTGGCGGCAGCACACCTTGCGAAACATGGGTTTGCTGGATGGAAGCATAGCACCATGTCTCCTGTGCCGAATTCCATTAAAATGGCTTTCTCGTTTTAAGTCACAGTCCTAGTAAATAGACTAGTTTCATTCATGTTATAGGTTGGTTGGTTGCTTGGTTGCTTGGTTTCTTTTACGAGGTACTGGGGATTGAACCCGGACCTCGTACATGGGAAGCAGGCAACCACTGAGATTCATCTGCCCCCATGTTAGGGTTTTTTAAAGTTTCATGATTTTAATTAAAATTTTCTTTATTGCAGTGATTATTCTAAGCATTCACTTTACTCCTTTCACTCAAAGCACTTGAATGGTTATATACACTAAATCATGTGCATTTACTGATCTCCCACTCGTTGGTTTGACAGCACACTTCAGTTCAGGGGATCATAGTGAGGGCTTGCACTATAGAGGTTTGATTTTCTGGAAAATTCTTTCCACCTTAGAGTGTTACTGTTTTGAGATTCTTGCCTCATTCAGTGTTTGGGTTTGTGATTTCTGATTTTCTTGGCACTTTATTAAAAATAAAAAAGCTGTTAAAATCCCGAATAGTCCATTCAGGCATGTCAGGTGCCAGTTTCAACTTTCAAGTACAGCTTAAAATACTGTTAGAAAAGAAAAGGTAGGCATTGCTATTTCTTTCTCCTTTTTTTTAAACTGCCAGGGCTGGGAATTGAACCTGGGACCTCGCATTTCAGAAGCTGGTGTTCAATTGCTTGAGCCACATCTGCTCCCATGTTATTCTTTTCTATCCCTTGAGCTATTGTTCACCATTTGCCTGTGAGATTGTCGTTTTTATATTGAAAATACATGAGAAAGTCTTTTTTTTTTTTTTTTAAGATTGGTTTATTTTTATTTATTTATTTCTCTCCCTCCCCCCGCCCCAGTTGTCTCTTCTCTGTGTCTGTTTGCTGCGTGTTCTTTGTCCACTTCTGTTGTCAGCGGCACAGGAATAATCTGTTTCTTTTTTTCTTGCATCATCTTGTTGTGTCAGCTCTCCCTGTGTGCAGCGCCATTCCTGGGCAGGCTGAACTTTGTTTTGCCCTGGGCGGCTCTCCTTATGGGGCACACTCCTTGCGTGTGGGGCTCCCCTACACGGGGGACACCCCTGTGTGGCACGGCACTCTTTGTGCACATCAACACTGTGCATGGGCCAGCTGCACACGGGTCAAGGAGGCCCGGGGTTTGAACCGCGGACCTCCCATGTGGTAGACGGACACCCTAACCTCTGGGCTAAGTCCGCTTCCCGAGAAAGTCTTAATACTGAGTTCCTGGGTTAAGCCGCCTTTTAGTTTTTAAGGTGTAGTCCCCTTCTCACCTACCAGATTCACACAGATCAGGAAGAGCCTCCGTTTACTCCCTCAGCTGCTGGTAGCAAAGGGGGAGCACCTCAGAGGCTGGGTGCCTTCTCCCCTGGCCAGCCCCCGCCCACTGTGGCCTCAGCTGTGTGGGGTGCTGGTAACAAGGCCCTTGCCCAGTGGAGTGAGGGTGTGTGAGTATATCTTCCTTGACACACTTAGAGGCATATTTAGGTGCAAAAAAATGAGATGGTGTTAGAGAAGCCTATTTTGGGATTTTCTTATATATACATTGTCTTCACTGGTGACACATCCTAATTCCTCTGTGATTTGAAAGTGAAAGCTTTTATTAGAGATAGTAGTACATAAAGAAGTTCTAAAACAGTCCCCATCTTGCTTCTTCTCAATGAAAGGGAAAGAAATATATAGAAGGAGAGAAAAAGTATGCCAATTTTCTTGTTTGGTTTTTCCCTGTGCACATTTCTCATATTCCCTGCAGTAGATTAAAGAGTTTACCAAACGTTACAGTGCATTTACGTAGGCTAACACTTCCCCAAATGATATGCTGCATTTACCTGGACTAACGCTCCCCCAGCAGGTCACCTAGGCCCTCTAGCAGCTCTCTCCCATCGCAGGCTGCTTGGCAGAGCCACAGTCTTGACCCTTCTCCAATAGGAGCTCAGTGAGTGGGTTCCACCAGATTCATGTTCTGCCTGAAAGTATTGTGAAAGCTGATAATGTTAACTAATGTTATTAAATTCCCACTAACATAATGCATAATAAAACTAGTAGAACTTTGCCTGAGTTAGTTTCTAATTGCAGTTATCTAAAAGAAGACTAGTGATGGTGTGCAGGCTTCGATTGGGTCCTCACAGCTTAACTGTTAAATGGAGATTTATGACTTGGCACTGGCACGAAGAAGCTTTAAATCCCCAAACCCCCAGGCCCCAGTATTCCCACCGTAATCACTGCATTTCGTCACTGCGCACAGTGCTGTCTCGGCTGTAGAAAGCAGCTATGATTCTCTGTACGTTAAAACCCTTCAGACCCTTGTCTCAGTGAATTCATCCCTTTGAAATGCGTAGATTAGAAAACTGCAAAGGCCATTTGATGCTCTTTCAGCGCAGGCTGCACGTGGCGCTGAGAGCAGGTGGACACCTGCTCCCTGCAGAGAAGGAACACCCGAGGCGTCTTGGGGCCTGGCCAGAAGGGCTCCTGAGACCATGTGGCCAGAAAGACCAGCGCGTCAGGGCATTGGAAATGCCACCTGTTTAAACACCAAGGTTAGGGGTGCTTGTTGCCCACCTTAGAAAGCCATTCTCAAGTGGTGTACCTGCCTAAGAGCTTTCTGGGCACATCAGACATGAACACGTCTGCTGTAGGCTGAGTGGCTTGTCACCTAGCTCACAGAGGCACACACACGCCCTCCTCAACCATGGCTGGGCAGGAACTTTCCTGTGTCAGGACGTAGGGGTGAGTGGGGTGGGAAGCCCTGACACCTGCTCCCTAGAAGGCAAGTCTGGGCTACGGCCTAGCACCACCTGTCTTCCCAGGGAGCTGGCAGTTCATCCAGAGGAAACCTCAGTACCTCACGCTGTACCTGAGAGCCATCCGTCCCCTGGGATTAGGATTCCCTGAGCAGAACCCCTCTTCTGAGAATGCCGTTGCATTCCAAAGCAGCTGGAACAGTTGAGTATTGATCAAAACTCATTCCATAGTATAAAAACTAAGGCCAGGGAAGCGGACTTGGCCCAGTGGTTAGGGCATCTGTCTACCACATGGGAGGTCCGCGGTTCAAGCCCCGGGCCTCCTTGACCCGTGTGGAGCTGGCCATGCGCAGTGCTGATGTGCGCAAGGAGTGCCCTGCCACACAGGGTGTCCCCCGCGTAGGGGAGCCCCACGCGCAAGGAGTGCACCCTGAAAGGAGAGCCACCCAGCGGGAAAGAACGTGCAGCCTGCCCAGGAATGGCGCCGCACACACGAGAGCTGACACAGCAAGATGACACAACAAAAAGAAACACGGATTCCCATACCACTGACAACAACAGAAACGGACAAAGAACACGCAGTGAATAGACAGAGAACAGACAACTGGGGCGAGCGGGGGGAAAGGGGAGAGACATAAATCTTAAAAAAAAAGGCCAACGTATGAACCTGATGCCAGAAATAACCTTTTCAGAGACACTGAATCACCAAATCAGTTGTGTTCTCTGGCTCACAAGTGAATTTCTAGGAACTAAATTGCATTGGCTGAAGGAAGAGGCAAGACCCTGTACCCACAGCAAGGTTGGTGCTCGGTAAGCTGTAAACGTGTGGTAGACCATTCTGAGCGAAAACAGGAGGAAGTCATTGAATGATGCACTTTAAAGACCATTGTGCTTTGAATTTTTAAGTCAGGCTTCAAATTGGGAGCATTTTTTTTCAATAATGTTTGAAGTTTATTTTATAAAGTGTACTAGAAAAGATTATCCAGGATACTGAGTGCCAAAAGCGTTGGAATAGAATTGTTCTCAGTGGATATTTTTTAAATGCCTGCCTTCATTTTTTGTTTTGTTTTTTTAAAAGATTTATTTTTATTTCTTTCTCTTCCCCACCCCCCCCACCCCACCCCCCGTTGTCTGCTCTCTGTGTCCGTTTGTTGTGTGTTCTGTATCCACTTGCATTCTTGTCAGCGGCACTGGGACTCTGTCTTTTTTTGTTTCGTCATCTTGCTGTGTCAGCTCTCCATGTGTGCTTTTTTCACATGGGGTGGCTCTCCTTACAGGGCACACTCCTTGTGTGTGAGGCTCCCCTACACAGGGGACACCCCTGCGTGTCACGGCACTCCTTGTGCGCATCGGCACTGTGCGTGGGCCAGCTCCACAGGGGTCAGGAGGCCCTGGGTTTGAACCCTGGACCTCCCGTGTGGTAGGAGGACGCTCTATCAGTTGAGCCAAATCCACTTCCCCCACCTTAGTTTTTAACCACTGTAGTGGCTCAGAGAGTGACTCGCTCAGCAGAGTGTCAGGGTGGTCTGCCAAGCACAGGCGCCAGGTGAGAACCTAAGCTCGTGGTGGTCTCGCAGCAGTCCTGTTGGTGGCCCTACAGTGGGCACAGTGGTTCCCTGACACCACCGGACCCTGCCCAACAGCTGATTTAAAGTTGGGTTGCAGCTGTACAGTTGTGTGCAGGCATGTCTATGTGTATATGTGTGCTTCTGTACAATGATAGGTGCTTGTGCATGTGCAAGTGTGCGCTCCAGGAATGCTAATCTATTAATCTGCAGTGAGTCAACCCAGCATTTTGAGTGGACAGTATTGTACTAGTATGACAGTTGTAGGAAGTTTGAAACTGCAGGAACGTATAAAGGAAAAAAAGTAAAGTGGAAACCCCTTTCTAGCAGGGTGACTTGGGCAAGGTACTGAGCTTCCCAGCCCCGCTGGTGGCAGGGGCAGGCCTGGTGACAGCCGCTGTCTACACCCACAGGGGCCAAGCCCTGCTCAGCAGCTCTGTGAGCATGACCCTCACGACAGCCCCAAGAAGGGGTGCTGTGCTCCATGCTTCCACAAGGGCGCTGGGAGGACCCCCTCGCACACACAAGGGATAGAGCAGCCCGCTTCCCATCACCTTCTGTGGTTTTATTTTTTTTGTTACACAGTTGGAAACACTGTGTGACAGCCAGTTAATCTGAGAAAAAAATGGACCATGTGTCTCCCACAATTTCAGAACTGGCTCTTTCCACTCAACAGTGTGTTGGAGTCACACACACTCTGTCTTCTCAAGTGGTGCTATTCTCTCAAAACACTGCCAAATGCTTGTGTCTCCCTTTGTGGTAGAGCATTTTTAATTTATTCTTACTGAAGTGGTGGTTAGTCAGAGTGGCTTGTGGGATATAAAACTGTGGTTCTACAGTAGATACAGATACCACGTATTTCTCTAGTTATACATTACTCTATTTTACGGTATGGGAAGCTGATGTAGCACCAGTACTTGGTTGAGTGCCTGCTTCCCATGTGCGAGGTCCTGGGCTCAATTTCCAGTACCTCCTAAAAAGAAGTCCTGATTTACTGAATCCCCATGCCTTCCGCAGGGAGAAAACCATCTTCTTCCACTGCCCTGCAGTGGGGCATCCTTCACGAATACAGCCTTATTTGTCCCTGGGTGTTGGAGCATTGGGCGTCACTGTGTGTTTCTTTTTGTAGGTGGTAATGGCACTGCTCAAATACTGGCCAAAGACTCACAGTCCAAAAGAAGTAATGTTCTTAAATGAATTAGAAGAAATTTTAGATGTTATTGAACCATCAGAATTTGTCAAGATCATGGAGCCTCTTTTCAGGCAGTTAGCCAAGTGTGTTTCCAGTCCACATTTCCAGGTACGTGGGGTCTGGAAAGACCATCAAATGATTTCAGAAAGTTCATTTTGGAAATGTTGACTTAACCCTTTGGCTGGTCATGTTTTGCTTCTTATGTAATTTAAAGGTAACATTCAAGTTTTTACTTGCAAAGTCTACTTTTAATTCTATAAAATGTAGTTTAGCGTCTTGTCGCCACCACTGAAAGCATGCTTTTCAGTTAGTATTTAAAAATAGCTGCTCCCAGGAAACCAATGTGCCTCAAGTGATGGGCTCCCGTCTACCATTTGGGAGGTCCAGGGTTCGATTCCCGGGGCCTCCTGGTGAAGGTAAGCTGGCCCAAGTGGAAGGCGGCACTGCAAGATGGAGCAACAAAGAGAGACACAGAGGAGAGACGATGAGAGATGCAGCGAACCAGGGAGCTGAGGTGGTGCAAGAGAATGATCACTCCTTCCCACTCCAGAAGGTCCCAGGATCAGTTCCCAGTGCTGCCTAAAGAGAAGACAAGCAGACACAGAACACAGAGCAAGTAGACACAGAGCAGACAACAGGGGGGTGGGTGGGTGTGGTTGGATAAATAAATATTTTTTAAAAGGTAATAGAGCATAAAAAAAAAAAGCTACCCTGTAAAGCTTTTTTTTGTCTTGTGCTCAGTATGCTCCCTGATATGGAAAACCTTGCCTTCCACAACTGAGTACCCACAGCTAATACAGAACCGTTTGACCTGAAGTTCTCTTCCTTGACCAGCTCCTGCATTTCGGGCACCCCGTATGAACTCCTATCCTCCCGTGTCAGCACTGGCTCCCTGCACAGGAGGCCTGCCGCGGCCCTCTCCACCAGCTCCCCCAGCCCCTCCTTAGCCCTGCAGGCAGGCACCTTTCCAGCGCCCCCCCTGCGGGAGGCGGTGCCGAGCCCCTGCCCCGGCTCACTCGGAGCGGCCTCTGAGCTGGGTAAGGCCTGGGCACAGCGTGAGCCTCCTGGAGGTCACCCTGGCAGAAGAGAGAGGGCGATAGCCTGACCGGGAGGGCACTGCCTGGGAGGGGTCCCCGTGCTCCCACCATGCGTCTGGAGCAGCTTTTCTGAGAGCTTGCTGATCCCGAAAAGGCCACGAGGACAAGGGACCTCCAGATTGAGCCTTGGGGGCGTGACGAAGAGGTCATTGAAACCAGCAGAATTAAGACAAGAAAGCACAGCCAGTGAGGGAGAAGTAAGGAATTCAGTTGGGCCGGCACGGGGCACACCTGTCGGGCCCCAGTGGTGCATCCTGCAGGGCAGGTGCCAGGTTCTGTGGTTGGGAGTTCAGTACAATACACCACTCACTAACATCCAGGAGAGGGACTTGGAGAAATGCCTGCTGTCATCTGGAAACTGTGAGAGCCGCAGCCCAGGCGCCAGAGGGTGGAGCGGCACGGCGGGTTTCCTGGACTTGAGCATCAGAAAGAGCTGTTGCTGTGCGCGGCGCCGCAGCATCCATGAGAAGACACTGACAAGTGAATCCGAGCATGTCATTTAATACCAGCACGTGGCAGGAAAACGAGTGATTCCAGGTGGGAGGAGAGGTCAGAGTGCGCCTCCCAAGCCTCCCGGCCCTTCCGGCTGCCGGGCTCCCAAATCCAGGGCAGGGCGGGGATTGGGAGGCGCCGGATGGCGCTGGAGGCTGCCTTGACAGGGCCTTCTGTGCCCCTCGCACACTGGTTCCCCTCCTGGCATCTGCTCCTCGGTGTGCTCCAGCATCCTTTCCAAACGTGTGTGGGCCAGTTCACTCCTAATTTTTAGGTTTTAGATTTTTTTGAATTTCAGATTTGTTTGCCATCAAAATTTGCTGTTTAAAACGCAAACCCTTTAAATATCTTAAACTTCCATTTTCTGATTTAGTCTTGAAGTATTACCTCCCAAACACATTAGTGGGCCAGTATCTGCTTTGTACAATACAAGGTATCGAACTGTTAGATAAGAACTGCTTACCTGAGGAGCCCCTGATGCTCACTGCTTTAGAAATCCATGCTGGGCCTTCTTGGAGCTGTCCTTTCCCCTGCCCTTCTGTTTCATCACTCCTTTCTGCAAAGCTCGTCCAGCTCACCTCCTCCGTGAAGTCTTCCTGGTTCCTGAGCCTGCCCTGACTCAGCTCCTCTCCCATCGCATCCCCTCTGCACGGCAGGGTTGTGGCCTGGCACACCCCACTGGCACCTCCAAATCTCTCGGTCTCCCCACTGGTTGGGAGCTTCTGGGGCAGAAGCATTCTCCCTCTGCTCAGCATCTTCTGTGCTGCTGTTTGCTGTGACCATCGTTTCTAGGTGTGGCGCCTGCTCTCAGGACTGCCCCGGATGTTGAGGTGGTTCCTGTGTGTGTGCACGTGCCGAGGAACACAAGTGTGCCAGAGGCCTTGGCTGTCGGGCCTGGTGGAGGGGTCGAAGGCGTCACAAGTCCAGTCTTGCAGCTTTCTGTGTGTTTGAAATTTTCAGTAATAAAAGTGGGGAAAGCCTTTCATGGTTTTTTGTCACGCCCAGAGTAAAGGCCCAGATGCCTCCACGGCCATGCCGCCGGCCCCGAGGGCGTGCTCGGCCTCAGCGGCCCCACCCCTCTCCCCCCTGTGTGTCCTGGTCGCTGCTGCTGGGCCCCATGCTGTCCCGAGGTGCTGTGAGCTCTCACTTGCCATGATGAGCTCCCTGGCCCGCTGTTGCCAGCAGAAGCCACACCCCACACTGCTGTATCCCACAACCCCTTCCCGCGGCTGTGCGCCCTTCAGCGGGCCAGCTTCTGGCGAGTTGACTTGGTCACCTGCCGTCTGCCTCCTCCCCCAAGCATGGGCTCACAGGGCACAGGTAGAGGCTCGCCCACGGCCATGGAGTGCGGGCTTACGCAGGGTAGAGGCTCGCCAGCAGCTGTGGAGCCCAGGGCGGCCCTCACAGCCTCAATACCTGACCAGGACCCAGCGCGATGGGTGTTGAGTGAAGGGAGAAGTGAGCAGGGGTGTCTCGCTGCCCAGGAGGGCGGCTTGCCTCGTGTCAGAAGTCCTGCAAGGCCATGCACATAGCGAGCATTCTGGACTTGGAGAAGGGTGCCTGCTGCACCACAGGACAGTGGGTCATCCTGCCAGCAGGTGTGACGGAAAACCTGGGGCTGGGAGTGGGCAGGCGTGTCCAGTCCCAGAGCGGTCGTGCGCGTGTCTTGCAGGTGGCCGAGCGAGCCCTGTACTACTGGAACAACGAGTACATCATGAGCCTCATCAGCGACAACGCCGCCAGGATCCTGCCCATCATGTTCCCCTCCCTGTACCGCAACTCCAAGACGCACTGGAACAAGTAAGCGCTGGTGCCGGCTGCTCTCAGTGCTGGGCTGCTGGCATTCCAGAGCAGCTCGAAACCCGAATTTTATTATCACCTAGAAAAACCATGTTTCCCTTCTTTGTGGACTTAAAATTAAGTCGATGTAGGTTATGCCTGTGATGGTTTATTCTGCCACTTTATGCCATTTCAAGACGAATATGGGGGCACGTTTGTACCCACTGGCCCGACTTAGTGTCTCTGTGCCTCTTCGAAAGTCCCTTCCAGAGGAGTCAGGGGTCGCTGCAAAGGTCGAGGGTCTCAGGCCTTCTCCCACCCCCTGAGAGAGGCCCCAAGATACCCTCTGCAGCCCCTGCCTAGAGAAGGAAAGACGGCAAGGGGCCCAGAACAGACTCCAGAGCCTCCACACTTGTCTCCTGGTGGTCCTTTTATTTAACGAGGATGCGTTTATTGATTTGCAGAGTGAGTCTTCTGTGTACAAAAGCTCGCAGTAAGCTTGCAGTCGGGCCGTGCTGTTTGTATACTGAATTGGTCCTGAAGGCATTTGAACAAGCACAGGCGTGGGGTTCCGCCTCCTCCCCCGTTCATCCCTCTCCTGCCTGTGATGGAGTCGCTAGAGCGAGTTTAAAGCAGGAGGAGCGGAGCGGCTCGCCGTCCTGCCCCATTGTACAAGGAGACCCCGCCCGCGCAGCCCCGCGGCTGGTTAGGGGGGCGCTGCCTCCGGGGCAGCACTCTGGCCGGTGCTGTGCAGACCCCACTGCGTGGCTGAGCCCCACTCCACCCACTCACCAGGCCGCCCACCTCAGGCTCAGCCCTGCTGCCTGAGGCGCTGGGGTGCCGGGCCCCCAGTGGGGTGGAGCCACCCGGCCAGCGCAGGTTGAGGCTCCGGCTCTGGAGTCACCCTTCCCTCCGCGGCACGCCAGCTGTCTGGCCGAGACAGGGCAGGTCACTTCGCCGTGTCCTCATCTGGAAAATGAAGAGCATAATGGCATCCACCTATTGTTGGAAAGATTGAGATACTGTCATGAAGGGCTTTGCTTGGCAGCACCCTTCACCTTTCAAAGGTGACAGTAAACTTGTGTGCGTGCGTGTAAAGTACCTGGCCCCTAATGGGCTTAGTAGGTGGCCGCCTTCAGGTTTGTGGTCGTGGGGCCAGTGGGTGCCCATAGAGCCACAGGGGAAGAAAACGCAGCCGCAGCCTTGGTCGTAGCCAGAGGAGAGTGGCCATGGTCATGGGTGCCGCTGCCGGTGCCCTTTCCTCTGGAGTTCTCGTCGTCTCTGCGAGCTCAAGAGGTGGTAAGAGCCCCGAGGGCGCCGTCCTTCCTCTCTGCTCCAAGTGGACGCGAAAGGTCGCCCTGATAAGGGAGTGGCTGCTCAGCCCTTCCCGTTGCAGAGAACAAAACATTCTCTAACATGTTTTCTAAATATAATTGGTTCTTTACAGAGTGGATTAAAAAGTTGTTGTGATTTGAGAATTGTTTTCATTAAGCTTGTTTCATGGTAATTTCACTTTTTCCTTTCAGAACTCTACTGTGGCATTATTAAAATTAACTCTTCTATCCTCAGTGAATAAAATTGAAAGGAGACTGAAGTTTATGGGAAATAAAATGCTTCTGTTCTTGTCCTGTATCTAATTAAGTTTGTCTTAATTATATTTGCCCAAGTTCCAGTGTTTTTACTCCATTTCTGAGTTGGGTGGCTCTGGCTGCCGTGACCAGGACGGTGTGGGGAGGCCCGAGCGCACCAGGAGAGCAGCTGGAGGGCGTGCGCCCAGAGTGGCGCTGAGGGACAGGCGCAAGGGCAGGCTCTCAAAACCCGGGAAGATGAGGGGTGTCAGCCTCTGGAAGTGCCCCCATCAGTTTGCAGAGAAAATGGGAGAAGGGTAAGAGGCCAGGGATCCTGAGTTCAACGTGAAGCTTTATTTCTAGGACGATACACGGCTTGATATACAATGCGCTGAAACTCTTCATGGAGATGAACCAAAAACTGTTTGATGACTGCACTCAACAGTTCAAAGCAGAGAAACTGAAGTAAGTACCTCCTTTAAAAAGTTCCTGTTTAAGGGTGGTTTTTTTCCCCCTTAATTCTGAATAAGCCTCTTCCATGGTTTTATCCTAAAAAGTTCTTCACTTTTAAGCAAAGCTGGACCCCTCAGACTTGAAAGCAGGTTAAAGCTTTATGGTGAGAACTCATCCTAGGAGACTTCCTCTGCGAAGTCACCTCTTCTCTCCCTTGTGCTGCTGGTTTTAGCTTTGCAGAAGGCACGTTCATAGTCAAGAATTTAACATTCAGAACTTCCACCTCCTCCAGGCCGCCACAGGCTGGAATGGGCAGTGATTTTCATGTTTAGAAGGCAGGAATTTGCATTATATCCAGCAGGTTCATATGCGGGAGCCAGAGCCTTCACCTTAGCCTAGTGTTGTTCTTTTCCATCAGTGCGCACAAGCATGGGGATGCCACAGGCAGGCCCTGCGCCCTTGGCGTTGCACATTTCCGGCCTACACACGTCAGGGAGGGTCTGCGTGCCACAGCGCCTGCCCCAGGTCATGCACGGCGTTCGCTGTGGATGAGCTGGTCACCACCTCGCATGCTCACGGCAGGCATGAACCGCTGGGCGGGATTTTCTCCTTCACTTCTCACTTGAAGCTGGCCAAGGTGGAGAAGCCGTGAGAGAGTGTAACTCAGAGTGCTGTGCGCGTCAGGCATGTCAGCAGCTGTCGTTTTTTCTCTTATCTCACCAAGGGGCCAGGACCGGTGCACAGTCTCTAGCAGTGAATAGAACAAGCAAAAATCCTCCTTGTCAAGTTTATATCCTGAGTGTGGGAAGAGAAAGACAGTCAGATACAAATAAGTGAAGCAGAGAGGCTGGAGGCTGGTGTGTCAAGTAGGCAAGGGCCCAAGGAGGCGTGGGGGGCATGTCTGTGAATCTCCAAGCTCCATAGTCCATTCTCACTGCAGAGCTAAAGCAGTGAGCAGACACCACGGGCCCTGCCCACTGGGCCCTGCTCAGGGACCAGCAGAGCTCTCCTAAGGGACCTAAGACTGCAGGGTACATTGTCTCAATTCACAGTAACAGTTGGGTCCAGGTGATGTGGTTTCTGAAGCCCGCCCTAACGGTGGCCCCTGGCTCTGTCCTCGTCATGCCGTCGGCATTGGATGCCAGCTTTTACCACCTCGGTTCTTCCACGCTCCGGCATGTCCTCACTGCCCGGGCGTAGAAGCTTCTTGTCACCGTTCTGTAGGTCCTGTGCAGGCGCAGCCAAGAGGAGCAGGGTGGAGACAGATAGACTTGTGTGTTTCAGAAACTTGAATTCTTAGACTTGTTAAAATGTTTGCATACTTTTTAAATCTTTTCACCTTTGTTGATTTTTTAATTTCATTTTTCACATAAATATATTGCTTATTTTACTTTGTCATGAGTGGGAATGTGGATGCAGTGGGAGAGCAGGGGAGCGGGTGACTGAGTCGCTGGGCGCAGCGGGGTTTGCTGTCCTTTAAAGTCTTCTTGAATATGATTTGTTTCTCTAATACAAATGACGTTTTACTGTTTTTCAGAGAGAAGCTAAAAATGAAAGAACGAGAAGAAGCATGGGTTAAAATAGAAAATCTAGCCAAAGCAAATCCCCAGGTACTAAAAAAGAGAGTAACGTGAAAATGTTGAGGGTGTTACATGATATTTTTATAAAATAGGAATGTGGCTTCATCGCGGGAGGGGAGGGAAATCGATTCCGCTAACATTGTATATGAAAATATCTGCAATAAAAAACACTTTTCAACTTTGTAACCCTCTTTTTGTACAAGTACTTATTATTTTGCCCCACAAAAAATTTTTACCACAGAATTGACATTTTTTCTCTGCTCTTTAAATAAGATATGAATCTTATCAATATACTGTGGTAAAAAGAAAACCAGGAATCAGCCTCAGTTTGTGGACCAAGATTGTAATTTGCTTTCTCTTGCAAGTGTCATAAATGCTGTGGTTCAAGCCATATTTGCCTTTCTTTTTGACATCGGATTTATTTAAAGGAAAGATTAGGTGTGAAGTAGACGGATAGTGAGGTTGATTTCCTCCTTCCTGAAACCAGGGCTTGTTAGGCTCAGCTCCACTGTTGGTAAAAACGGCTGCGTTCTGCCCCAGCAGCGGCGATCCCGCTTCCACCCGGTGGAGCGCTGGCCAGCTGGTGCGGGGGAGAGCGGACCGTCGCCTCGGGGCTGTTAATTCCTGGGTTGCCGCGCAGGGCGGCTGCAGTGGGCTGGCCTCTGGGTTGTGCCTTCGGTTTTATGTGTGCGTGTGTGGACGTTGGCCCTTGGCGCGCTGGCCCTGCCCGCATGGCTCCTTGTCCTGCGCGCCAGCCTGAGGATGACGGTGCCACTCAGCGAAAGCCGTCGGTTAGAATCTTTGCCATGCTAAGAATTCTCAGACCTCCCTCCACTCTCCAGAGAGAAGATACTTTACTTTGTAAGAACCACTTAGATACCCTGAAAATCCTCAGAGGCCCAGCGGGACGAGCCGGCTTGTAAATGCTCACTTGGTTTTATGGCAGGTGTGCTATGTCAGAGTTGCTCTAAGTTGGTGTGGCAGTTTTTAAATCTTTAACATTTAAGAAAAAAGTGATACATGAATGTGAAGTTAAACGTGTATTTTGCCTGTATAATAGCACATTGGTTTGTGTTCCCTTTGATAAAACTGCAGTTAAGTTAGTTAAACATAGAAGAATTAAATGACAGTCTTAATAATGTGTGTCCTTGATGCCACCTAAAGCAACTAGCCTGCCAGCCTTTTTTTAACAATATTTATCCACGCCCGTACATAGAAATGCTGTTTCCAAACTCCCGTCTGAAACGGTGTAGGACTTTACTTAGGTAACAGGAGGTACCCTGCCTTAAAGAAGAGGACTTACCTTGGAGGTGAGGTGAAGTCCTTCCGCACCTTGGTTTTGCAGCGTGGGCGCGCACTCCGGGCAAGTCTGGGTGGGCAGGCCCTGCGCGGCAAAGCCGAGGTCCTGCTTCACCCTGGGGGCCTGGACAGAGGCAGCAGGATGGCCTCCCAGCCCCGGCGGCCCTCGCGGCAGAAGCGACACCCTCGAACACTGTAAAACGTGGACAGAGCAGGGACTCTGGTTCTATTGATTTGACATAGAGCATAAAAATAACCTACTGAAGAAGTCACAGCAAACTTTCCCATTACAAATGAGGAAGAGCTGGTGGAGGTGTTCGCAGCGGGCCCTGTTTCACAAGTGTGCTAACGTTCCTTCTGAACAAGCTGTGCTCTCTCGTCCCTTTTTCTGATCTTTTCCTGAATCGTCTTACGTTATGGTTTTCCTTCTTTCTGGTCACTCTTTAAAAATGTCTGATGTGTAAACACTGGTTTTCACTCACACCTACCCCTCGCTTCAGCCGCTTGTGGACTCGTCGGCCTGCTGTGGTCCCGGTGTGCTCCCACCCACCTCTCTGTTGAAACCGTCGTGGCTTGCACTCCGCACATGGTGTTCGCATGCCCTGCTCCACACTGCAGTGCCTCTAAAATGGAAAATACTTCATGGCTTGATAGCTCAGAGCTAGGAAGCATGGCCTTGGCTCTTGCCTTTTGTTCTCTTGAGAGTAAAATTTCTCTAGGTTGCAATCACTGCTTGCTGTTTATCAAAAAAAAAAAAAAAAAAATTTTATGGACAATACAAATTTTTGTTAATTAGGTAAAGAAAGAAAATAGTTGGATATTTGAAGCTTGGTTTTCCATCCCAAATATTTACTGACAAATATCTTTCTGATGCTTACCCTAGTTTTTCATAAACCAAAGGTTTCGTGGATTCCACGACATTAAAGCAGGTTCCCACTTAGGCCTGTTGTGGATGTGGGAAACCTTGGGCTGCCTTTAGAGTTTTCAGGCTTGCCTGTTCTAGAAGTTGTGGCAGCTTTGTTGGGATTTTTTAATAACATATGCAATTTAATTTTTAGACTCCTTAAATATTGAAGATTTCTAGTATCAACATATTTCTCCTAATCTGTCCAAAGAGATGATGTTACATTCCTGCTTATTTCTCCCAACTTGAATAGGAATACTGCAAAACGAGGACACATGATGGTGGGATTTAAGTGTAGCTATGGCTCAGTGTTTTCTTTCCCAGGAGGCTCAGGAGGGCAAGGTCTTGGGTGAAGGTTTGCCTTTCCTTGGAGAGATGAGCTTCTGGGAGAGCCCGCCTTCTTTCACCCCCTCTGAGCTTCAGCCCTAACGACCATTTCCCTCCTAGTGACGGCACCTCCTGCCTGAGCCCACTGAGTGCTTGTGCTGTGAAGAGTTGTAAGCATCCTTGTTCACAAGCATGTGCCTGGCCCTGGGAGCCAGTGAGGACTTGTGACCCTGAGCGCCTGCCATGGGAAGCACTCTGGCATTAGCCAGAGACCATGTGCTGGTTTAAAACCATGCCAGGCGCGCCTCCATGTGCATCGCAGGTCCTTGTGCTCCTGTCTCCACCCCACCACCCAAATGCGAGCCCTTCCAGAACAAGCAGTGCCAGGTCTCTGCCCGCAGCACCCCGCACCACTGTGCACACCGAGATCTGGGGTTGCCAGGACTGCAGGAACGAGCATGGGAGCTGTGAGGGAGCCAGAGAGAGGGATGTGAGGATGGGCTGAGAGATGGGGCATGCCCAGGGACTCAGCCAGTGTGAGCCGTGAGGGGGCGCCGGGACAGACGCAGGTGTCCAGGGCCCCGAGGCAGGGTGTGGCAGAGAGGGCAGGGGCGTTTGGATTCTAGCCCATAGCGTGTAGGGGTCAGCCCTCGGCAGCAGTGCCGCCAGTTGGGTTTGCAGTTTAGCTCATGGCAGCGATGTGGAAGGGGTGCTGGGCACTCAGGGCTCTTGTGGAGTGCATGGAGGGAGGGGTGCCAGGTGGAGCTGGTGGGGGTAGGGGCTGATGGACTCGGCATCCAGGGGTGCTGAGGCTCCCGCTCATGGGCATCCCATTCCCAGACACTGTGCTTGGGGGCCTGGGACAGCCAGGGCTAGCGTTCAGAGGAGCGTGGAAAAGGGGAGAGGCCTGCCATCGACTGGGTGGGCAGAGGGGAGAGGGGCCGGAGGCAAGCCAGGGAAGGACGCCATTGCAGAAGCCCAGGGAAGTCCAGTTTCAGGAGCAGGTGCGTGGGCAGCTGCCACGGAGGGGTGGAGTAAGATGCCAGCCAGAGCCTGGCACAGCAGCCCAGAAGCTGCTGATAACCGTGGTGGCAGCGATTCCCTCCACAAGGCCAGTGCTGACACGCGACCATGACGAGCTGTGTGAATGGTAGCAGGTGGGGGGTGGCAAGTGGCCCAGGAGGACAGGGTCCCAGCACAGGTGGGGTCTGGCTGTGGGCAGGCCTCCCACTGAGGCAAGATGAGGTGGAGGCAGGAGTAGGGAAGCTTCCCCTCCTGTGAGCCCCTTGACCTTGGCAAGCTGTGTACGTACAGCTTGAGAGGTTCACTGCAGCTCCCAGCAGACACCAGAGGCTCCCCTGGCAGTGACGTGGAGGTGCCTTGTCTCACGTGAACCAACACAGCACCATCCACATGGTATTATTCCCATTTTACACTCATGCAAACAAAAAGTCAGCAAGACTCAGTAACCAACAGGCAACCTGTTTGCCCTTCAAACCAGAATCTGGCCTGCTGGGAGAAGCCCTGGGTCCGCTGATAGGGGGCAGGAGAGGGGCCAGAGAAGCCTGTAGACGAGCCAGGCAGTAGCACGGGAGACCCTAGTATGCAGGAGCGGCAGGCGGCACCTGTTAGCTTTGGGCTCATCCAGGTTGCATTGAGGGCGTGGGTAAAAGCGATCCGTAATGGGATTTAAGCAAGTTAGAAAAAGAAAGGACGAAAATGCAAGAAGCGTGATAAAAGGGAGAGGGGTGTCTGGGGCGAGCTGCCTCTAGGGGGGTGGCTGGCGTAGGGTGGGTGGAAGGGGGTGGACCAGGAGGCTGGAGGCAGTGAGGCTGCAGGGCTGCCTTCGTGGACTGGAGCAGTCACTGGGGTCAGCACAGAGGAGGTGTGGGCCGACCTTGGGCTGTCCGTCACAAGTTGGAGGCCCCGGGGCCGCAGGCCTGGAGTTGAGAGGTGGGCTGCGAGAAGGCCCAGCCCACTCTGCCACTCTCCCGCCCCAGTGCTGGCTGGACTCAGTAGAAGGAGCCGCTTTCTGCCATCGGGAGGCTGCAGGGAGCCCAGAGTGCGCAGTCCCCAAGAGTTGACCTCCAGCACATGGGCAGGGGGCGGGCGCCAGCGGCCCAGCCAAGGACCGAGGTGTTGAGGACAGAAGCAGCTAACAGACAGTGACTCCGCACTTTGCATTCCAGTACGCAGTGTATAGTCGAGCAAGCACCCTGAGCATCCCGGTTGCAATGGAGACAGATGGGCCTTTATTGGAAGATGTGCAGATGCTGAGAAAGACAGTGAGCGAGGAGGCGCGTCAGGTAAAAGTACACGGAGCCAAGTGGGAAGCACTCTTTATAGACCTGCTTAAGAAACACAGATGGCTTTAGGTGGTGACGTGTCTACACCAGTCAGTGCCTTCTGCTGAAACCAAAATTAAAGTCAAAATGTGGTGCTCTTAGAGACAGTTTTATCCATAGGTCTCAGTCAATGATCAAATTACTGAACGCTTTTTAAGGATTCAGAAAGTGCCTGAATTTGGTTTCTCTATTTACTTTAACAGTGATAATCCCAACTCTGAACTGTTCTTGAAGTGTTAACTTAAACAAAATCAAAAGCTTCACAGTGATAGAGCTGACTTTAAGGAGGTACCAGGACCTCATGCGTGGGAAGCAGGGGCTCAACCACTGAGCTACATCTGATCCCCAAACCTTTGCTGCCCTTTGCCTCCCTCTGACTTCCGCTCTGGCCCAGAAACATTCCCTCTTTGCACTTCCTAGCAGTCACGGACACCCCCCTCTTCCCCGGGCCTAAGGCTGCCAGGCTGCAGGACACCCCCACTCTGCCCTGGGGCCTGGGCTGCAGGACACGCCCCTCGGCCCCGGGCCCGGGCTGCAGAATGGTCACATCCAAGCAGCCCCCAGTGGCGGTGGCCCTGCTCTCCATTCAGCCCGCATCCAGAGGGAGCCCCCTCCTCCTCCTACCACAAACACGGGCCCTCTAGGCCTTACAGGGGTGACTCACCATGTGCCTGCCACGTTAGGGAGCCTTTCGCCTGCTGCATTTCTTGGAGCCCGCTCTCCTGCGTTCACTGCAGTAAGCTCACATCGTTCTGAGGGGACTGACAGGCAGGGCCCTTTAGCCAGAGCAGGAATCCCCACAGATGGGCGGCACTGTGGTTCTGGAATTTCAGAGGTTATGGTGGCCACTTTCATTAAGAAGATGCCATTGAAAGAAGAAAAAGTGGCTTGGCTGTAGGCATGTTTAGATTATCCCCACCGTTGGCAGAAACTCCGTACCCGCGATGCAGGTGGCTTGTTGTTGCCAGGGAACTAGCAAAAGTTTTGCTGCTTTTCGGTGTTCCTTTTATTTGGAGTAACGCACACTGCCCACTTGATCAGACAGCCCGCACAGCCTCGACCTGCACTGTCCAATTTTGCAGTCATGGGCCCCAAGCGGCTACAAGCACTGAAAATGCGGGCAAGTCCCATTTAGAGATGTCTTTAGTCCTAAACACGCTGGGATTCCAACACTCAGGTTCCTAATATTTTACTGTTGATTATATGTTGAAGGGACTAATTTTGGATATATCCTGTTAAACAGAGTATTGAAAATTCTTTTCACCCATTTCTTTCTCTGCTCGCAGTGCGTACTGGGAAGTTTGGCACGGCAGCCATAGCTGCTGCACCCTTTCATCTGGGCGGCACTGTCTAGACTCCACGGTGCCCCGGAGCAAGAGGCCACCTGGGTTTGGCCACCTTTACCTGCCTCTTCCTGCCCAGCTGTTTCCTTGCCTCAGATTGAGATGAGAAATAAGGGAATGAGCATTTATTTCAGTTCATCAAATTTTGAAAATACACAAATCTAGTGGAAAACTTAACGTACTTTGAGTGAACATCAATAACTCATTTTTTAATGAATCTAGTTAAATTCCTTACTCTTTTCACAATTAATATTCTTAACAATGAATAGATTTAATCAGAAACGTGAAAAACCTTTCAAATTTTCTTCTCTTTATGAGGGTATTGATTTTCCTTCTTGATAATTTTTTTTTTAACTTGGAAGGAAAGTCAAGGTCACCCTTTTTGATTACCATTTTGCTTTTACCACTGAGGATCTGAGACCTCGTCCGCAGACAGCTGGCAGGAAATCAGTCAGTGCCCTTCCCAGGAGGAAGGCTGTCTGTGACCATCACTGCATGGCAGTTTCTAGGTCAGTTAGGCCCCACAAGTTAAAGTGAAAGTTGATGATGTTCTACAAGCAGATTCTTACACATTAAATACTTTAGGGTTGGGGGATAAGGGGGTTGTATGTCCTTTGACTTAGGTCAGAATGAAAGCTGGGAGGAAAATGCTGTGCCCCAGGTGGTGAAGGTGCCAGTTGGGGGGTAGAGCCCCATTTTGAGGCCTGCTCTGTAGGATATCAGGAGCTTGATCAAGACGAAGAACGCACACCCAGCCAGCATTCTTGTCTTGAGTAAAGCTGCCTTTCAAAATCAGCTCTAGTCCCACCTGATGCGCAGTGCCGGGAAACTTCCAGCTGCCCAGTTCTGCCCAGTGTCCCTGGGAGAAGGGCAGGGGCCTTCCCTGCGGCCGGCTGCTCATCTAGTTCCAGAGAAGGGACGTTTCTCAGGGAATTCATATAGCATGTGCCCTTCCTTCTGCCTGTTCAGGATTCTTCAAATTAGGTAATTAGCTGAGACTCTGTGATCGGCACTCTTCCAGGAATACCCCCGCCCTTACATTCCTTCCAGAAGTCTGTGGCACACGTTCGGAGGTTGAGGCCGCAATGCCATTAAGGAGTTGGGTTCTGCTCAGGGGGGTCTGTAGGTTTAAGACATTTTCAATCAGAATCCCAGCACGCTGTTCTGTTGGGGTTTTTTTTGTTTTGTTTTGTTTTTTAGAAATTAGCAAGCTGATTCTAAAACTCGTGAAAATGCAAAGACTCTGCTATAGTGAAAACAGCTCGAGAGAAGAAACAAGACTTGTTGTGTAGGCTTTACAGTTAGCACTGCCCTGTTCGAGACTCACAGCTTTCTGTGGATCGCATCTCAGCCTGTCAACGAAGCTGTTTATGGAGTGCTGTCTCTTAGGCATAATACTTGGAATAATAGGCACTTCCTAATCTGAAAACGCATGGTGTCACTATTGCCAGAATTCCCAAGAGCACTGTTAAAGCAAGTAGACCAAGAAGAGAAGGAATTTACATACATAATTTGGAGAGCAAACTGGTATAAGAAGTCATAGCTAAAAATTTGCAATAAGGTTTCTGAATTTTATATTTAGAATTTGGATACTTTCACTATCTTTTTAATTTTTTCAGCTAATTTTACATTTCCAGGATAATTCCATATTCCTTTAAAATGCTTTGAATGTGGGGTCAGGACAGTTAAGAGAAGCGAAACAGTAGTGCAGAAGACTAATGACGGGAGGCATGGTTCCTGGTCAGAACCATTATTTGGCTTTCTTTCAAGAAACTTAATGTAACCCCATCCAGAACATCCAAAGAAAATAGTAAATTTCTTGTGAAGAACATTTGTGTCAGAGACTTTTAAAACATGTACAATTCTCATTTTAACAGTTGGTCGGGAGAAAAGCAGTGTCAACCACGCAAGTAAGGAAGTTGTAGAAAGTCGAGAAGTGGGAAGTGAAGGTATTTGTTATTAAATATATAAAGTGTATTTAAGGCTCTTTTTATGTAGGAAAAGAATTGACAAGTAAATGTGTCCATGAAGTATTTTCCCTTTTTCCATGTCTTTCCGGGGTCAAGACCAAAGTAAAGAAATCTGGTCCCACAGGGAATTTCAATTCCTTGCACCCTAAATGAAGTAGTAGAGCTCACGTTCACTCCTCTAGACGAGGGGGAAAGCGTGCAGCTCGTGTGTGCCTTCCTGTGTCCTTTCACCCTCTCCTGTTTGCCTTTAGCCTTTGCCACCTGCCTGTGCGCTGCCAGCCACAGGCCCTGCCTCTGTCTCCCGCGGGATGCCCCTTGGCCACCCGTGTGCTCCCTGCCACCTGCTGGACGTGCCCCGCCTGTTAGCGTCACGCCCCCCAGCGAGCGCTGCTCCTTCGCCGTCCTTTGTCTGCATGGTGTCTCATCTTTCCTTCTTGGCTTTTGACTTCACCCTCCACTCTACCAAGCCAGAAAGCCTGAGCGGAGAGGCTCAGGTGTGGCCGTTAAAATTTCTGCTCTTCCAGAAGCTCTGGTGTCATGTTTACGCATTTTCTAAATGTGCTTTTTATCAATTCCACTTCCAGGGTTTTTCACTATTGCCTTTTTCTATTAAAATGCTATTTTCTTCTCTTTGGAACACCTGTTTCAGCAGTAATTAAATATTTCAATACATAAAAGTCTTGATTTTCTTCTGCTTTGGTTTTGTTTCACAGCTCAATAGTTAATGGACATAAAATGCAGGGTAGACTTTTACCCCTGGGTTTTTTTCACAGTTGAACGCAGGCATGCTCCACAAAACACGGCCCACTTCTCAAGCACTGCAGCAGGGCCTTCTGACCTTCCACATCTCCCATGGCAGGTTCTGACACCACTCGACACTGGGTTTCAGGGTCACAGGTCACAATTCCTGCCTTCACCATGAACGAATATTAATATTCAAATAGCATTTCTAGACACCATCCTGAAGTGATGGCACAGCAAAATTCTGTTTAAACCTTGACTTTATTGCTCTTCTCATAAGATACGTTTATAAAATCCCTGCTAAGAAATACTTAGCTCTGCAGAAATGTGAACTTTGCATTTATGACTCTTGCAGTTCTTTGAATTTTCCATTAAAAGAAGAAGAAGGAAAAAAAACGCATTTTACCATACCACAGTTAGATGGCTGAAAACTGTGAGTTTGTTGGTATTAGGTTATTTTAGCTGTCCGTCGACTTGCTTAAAACAAGTTATTTTCTGGTGGATATTGTTTCACCACCGCAGAAGGCACTTCGATGCTCTCATCACCGTCTTCCTTTTGATGGAGACTTGGTTCTGGCAAAGGAACTTTCATCCAAGAAGGTCTCCAGTTGCTGGTGGTCTCAGGTGGACACATGTTTGGAGGATTTAGGTGGCCTTGCACTTTGTTGCAGAATACCAGTGTCAACAAATTGCCCTCTTTTATAACAGAATAATTTGTTTAACTATTACTCATAGAACGCACCTATGTGAGTGTGTCAGCTCCCAGACCCGGCCCCCTTTTCTTTGCAGACATAGTTGTCTAAATCCCTGCACAAAAATGGGATCCATTTCATTTCTTTTCAAAAAGTAAAACCAACATTTCCCAAGCTCCGAGAATGGAGTGGAGAAGAGTCTTATTTCTTACCCTCAATATTAGGAATTTTCACATAAATACTTTTCCAAGTGCTGGAAATTTTAATGTCATTTTAAGTATCCTTGTTCAAATTTCATATGTTAGATCCTGTACTTCTTAATCCAGTTTAAGTAAGTCTTTTTCATTCATCCTCTCTACGTCCAAGGGAAAGACTTTCCGAAATGCTTCAGTAATGGGTATGGTCAGAAGATAGCTTTGGTAATATTAAGTGAAATTAGAGTGTATTTAGGGCAATTATTAGAATGAGTGAATTCTACAAAGTAGAGGTGCTAAATATTCTGTACCGAAAAACTACTCTTTTGTAGAAGCCCTAAATGCCACTGTTCTACACACATCCCTTCCCACTCGTCTTTAGATCGTTTTGAAAGACCAGATGTTTCGGTCATTGCTGAAGGCCCCGTTCCATGTGGGAAATCGGCTCTTTCCCCCTGGCGCGTGAAGCCTGGAGTTTGTGTGATGCCCCCTGGACTCGTAAAGTTATCGTTGGTAAGCGACTCACTTTGCAGAGAGCTCGGTGTTCAGCCAACTCCGTTGCGTTTTTAATTCCAGGCACCGAAAGACCAGAAGAAGGACCGCCCTCTTGCACGCCGCAAGTCCGAGCTGCCTCAGGACCTCCACACCAAGAAAGCCTTGGAAGCCTACTGCGGAGCCGGCGAGCTGCTCTCCCGGGACGGGCACTAGCCCCCCGAGGACCACGGGGGGGGGGGCGGGTCTTTCCTGGATTCTATAGAAAACACGTCCTTTTTGTGCCATACAAGTCCGTTAGGCTGAGTCAGCGCTCCTCAGCGCAGTTCGGTAGGAAGCACGCCCTTGGCGCCAGCCCAGATGAGGAGCTCAGGCGGTGGGGGTCGGGCAGGGCCCGGTCCTCAGCCCCCCCAGGGGCGCCAGGACCTGGTCATCCTCGAGCTCTACCAAAAGGGTTAAAATGGGCGGTTCTAGGGCCGTGACAATGTTTTTCAAATCAAAGGAGCACTTTTAAAAGTATTATGTATTTTTTAAGACTTTACAACCTTGAAATTGTTTCCCCGTGGTTGTTAGGCCAGCAGGCTTTTTGTTTCTGTTTTATTGTCATCGAAATGGTTCTTTACTTTTCATGTTCTAACACCGCTTACTGAAAAAGTAACGTGACAATCCTCAGCCTCTGTTATTTTCTAAGGCGTTTCATTCCTTAGTGACGTGAGTACATGTCCTCCTCCTTTTCCATACACCTAAAGCCATATTCCCAAGTCTGTGGTACGGCACCAGATTCCAGGAGTAAGCTGGTAAAAAACATTTATTTTAAAAAGAGCTTTCTCGGTCAGCCTTGACTGGAATTGGGGTTTTCAAATTGTGTGTTCATACTTTAATTTGCAGAATTTTTTTTCTTCACTTCGATATCTTTGCCTTTTAACAAGGCTCTTGATTAATAAGATTAATCTCAGAATTCCCTAAGTGGAAGACAGTTAAAGTGAGGTCTTTTTTAGTTAAACCAGTTCTTGACCTAATGCAAACTGCAGCTGCCTTTTAGCATAACACGACAAAAACAGCGCTGTTGGGCCAGCCGTCGCCACGACGCCCCCTTACCCCTGTGGACCTAACGACTTAACGTGGCTCTCGGAGCATAGAGGAAGCACTGGCGAGGGTGACGGTCAGATGACTCTTTTTCAGTTTCATTTGAAAAGAGCACACGTTATCAACACCTCATAAGTACAATATCCAAGTCTCCATCGCTCTTCAATGCTGCTATCTATTTCACAAACTTATTTGCATGTTTGTATTGAGCTTTTTATTTTAGATGGAATAGCACGAGGAGAAAATCTTTAAACTTAGTGCTGTGTCTATTTTTTTCTCTCAGGGTGGCCAGTATTTGACTTATTTATCCTGCTTGAAAGCTATTTGAAATGTGCACTGCTATTCTGAACAAGTGATTCTAGTTTCTTTTGTCTCTGGCATAAGATTATATAACTTAATGTTAACCTGTCTTGATGCATAAAAGATAAGATGCGGCTTCTTTTAAGATCTGTCTTTAAATCTAGGTCTCCCATATCCATTAAGTGTCCTAAGAAGCAGGCATAGTTGTTCTCACTGCTGCCAGTTGGTTTCCTTTAAACCCATCAACAGTGCGTATTTCCTTGTGTCTTGGAGGAAAATCACTTTGGGGGAGGGGATTTATTGTGTTAAGAGCAAGTACTAAATTAAAAGATGGCCCCATCTTCAAGTGGGAAAGTCCATTCTGTGAGAAGAAATTCTTCCTGAGAAACTTGACAAGTATCTATCCATTTTACCAATCTATAATTTTAAAAAAGTTTAAATGCCTTCTCCTTTTGAGGGAAAAAGGGTGCTTTTTATTGTATAAAGCAGCGTCTTATGTATTTTGATATACCATTGTTTGAACTTCCATCTTTAGCTGATAGATTCTCAAATATCCTTGATTTTGGATGTTCACTAAGTTTGTGAGAGAGGTTTCTAGAAAGAATCTCTTTTTGCCCTAAGGGGGAAAAAAAAAACAAAATAGCAATGTTTGGTTGAGTGTGTGAAGCTCAACGTGTAAGAACATCTTTTTTGTCTAGGTTTTATTTTTGCTCTTTTTGAAGACAAACATTCACCAAAAAAGTTTTGAGAGAGACTCATTTTCTTTGACAAAGACATTACTTAATATTTTGACCTATTAAACTTTCCCTAGTCAGTACTTGGATTCCCTGTGCTAATCATTCAACTTACATAGATGCACTGTTTATTCTGTACCAAACTGATTTCAAAAGTACTACATTGAAAATAAACTAGTAATTTGGTGACTGTTTTTCTTCATAAAGTCCCAGATTGGCATCTTCACGTTTTCCAAACTGTATCTCTACATCAGAAATGTCACTATTCCGAGTGGTCTTTTTAGTGTGGCTTTAGTATGGCTTTCTTTTACTATTGTACATACACTGTATCTTTGTTTTATGGTAATAAGTAATAAAAATGTAGACTTCATATTTTGTACAAAATGTCCTATGTACAGAATAAAATAGTTCATAGAAACAGCAAAAATAGATAAGTGGCACAATTATTTTTCTTCAGAAAATACCTGTAACTATGCTTTAGTGAAATGTTAAGTACCTACATATTTTTTAACATTTTGTAATTCAAAAATTTTTGTTTTGACATTGTTTATGAAGAGAAACTTCATACAGTTGCCATTTAATATTGCTCTTTTATCTAATTTTAAAGATTCTAAAAACAGTGTATCATATGGACTAAATAAAGAACATGTGACTTTTACTACTCATGAAATAACCCTAGCCGTGGTGTGGGGCAGGCGTCCGTGCTCCCCTGTGGACTGCCAGGCAGCGCTTCTCCTGGGGTTGCATAAGCTGTTGACTTCTTTAGTGGGAAAAGCAGAAGTGACTTTTTATGGACCACCTCTCTTTCTTTAAGGTAAATAGTACTATTGATAGAAATTCAGTTATTTAAGCCTTAATTGTGATGCTTTAAAACCTCCTTGGAGAGGAATTCAATGCTTGAGAGTAGAGGCTCACCGAGAACCTGCATTTGGGGTCCTGCCTCGTCCACACTTCTCTGAGGTCACCCGTCCTAAACCTTTCCTTGCCTTAATTGAATCTGCTCAGGTTCCAGAGGGGGCCAGCTCTTTGGGGTGCACAGGTGCAGATCCTGGCCCTCAGCCCTTGCTTCCTTTAGCCTTCAAATGGTCTCTGACTCCCTTCTCATTGGCAGATGCAGACGTCTGGGGGGGGAACATGAGACAGGCTGAACATCTCCAGCTGAGAACCTGGCCACACACCCCCACTTCCACCCAGGAGCAGGTACTCCAGTCTGGAGATTTTTCAAATCTGGGGACTTACTAATGTAGCTATCTCCTTAGACTACATGTCCCCCCACCCCCAGATTCCTTTTCTCCCATCTAGAAGTCGGGGGTATTGAGTAATTTCCTGTGGCATAAGAACTTACTATTGAGGCACCAGCTTCATGATGTTCATCTCATGGGAGCAAGAAGCCTGAGAACATATGTGGACCAGATGTGGCTCAAGCAGTTGAGTGCCGACTTCCCACATGGGGGGTCCCGAGTTCGGTTTTTGGTGCCTCCTGAAAGAAGGGGAAAAAATATTAACTCAGAGTTGCTGGCGTGGCTCAGTGGTTGAGCGCTGGCTCCCCACACACAAGGTCCCAGTTTCAATCCCCGACTCCAGTTCCTCCAAAATGAACTGATTTTGTGTCTCCTCTCACCAGGATTGGTGTGACACGCAAGTAACTGGTGCTCTTATTTCTACATTTATGTCAGGTACCATCATAGTTGACTAGCTTACCTGTCTTAATTCTCACAACCTGCCAAAGTACTGGTCATAACTGTCTCACAAATGAAGAAACTGAGGCACACAAAGGTTAAGTCACCCACCCAAGGTCACACGAGCGCCAGGTGGAGCCAGGTTTCAACCCAAGTTGTCTGGCCCCAGGTCCTAGCCCTTCCCACCGTGGGCTGCGGCCTGGGCACACATGAGGTGGGGCCCACATCTGCTCCTCACCACCGTTACTTTGTAGAAGCAGCCCCAGAAGGCCAGTGCTGTGGGGTGACCATGAGCACAAGGTGGGGGCCGTGTCTGCTCTCCCCACTGATTCACACTGTGTGAAATGCCCCAGAGACAGGCTGTCCTCTAACTAGAAGAACCTTAGCAATATCTAGTCCAGCGGCTTTCAAACATACTTCAGAAGCTACTTCATTTCAATTAGAATTTTGTATTTTATTTTATTACACCAAATTTCTACAAGATGGAGACCACCAACACATTCGTTTGTTTTTTTTTAAAGATTGACTTATTCCCCACTTGCTGCACGTTCTTCTCTGTCTACTTGTCTTCTCATCTTCTCTTTAGGAGACCAGGAACCGATCCTGGGACCTCCGACGTGGGAGAAAGGCACTCAATCACTTGAGCCACCTCAGCTCCCTGGCTTGTTGTGTCTCTCATTGTCTTTCCTGTCGCTCTCTTGTTGCATCATCTTGTTGCATCAGTTTGCGGCGCAGGCCAGCTTCGCCTTCACCAGGAGGCCCGGAAACTGAACCCAGAACCCCCTATATGGTAAACGGGAGCCCAATTGCTTGAGTCACATCCGCTTCCCAACACATTAGTTTTTGTTCTCATTAATTAACTTTATAATGTTACTAGTGCAAACCTATAAAATTTATCAAAAGTTCAGCTTTTATTTGCTGTGTATATTTGGTTTTACATAAGATTTCATTTGGAAATTTGAAAAAAATGGATTCCACTACTTTTTCAAACTTTATGGTTAGAAATCCACTCACCTAAATTAACTTTCTTCTTTAGTAAAATAAATAGTTCCTAGAAGGGAAGGGACTTGCCCAAACTAATCTGAAGCTGTGTTTTTTCTGTGCACTGCCTCTCATGCCTTTTTGCTTTTTACAAAAACAATTTGCAAATTAACTTCCACAGAACCTGGGCAGAGGGGATCAAGAAGTTTTATAATTGTTTCAATATTTCCAGTTTTTCCTAATCATTCCCAGTTCAAGGTTAATTTGGCCTAGTTTACTCCTGAAGGTGCTATAAAAATAGTTAAATCACCATAAACTGGGGGTGAATGAGATTTTTTTTGGTTTGTTTTTGTTTGTTTGGTGTTTTGTGGTTGGTTGGGTGTTTTGGAGGTACCGGGCCAGGGATTGAATCCAGGATCTTGAATGTGGGAAGCTGGCATTCAACCACTGACTACAACTGGCTCCATGAACGAGGCTGTTTAAAAAAAAAAAAAAATCGTATTGATAAATTAGTAAAGCGTACAATCCATCTAAATTGTACAATCATTATGAATGCATAATCTTATACTTGTGTACTCATCACTTCAGTCATTATTAGAGCATTTTCATTATGTTAATTAAACAAAAAATTCACTTCTCAATTTCCCTATGCTTCCCCTGCTGTACATAGCTGCTATTTTTGGCTATTCTTGTATATTTATTTATTTTAAAGCAGTTTTATTAAGATATATTCACATAGCATACAATCTATACAAAGTATATAGTCGAGCGATGGTTTTTAGTATAATCACAACATTGTGCATTCATCAGAAGAATTTTAGAGCAATTTCATTTCTCCAAAAGGAAAAACAACACACCCCTTAGCAGTCAGCTCTCAATCCCTCTATCCTTCCATAGCCCTACATAACCACTAATCTAATTCTCATCTTTATAAATTGGTTTTATATTTACATATTAAATAAATGGAATCATACATTATGTAGTACTTTGTGTCTGGTTTCTTTTACTTAGCATAATTGGGTTTTTGGCCTAATCATACCTTGTAACATTGATATACATTAGTTCAGTTTCAAAGAAAAAGTCATATGTACAAATTCATATTTCACATGAGGTTTTACTATGCTATACAGTCCCATGTAACATCTTTTTAGCTTTCTTTTTAGTAATTTACATGACCTTAGATTTTCCCTTTCAACCACTGTCATACCCATAAAATAAAATTGCTAGTTAGCAACACTATGATGTGCTTTCACCTTTTCTGTTCATTGAATGGGATTTTGTGACTTATTTTTACTGGATAATGTATAGCCAACCAACTGCTAGTCAGTCACAAGAGTTTGGGGCCCATATTCTTAATTCCTCTATAAGTGCTGCCAGTAACAGATACTTTTGCTCTACATTTAGCATAACTGTGATGGAAACAGAAGGGTGGAGAATTGATGTTTGTGAAAATCCTGGAGAACTAGGTTAGGCTTTGAGGGGCTCAGGACCACCTGCGATTATATATGTCCATTTTTCTGGAAGAAATAGCTTTCATCAATAGATCTGTGTCCCAGAAGTGTTACCCCAATTATCTCTGCTGCTCAAATGCACAAGTCAGACTATGGGCTAGAGAGGTGTCTGGCCATGAGCCTACAGAATAGGTGCCACCAAAGTCCAGTGGATACTTAAGATCGAAAAGCAAAGCAGGCCACACCATAGAGCAAAATAGCAGAAGGTTCTTAGGGGGCTTATAGACCAGGAACCTGGTTCTGGGTGACTGTGGGACATCCCCAGCAGCATCCGCACTGCCCCGTGGGTTGCAGGGTGATACCAGGTGAGAACAAGGAAGGCAAAGCCAAGTCGGGATTTGCAAGATCATCGGTGTGTCTCTGAAATTACTGATATGTAGCAGGAGTGGTTCTAACACATGCACTTTAAGATGCACTTACAGGGAGGAGGAAGGACAAGATGGCAGCAGAGTGAGCAGCTCCTAGAGTCAACTCATGCCACAGGGTAGTTAGTAACCACCCAGAGCTTTCTAAAGCACCTGTTGGGGGCTCCAGGAGGCCAGAAGAGCATCCTGCAACATCCTTGGAAGAGTGGAAGGAGGAGACTGCCCATCTGCAGAGATTTGTGTGTAGAGTGCTCCATGCCATGGGAGCTGGTACCCATCCTCCACTGGCAACATAAGCCACCTGAGGAGCTGTTCCATGGCTGGAGTTAGAAGTATTTCCCCAAAACAGGAGGAAGAGCCAGTCACACACCAACTTGAGCTACTGATTAGTAAATTCAGCTGGTTAAATCCCAATCCTAAGAACAGTTAAAAGTTTGAACCTGTCCAAGTTGGGAAGAGGCTGGTAACCGCCATTTTAACTCCACTCCTGGCATGAGGGAGAGGGAGGCTGATTGAAAATCACAGTGACGGCAGGGGCTTTCCACCCAGGTGAGATTGCTGCCCCACCTTGGGCTCCAGCCCCCTCTCTGGCTGGGAAGAAGCTGGAGGGACCTGTACCAGCCTTGCCAGGCAACTGCAGGTGCTTTTGGTCACCACAGACTAAACCAGTGGGCAAACTGTGGATACCTCAGCACCCCCAATAGGACAGGAGGGGGTGGTGTTTCCTCAGCCTCTCCAGGCAACTGCAGGTACTTTCGGCCACCCAGACTAGAGTGCTGGGCACTCCTGAGGCTCCATCCCGGCCCTGGCAGTGGAGGCTGGGGCCCGTGCTTCGTCAGTCTACCTGGCAACTGTGGTCGGTTTTGACCTGCACAGGTTAGTTTGCTGCCCAGGCCTGCAGCTCCATCCCCACCCCAGGCAGGGGAGGTTGGCATGCACAGCTTAATCAGTCTCTCTGGGCAACTGTAGATGGTCTTGGCCTGCATGGCTTGGGTTCCTGCACATGGCTGTGGCTCCAGCCCTATCCCCAGCAGGAGAAAAAGGTGGGAGAAGCTTCATCAGTTCCTGGGAAAACAGCTTCAGTCTCCACGGCTTACAGTACAACCGCATCTTCTGCTCCTATGAAACCAGCAAGGGAGAAGGGGCAGGGAAAAAACAGATGAAAAATAGCTAAAAAAAAAATTCAGATGGGCTAAACACAAGCCACTATAAAGTTCCAAACTAGGCTGAACCAAGTATCAAAGAGGCTGTAGCACAGAGCCAATCAAGCAGAAAGCCCTTGACTTGACTATGGAGAGAAGCTGAGCCCAGAATAAATACATCTATCAACCAGGTGCCACGCAGGGATGCTCCTGTGTAGAGGAGCCCCATGCGCAAGGTGTGCACCCTGCAAGGAGAGCCCCATGTGAAAAAAAGCACAGCCCGCCCAGGAGTGGCGCCGCACACACAGAGAGTTGACACAGCAAGATGACACAACAGAAAGAGACATTGTTTCCCAGTGCTGCCGGATATCGCACGTGGACGCAGAACACACAGTGAAAGCAAATGGACAGAGAGCAGACAACAGGGGGAAGGGGAGAGAAAAATTTTTTTTTTTAATTACAGTCATACTTAGAAACAGGATGCTATGGCCCAGTCAAAGGAACAAGCTAAGCCTCCAGGTGACAAAGGAGATGCGACAACTAATCACAGGTGTTCAATCTCCTTAAATTCAGTGAGATGGCTAAAGAAACTAAGGATATTAAGAAGACCCTGGGTGAGCACAAGAAGAATTTGAAAGCCTATGCAGAAAAAAGCTGCACTTGAGGGGGGTGACTTATTTAGGAATTTATGGCTTCTCTAGTTTATGGCCTCACAAGAGAGCAAAGGGCAAAGTAAGGTGAGCCCTGGTGCTGATGCAATCCAGCAAGGGTTGTGGGAGGTGTCTGTGTTGCTAAAGACGTGTCCTGTAGCTTCTGCTTCAGGGCGCCTTAAAGGGCAGCTTCTGGCCAGGGGCTGCACCTCCCTGATGGGAAGAACGAGGTGGCGCTGTGGCTCCCTGACACACCTTCTAGAGCCCAGATCCTAGGGCCGGGGCTTGAGCCTGGGGGCTTTCATTGGGGCAGCGGTTCTTCACCTTCTCTGTTCCACGGACCCCTCTGCCAGTCAGGCGAAAACCACGGGCCCCTTAGTAAGTCCTCCCCAACCTGTGGACTATTTAATAAATACAGCACACCTGCACCAACAGGTCCCCGCAAGGATAAGGTTTTGTTTTGTTTTAACTTTTTTCTAACATTTTTTTCTCTCCCCTCCCCCTGCCCCCAGTTGTCTGCTCTGTCCATTCGCTGTGTGTTCTCCTGTGTCCGCTTGCATTCTTGTCAGCGGCACCTGGAATCTGTGTCTCCTTTTGCTGCATCATCTTGCTGTGTCAGCTCTCCGTGTGTGCAGTGCCATTCCTGGGCAGGCTACACTTTTGTTAAGTGGGGCAGCTCTCCTTACAGGGCGCACTTCCTTGCGTGTGGGGCTCCCCTACGCGGGGGGCACCCCTGCGTGGCAGGGCACTCCTTGCGCGCATCAGCACTGCGCATGGGCCAGCTCCACACAGGTCAAGGAGGCCTGGGGTTTGAACCCTGGACCTCCCATGTGGTAAGCGGACGCTCTTATCTGTTGAGCCAAATCTGCTTCCCTCTTGTCGTAACTTAATCACACCCAGGTACAGACCAGTTTACAAACACAATCCAGTATCTCTTTTTGGGATTCCTAAGGATATCAAACTGCTACAGGGCCTGCTTCCCTGGAATGGAAAAGCCCGGCTCCCCAGTGTCGCAGCAGGGCCTGTGTCCACCCGGAGGTGAGAGCCTGCGGCGCCCTGAAGTGGACGCTTGGATGGGTGTCGGATGGGTCCCTGGAGATGGCCCGCTGCCCCTCAATGCCAGCCCACAGACCAAGGCTGGGCGTGGTGGAGGCGTCACATCCTCCCCAAAATCAGAGGAGGAAAATGGACTGAGTTTCCCAGAAAACTATCAATTTAAAGAATTATCCTTTTTTTTTCCTGACATGCTTCTGCTTTGGGGGCATTAAAATTTGCTTTTATGGGAAGCAGCTGAGGCTCAATCAGTTGAGCTCCCACTACCATATGGGAGGCCCTGGGTTCGTGTCCCAGGGCCTCCTTGTGCAGGCAGTGCGTGCTGACGGCCCATGCCCCACGGAGCGCTGACGCAGCAAGGTGACGCAGTAAAGGGAGACAAGCAGACACAAAAAACGTGCCACAAATGGACAGAGAAGAGACAGCAAAGAATGGAACAAGCTGCAAGCGGGGGAATAAATAAATAAAAATATATATATGCTTTTAAAATATATATATGCTTTTATGAAATGGCAAGCATAAATGGTAGTTGTTTCTATATGAGTCCTTCCTTGAAAAGAGACGGCAACGCCGTGCCCCACCCCCCAACCTGCCTCCGGGTCTGTGAGATCCACAATTCCAGGAACCCTGGTCTAGCGCCAACCTCCTGTTCTACAGAAAAAGGAAGTGGACTCAGAGAAAGGAAAGCCCCGCGGCCAGGGACAGCTCCAGCAGGGCCTCCCGGGCGTTATGGAGACCCACAGCGTCGCCTTCGTGCGGGGAGTCCTTCAGCCAGTCCCACTCGAATTCTTTCTAACTGACGATTTTTAAAATGTCTCTGGGAAATGTCATTTGAAAGATTTATTTCAAATAGGTAGTGAAAAACGTGGGAAAATAGGAAAGTATTTTTCTTTTACCACGTGAAAATGTTGCTATTTCCTGAACAGAAAAAAAAAAAAAAAGCTGCCCATTCTTAAAAGCTAGGCTTCTCACCACATCTGGAAAGATCCTTTTGGAACCGTCTTCGGTTCATTGTACAGGATATACCAGAAATGCTCAGTCGTTTACAGCAGCACATTTTCTACTTTAAAAAAAAAAGGGAGAGGACTGTAAAACTTGAGCATAACAAACCCAACCCCCTAGGGTTGGAGATCCGACCCAAGGAAGACGGCGAAAAGCATTCTGATGGGCGGGTGTCTGCGTGGCTGCTGCTGGGACGTCAGGACGCTGGTGCAGCGTCACCTCGGCACAGTGGTCAGTGCCCACGAGCTCTGGCCCCTCCCAGCCGCGCCCTGCAGCCTTCTGAGTGACCAGCACTGCCCTCCCCTGGCTGGTCAGGCCTCAAGCCAGGGGTCACGGGGACGCCGGCAATTGACTCGTGTCCCCCACAGAAGTTAGGCCGGCGAGTAGGACAGGGAATTAAGAGCTGAATCTGGAACCTGGTAGAGAGTCCACGTGGACATCAGTGACCCCGAGACGGCTGCTGGAGGACCCCCACCCCCAGGATTCTGCTATCCAGAACCAAGACTCCTTCCTGAGAACACGGGGAAACCCAGATGTTCCCTAGGGACTTGATCATTGGGTCCTCACTGAGGGATCGATGGGTGGGGTGATCAGCCCAAACAGCCAGCAGCTGGAGCCCCTCCCCTGCCGTCAGCAGAGGGGTGGAATAGTTAACAATTTAAAAGCCAGGCACAGGGAAGCGGACAGTGGCTCAATGATAAAGCGTCCGCCTACCATATGGAGGGTCCAGAGTTCAATACCCAGGGCCTCCTGACCCACATGATGGGCTGGCCCACGCGCAGTGCTGCCGCACACAAAGAGTGCCCTGCCGTGCAGGGGCGTCCCCATGTAGGGCAGCCCCACATGCAAGGAGTGCACCTGCAAGGAGAGCCACCCTGTGTGAAAAAAAGCGCAGCCCGCCCAGGAGTGGCGCTGCACACAAGGATTGCTGGCACGGCAAGATGACATAACCAAAAGGAGACGCGGTTTCCCAGTGCCACCTGATAAAACGCGTGGATGCAGAAGAACACACAGCGAACGGAGAGAGAGCAGACAATGGGGTGCAGGGGAGAAATAAATCTTTTTTAAAAATTAATTTAATTAATAAATAAAAGCCAGGCGCAGATCCACGCGGGCGCCCGCCCTGCTCTCTCACCTCTGGGCCCAGCCCTGTCCTTTGTGTGCCACTCTCGCCGTTTTTCCTCTGCAGCTAAACCTGGGGAGTTATAACCTAGAATGGGGAACTGTAGCTTGTAAGTCAGCCCTCTTTATCCCTTTTCACCCCCTTCCTCTCTACCTGGGCCCCCTGCTCTGTTGTTTTCTGTTATTTTCTCCCATTTCTAGTCCCTCCCTACCTGAATGAATTACTGGCCTAAGTCGCCCGGCGTGCTCTTGAAATTCATTTCTGCAGCACAGCCAAGAGCCTGGATCAGAGCCGGTGGCAGAGCACAGGCTCAGCTCTCAGGCCCCTTTGTGAGCAGGGGCTCTGGAGATGCGCGCTGTGACGGGGGCCGGAAGCCAGCAGGACTGAGGTCCTGCTGCCCGAAGCACCTGGCGCACAGCAGCAGCAGGAGGCCAGGCGGGGCCAGGGAGCAGACCCGGGGAGGAAGCGGGCCCCGCGGCAGGACTGCCCGAGGCGCCCGGTCCCAGGGAGGGCCAGGCCCGCCGCTGCCCCGGACCCACAGGCCGGAGAACGCCCGCCGGGCGCGGCAGCCCGTGGGCCTCGTCCAGCGGCCCTGGCACCCTGGGGCCGTCCACTTCGGGAGCTCCCGCGCCTGCAGTGCGCCTGCCCGCCTCGCCCCACCTCTGCCCTGGCGCCCCAGTCCCCCCCAGCTCCGCTCCCCAGCCTTCTCTCTAGAACGTCTTCAGACACCGATCGCGAAAGTTTGAGAGAAGGCCGGCTTGGACTGTATTTAAGGCCACAGGCTGCGTTGAGAGATGGAGCCGCAGAGGCCGGCGGCAGTGACCACAGGCCAGCAGGACGCCCGAGCCCAGGCCCACGCCGCAGAGGGGACGCCACCCGAGGGGCCGCCCCTCGACCAGAGCAGTCTCAGCTGAGAGGTGCGGCAGGGCCCTCCTGGGGAGTGCGGGAGGAGGCAGTGGCTCAGAACACAAGTTCAAGGTTTTTCAAACGTTTCACCACGCAGGGCAGCGGGGAAAGGAGCCGCACTGACGGGAGCCCCGGGGTTCAGGGAGGGGGTGTGTGTCCACAAGACGAGAAGACTGAAGCCGGGTTTTTGAAGCTTTTTCACTGGCACCCAGTAAGAGAAAGAACTTATATCACGACTAAGTGTGGAGACGATAATTTCCATTGCTACACGCCAAGCTTTTGGCACTCCCTGCTTTAGTCCTCTCTTTAATGCTTTTACTGAAGCTCTTCACAGCCCACTCACTCAGTCACGACCCACCGCCTGGAAAACGCAGCTTCAGACCAAAAGCAGGAGCAACAAAAGAAAAAAAAGATAAATGGGGCTTCACCAAAATTTAAAACTTTTGGGAGCGGATGTGGCTCAAGCAATTGAGCGCCTGCTTCCCACATGGGAGGTCCCAGTTTGGTCCCTGGTGCCTCCTAAAAAGAAACAAAAGCAACAACAAGCAAACAAATGAAAAAACCAATTCAGGGGAGCCGATGTGACTCAGTGGTTAAGCTCTGGCTTCTCACACATGAGGTCCCAGTTTCAGTCTCTAGCCCTAGTACCTAAAAAAATAAATAAAACTTTTGAGCATTAAAAGGACTTCATCATGAAAGTAAAACAACCGACAGAGAAATAGATGTGACTCAAGCAATTGGGCTCTCGTCTACCATATGAGAGGTCCAGGGTTCGATTCCCAGGGCCTCCTGGTGAAGGCAAGCTGGCCCAACTGGAGTGCTGGCCCGTGCAGGAGAGCTGGCGCAGCAAGATGATGCAACAAAAAGAGACACAGAGGAGAGACAATAAGAGACGCAGCAGATCAGGGAGCTGAGGTGGCTCAAGAGATCGAGCGCCTCTCTCCCACTCCAAAAGGTCCCAGGATTGGTTCCCAGGCCACCTAAAGAGAAGACAAGCAGACACAGAAGAACACACAGCAAGTGGACACAGAGAGCAGACAATGGGGAGGGAGGGAGAGGGGGAGAAGGGGATAAATAACTGTTTTTTAAAAACCACAGAAAAAGCTGAAGCGTCAGTCAACCGATGAATGGATAAACACAATGTGGCTTATACATACGCTGGAATACTATTTGGCTGTCGGAAGTGAACTGGGGAAGCACATGACAACATGGACGAAACTTGAGGGTATTTTGTTGAGTGAAATAAGCAGATGCAAGAGGATGAATATTATGGTCTAACTAATAGGAATTAAGTACAATAGTAAATTCGTGGTGCGAAACTGTTTTAGAGTGTAGGTTAGTAGGAGACAGAATGTGGTGTAGAAGGGGGAGCTGATGCTGAACGTACATAGAATGTTTAATAAGGTCAATCGTGAATATGTGGTAACGGATAGAGTGATGGGAGCACATCATGAGGAGTATAACTAACACGGCCGATTTAGAAATGTGACGGTGGCTGACGGGTAGTCTAGGGAGGTTAATGTTAATTGAAAGACTACTGGAGGGTAATCTAAGGGCTGTGTATCATAGTGATTTTGGAGGGCGATGAGGATTGTTAATATTGTAATATTTTGTAGCAAAGGCCAGAAGGCACTATATTAATGCTAAAGGCAAAAAACAACATTAACAACAACAACAACAAAAAAGAGGGTTTAGTTTTATGAGATGTGAATACGATCAAGCACTTTTTCCTTCATTTTCTTCGTTAGCAAGGAAACGTTGGTCAAGCCATTTAACCAATCTGTGCTCATTTATTTATCTTTCTGGGAGCTGGAGAAAAATTTGAATTTGTTTTTAGGATTAAATGAGATCAATGTCCCTGGACAGTTTGTTAAAGTAATGCTCCCAGAATTTTTTAAGTTGCCTTTTGTCTGTTGTTTTATTGCTTGAAATTGAGGGAAGGTTTATTATTTTTAAAAACTACAATGAGATATCGGCTTCACACCTGCTAGGATGACTACTATTGAAAATATGAAAATAACAAGGGCTGGAGAGGATGTGAGGAAACAGGGCCCCTCCACATTGCTGGACTGTAAAATGGTGCAGCCGTGGCGCAGGGTCTGCCAGTTCCTCAGAAGGCGAGACGGAGCGCTCCCATCTGACCTGCCCCTTCCACACCTAGGGATATCCCCAAAACCTGACAGCAGGGACTCGGACAGGTGTGTGCACACCAATGTCCACCGCCGCATTATGCACAATAGCCAAGTGTCCATCAGCGGGGGAAAGGAGAAGCGAAACGGGGAGCAGCCAAGCAAGGGCGTGTCTGCAGCCGTGGGCGGGAGGGACGCGCTGGTCCCTGCCGCCACGTGCCCGAGGACAAGGACTGCATGAGGTCTCCTACAGGAAATGGTTAAACTAAGCAAACTCCTAGAGGCAGAAAGCAGGACTGCGGTGACAGGGCAGGGGCGGGGGTTACTGCTCCCGGAGTAGGGGTTTGGATTTGGGATAATGGAAAAGTCTGGAAGCAGCTCATGGGGAAAGTTACACACTGTTGTCACAGTACTTACCGTCCACTCAAAACGGTTAACGGGAATTTAACATTGTGCGTTTTCTTTTGCCACCATTAAAAATCAATTCATTTTTAAAATCTGAGTGATCCCTGAATGCTACCAACTTGGCATTTTCTACCAACCCAGAGACAGAAATCTTCACAGGCATCACAATCTTTTGTTTAGGTGCTCCCTTTGTGGGAGACTTAGCAGCAGCCATCGCTGTCTTTTAGGTGCTTGCTTAGCCTTTTGTGCCTCTTTGGCAGCCCTGATAGCTTGTTCTCATTGAGCCTTTCTAATTTCAGGTTTCTGATTCCTCTTGGCCATAATCAGCAAGAGATGCACGGGTGAGAACCCACTGGAATCTGACTGCACAGCAAGTTCTCTTTTTCAGAATTTCTTCCAATTGTCCCTTTTGATGCTTGTTTCTGTAGAGGACAATCCAGTTTACTGCCGAGGGTTCTCTTACAAGGGAGTGCTGATTTGCATCTTGCATTAAGAAACTGGCAACCCTTCCTGCTGGTCCTGGGGTAGGAGGTCCCATATCCAGGATGGACTTGTACCCACTGACACTGCAGAGTTCGACACTGTAACAGAAAGTGAAGGCCCATTGGGGAAGGTGTCTATGGTAAAGAAAGGCCTAGCCTGGGATGACAGGGTGGCAGCTCTGCATGAGGATGGACAGATTGGGACCCAGGGCTCCTGCTTCCTTCATCACTCTGGACTTCTTGATGTGTTCTCCCAGCAGCAAACATTCCAAAGGCCTTTAAATGAAATAACGGTCTGTGGGCTGCATAACAGCCACGGGCTCTTCAAAGCAGAAAGGGGAAAAAGAATGGAAGCAACCCTGAATGAGCACCTGCAACCCACTCGGCTCTCCCTGTGTACACCATCTAGTGTCATCAAATTCTCGCCATGATAAGGTTGATGTCATCCCCACTTTTCCAGAAGAGAAAACTGAGGTTATGAGGGATGAAGTGACCTGCTCGAGCTCTCCAGCTGGTCAGTGGTAGAGTCAGAATCCATCCTAGGCCAGCCAGGGTCCCAACATCTTGCTTTAGCCGGTATAAGGCCCTGGCTTGTTCCTGAATTTTATGGGTAAAGAAACGAAAGCCCAGCATGTGTCAGCGGCAGAGTACCTGGAACACACCTGTGCTGATGCTATCCCTGCCGTGAAGTCACTACCCAGTACCTCGTATGTGACAGTATAAACTCAGGAAGGCCTGACCTCTCTCTCTGATGTGCCATGTTATTCAAAATTCAAAAAGAATGAAGAGTAGAATTTTTCCTTCCAATCCTCCCCACCATCCCTCTTAACCAGGCACTCAGTTATCCTCCTCAGAGGTAACCAGTGTTACTAGTGGCAGAGTTGAGGACCCAGAGTCGAGGAATGAAAGACAAAGAAAGATTGGGATCAGGGGGTCTGAGAACACAGACTCATCAAACTCATCGGACAAGTTTTATTAATTTTAGGGGCTTCTTTGTAAACCCCCTCAGAGCATGAAAGCAGGCAATTATTCCTAGTTAGTTATTACCATTACATCAACCCATTCCAGTAAAAGTAGATACACATCTAATGTACAGGACCTACACGATTACATTTCTGAGTACGAAATCGCCGTGTTAACACTATTCTATAAACAAGCCTATAAATCTTGTTGCTCACTTTGTCTTGTTCCACCTGAACACACACCTCTCCTTGCTGGCCTTGTGACCTGCACGTAAAGCTATGGTGACTGTATGTCGCAGTGGTCAAGGAAGTAACTTGCTTAATGGAAACAATGTGCCTTTGTTTCCCACAACTAGTCTCTTCTGTATTTTTCTAGAGACTATTACATGCATGTAACAAAGATGCTTATTCTCAGAGTTGCAGCTCCCTGGCTGTGGTATCCCCTAAAGCCCAAGGACATTCCCACCCAGGATTTTTTTTAAGATTTATTTTTCTCCCCTTTCCCCCTCCCCCTCCCCCCTGTTGTCTGCTCTCTGTGTCCATTCACTGTGTGTTCTTCTGTGTCTGCTTACATTATTTTCAGGCAGCATCAGGAATCTGTGTCTCTTTTTGCTGAGTCATCTTGCTGTGTCAGCTCTCTGTGTGTGCAACGCCACTCCTGGGTGGGCTGCATTGTTCACACGGGGTAGCTCTCCTTGCGGGGTGCACTCCTTGCGTGGGGGGCACCCCTGTGTGGCACGGCACCCCTCGCGAGCGGCAGCATGCAGGATTGTTACTATTATTATCCCCAAATTAGAGGCAGAAAAGGGAACCTAGAGAGCTGGGGTATACGGCAGGACAGTCCAAGGACCTGAATCTAATGGCTATCTCAATCCTGGCAAGTCTCTGGGTCTTGCTCTGTCCTCAAAACCCTTCTCTTTCCACTGTCCCACTTGTATTTGTTTTTCTCTCTCCCTCCTTCATCTCTCCTCTCTTCCCTCCCCTGTATCCCTCACTCTGCTCATTTCAGCCACTTTATAAATTCTCACCTACCTTGAGTGTTGGCTCTTTTCCAACTCACTTTACAGGTGGACAAACTGAGGCCCAGCAAGGCTCCTGAACGTGTTCAGAATTCTACTTCACCCTTTGCTCAGACTGTTCCCTCTTGTACCCCTGCCTGCCCAAGTTCCTCCTGCCCTTGCACCCCTCACATCACCCAGCAAGCCTCTCTCCCTGCTGTAGCCAGAGGGAGCTTCCAAAACACCCACCTAATCAGGCCACAGTCCTGCCTCACAGCCCATTGAAGGCTTCCCAATGCCCCCAGGACGAAGAGCCCAAACTATGCTCCTGCCATCTTCTCTACCCTCCTCCTGTGGCAGGTGGGATGTTACCCACAAGGCTTCCAACATGCTATTCTCCCTCAAACTGGCCTGGCCAGTGGCCACTTATCCTTGCCTCGGTTAACTCATCACCTACTCCCCAGCCAGGTCCTGCCTCACTAATGCCCAATTCCAAGGCACCCGCAGCTTCTCTCTCATCCCCAGCCCGTCTGCCTCACTGTGGGAATAGTGCCCAGGCCTGTCTTGTTCACCACTAGGTCTCCAGGATCTAGTACTGAGCTGGACTCCACTGCCCTCTCCCGCAGATTCAATCAGTACTTGATGGAAGGATGAATGAATGAATGAATGAATGGATGGGTGGGTGGATGGATAGATGCCCAGTATGAGGGAAAAGCATGATCCCGGTAAGGGAGGTGTGCGATCAAAAGCTGTGTGCAGAGAACATCAAGTATTCCTGTGGAAAAGGACTGAGGTGTGCGCACAAGGTAACCGGGAGAAATAAAGTTAGGCTTCGCTTCCGTCCAGTAAGCGGCGTTGACATGTGGCAGGCCCCGCGCTGGCTAAGGGCGCACAGACGGACAGGCAGGGCCCTGCCCGACAGGGGCGCCAGTCCTCTGGGGGTGCTCAGCGTTTGAGTCTGGTGAAACCCACGCTTCCCCAATCCAGCGAAGCACCAACAGAGCCTGTTCCCGAGATAATGGGAAGCCCCGCCGAGCACCGCGGCTTCTCTTCAGTCTAGCTGGAGCAAAGGAAGAAGAGAAATGAGTGAGCCGAGCGCGAGCCAGGCCGGAAGCAGGGCGTTGGAGGCACGGAGGGAAGGACGGGGAAAGGCCCCGGGTCCGCGTCAGGAAACGTCCCCCCTTCCCGCGCAACACGGGCCAAGGGCAAGGATTCAGGACGCGGGAAGCCCAATCCTAAATCCGGCTCCGCAAGATGACGCAGGCGGCGCACGACGCCGAGCCAATACGGGCCTGACTCCCCCGGCCCGGTGCATTGTGGAGCTCGAGGCGTTTGCAGGATGCCGGGTCTCGCGAGCGCACGAGATTCACGCGGACCTTATAAAGGCGGGGCGGGGCAGGCCAGGCTTCCCCACCTGGGAGTCAGAGTCCCGCCTCCTGGCCAGCGCGGGCCAATCCCAAGGCCTCCCTGTCCTAACCGCGCGGATTGGCCCGAGGGCGCACGTGAGCGGCGGGCTGCCGTCACGTGCTGGCGCTGGCGGCGCGCGGGGCCGGCGTTGCCGTGCGGAGGAAGCGCGGGGAGCTGTCCCCGCCCGGGACTCGGCGGCCGCGGGCACGTGCCTCCCGCCGGCGCGGCCTGCCTGGCTCGTGCCGCGGGTCTTCCGTTCACAGTGGCTGGGGACAAGGCCGTGGGCGCAGCGCTGTGCGGAGCAGCTCGCCCCGAGGCCTGGCAGAGGCGGGCGCGCCGGAGGGCCCCGCGGGGAGGAGCGGGCCTGGGGGCCTGGGGGCCGTGCCCCTCTGCGCTGAAGCCACGTGCGGTCTAGATGTACAGCAGAGTACTGTTAAACCCTAGAAAGGAGTGGAGCGCTCATGCGTGCCTCAAACCTGGTGAACTTTGAAGGCATGCTGTTAAGTGAGATAAGCCAGGCACAAGAGGGCAGATATTTTATGATCCCATTTATATGAAAGAACTAGAAATGCAAATTCATAGACATGGAAAGTAGAGGATACCAGGGTCTGGGGCGGAGGGGAGTGGAGAGTTACAGTTTTATGGATGCAAAGTTTCTGTTGGAGTCATGAAAAAGTTTTGGTAATGGTAAGGCAACACAGTGAATGCAATTAGCACCACTAAACGGTATGCCTGAAGGCTGTTAGAATGGAAAACTTGACATTTGATATATGTTACTAAATTTCCTCAAAGGCACCTCCTAAACCACCACGGGCCTTGTGTGCTCAGGAGTTCACAATTTCTTACAGGATCATCTCTGGAAGTCCAATACAAGGATTTGCCTCTCATTCTTCTACCTTCCATTGTAATGATCCTTCTTTAATGCCATGGCAAGCTCAAGGTCCAGCTGCCTGAATGAACAGTCGTAGAGGGGAAATCGCACAAGCTCTGTGTTCTAGCCCAGTACGCGTGACCTGTGCCTTAAGAGGCCGGCCAATGACAGGTTAGGCCAGAGGTTGCCAGGGGCCTGTGCAGCCATGTCTGGAAGGGACTCAGCCCTAGTCCATAGGGAGCCCACCTGCACGCACAGCCCCAGCCCCCGTGTCTGGAAACCCTGGTGCTCCTGGGCCTCCACAGCCCTGTGGTCTTCTGGGAGCACGTGTTCTTTTTCCAGGCTGCTAAAGTGAATACCACGAAATAGTTCTGTTTTAAACAGTGGGAGTTTTTTTGCTCGTGGTTTGAATCTGGGGAAATGTCCAAATCAAGGCACCATTAAGGAGATACTTTCTTCCCAAAAGCTTGCTGCCAACCATCCCAGGGTCTTGTGTCACATGGCCAGGCACTTGGAAGTGTCTGCTAGTCTGTCCCTTCTCTTCTAGGTTTCGTCAATTTCAGTTTCTCGCTTCCATGGCTTTTTCTTTCTCTCCGCATTTATTCAGTTTATATAGGACTCCAGTGATACCAGTAAGACCCATCCTGAACGAGGTGGTCACGGCTTAACTGCAGTAAGCTCATTCAGAGGCCTGGCTTGCAGTGGGCTCTCACCCGCAGGAACGGATGGGGTTTAAGACGGATTTGTCTGGAGTACACGCAGCACCAAACCACCACAGAGCATAATTAGGACACCGGGCCCAGGGGCCCAGGGGTGCAACAGTCAGGGAGAATGGCCTGCAGCTACCTGCACAGACTGGGTGGGGCACTTCAGACCATCCAAGAAATCGCTGGGATAAACAAAGTGGAGCAGGCTTCTTAACTATGCGATTTTTCAGAGCATCTAAAAGGCCCTGTGCATCGTCAGCCTCCCAAAGCTGCCGTCTGCCCCAAGAGGCCAGTAGCCTAGACCCCCGGCAGCCCCAGCCAGGATGGCAGGTCCTCGCCAACACATGTGGTCCTCGAAACGTCCCGTCCTCCACCTTTTCTTTTTAACAGACCTCATTTTTTACAACAGTTTTAGATTTACAGAGTTAGCAGAGACAGTACACAGAGTTCCTACGTGTGTGTGTGCACACATCACGCATACACACACGTGGTTCCTCTAGTGTAATCATCTTACAGTGGTGTGGTACATTTGCGACAAATAACGAAACAATATTGATACGTTATTATTAACCAGAGTCCATAGTTGGCTCAGATTTCTACTGTTTCCCTGATGTCCTCTTTCTGTTCCAGGCTCCCCTGCAGGACACTGTGTTACATTTCGTTGTCCGCCTCAGGTTTTTAATTCTGAAGGAAGAGCATGGAGGGGGAGGGAAGTTAAAAGAAGCACGTCATTGTTTAAGTTTTCCCTTGACTTTAAGTCTCTTGAAGTCCTAGGGATGGGGGCTGTTGCTTATTGGGTTTTTGTGTTCTTTCTGACGGTGAGAGATGAGCGGGCCACTGGATCACTGCAGACAGGCAGGGCGCTGAGGACCGTGTCACCCTCCAGAGTGGACAGACCCTTCTGGTCCCTGCATAAGTTTCATCCCCTCCCCGGGATCAGGGCAGACCCAGCTCCAACGGCGATGAGGCTGGTAAGAGCTGCCTGTGACCGACGGCTCTCTGTGCTGGGAGCTCCACCACACTAACTCGCGTATTCCCCACAACAGCCCCAGCGGCAGGTCGCTCATGGCCTCGTTTAAAGAAGGGGAACTTGGGCAGAGAGCTTAGGTGACTCATCCAAGGTCACCCAACCGGGAGAGGCAGTGCCAGGATCCCCCTGGAAACAGGGCTCTCACCATCCGCTGTGGTGCCAGCACAGCCTTCCAGACCTCCTCCAGCGCCTTCTTAATAACGGCAGAGAATTGTTCTTGGCCAAGTCTGGGATGAGGCTGTCGACAGAATACAGAATATTCCATGTGGTCAAATGAGGGCTAGCAAGGAAGGGACTGGTTGTCATTTTTAAAAATTAATTATAATAGTGACCCATGTTTACTAAACACCTAGTACATTCTAGGAAAGTGTTCTCCTATGACAACTCTAGCCCCCCAAGGTGCTCCACCAAAGAGGGGGTCTGTGGCCAAAATGTTTGGGAAATGCTGCACACTCACACACACCATGCACCATCCACCCTGGAGGGTCCTATACTTAAATCCTATACTTAAGAAACTTCTTCCGCTTTGTTTAACCCAGTGATTCCCAAAGGGGCAGATCTCCATTTTCAAGGTCAGATGCATGGGCAGCCTCTGGGCAGAACTCCACAAGGCAGCATCGTGTTTTTGTCTGCACTTTATTGGTGAGGAGAGCAGGTGCAGAGCAGTTAAACAACTTAGCCATGGTCCCCCACTCGCTCAACTTAGAAAATTATGCTTCAGTTAAATGTGGTACTAGAGAGAGAGCGCAATTGACATCAAACTTAAAATAAGAGCTGATGGGCAGCAGTGGGAGATTCCAGAATCTGCTGTGATAAAGGAGATGGTAATGATAGTTTCTTTTTTTTTTCTTTCTTTTTTTTTTTTTTAAGGATTTATTTATTTATTTAACTTCCCCCTCTCCCCTGGTTGTCTGTTCTTGGTGTCTATTTGCTGCGTCTTGTTTCTTTGTCCGCTTCTGTTGTCGTCAGCGGCACAGGAAGTGTGGGCGGTGCCATTCCTGGGCAGGCTGCACTTTCTTTTCACACTGGGCGGCTTTCCTCACAGGCGCACTCCTTGCGTGTAGGGCTCCCGCACGCGGGGGACACCCTTGCGTGGCTCGGCACTCCTTGCGCGCATCAGCACTGCGCATGGCCAGCTCCACACGGGTCAAGGAGGCCCGGGGTTTGAACCGTGGACCTCCCATGTGGTAGACGGACGCCCTAACCACTGGGCCAAAGTCCGTTTCCCAATGATAGTTTCTGATAGTGAGGCAGCTTAGTTCAGGAAAAGGGAAGAGGAGTCTACGACCTGGCAGAAAAATGTGGCTGTGAAACACGTGGCCGTGGAGACCCCCAGGGATGACTGCCACCAGTAAGGCTGCTGGGAGGACCCCACGAGACCCTGGCCACGAGAACCCCATCTGGAATGAGAATGGAAGGAGATCTCATTCAGGGTCAAGGGAAAGCCCCAGATAGCCTCAAGAGGCCTCACCATGCGCCCCCTGGGGACCTGACAGGCGGGGCAACCAATCAGAACAAAGAGCTGAGGCCCCTTGCCCAGCATTAGGACAAGGAGGAGAAAATAGCTTCCTGAAGATAACCCCACAAGCCCACAGCCTCTCTGCCCAGAGGAGCCGCGTCTGCAGGCGCAGTGCATAATCCTGTTCTCTCCATTTCTCAGTAAGCTACTGGCTTAACTAAACCGGCATGTTCTGAAATTCTTTTATGTAAAATAGCCAAGAACCTAGAGGAATCCATGGTCCCCCGACTTCCCCATCTTCAATAGGTCATTTAATTTTATGTCCCAACACCTTTGGGGTGAAGTAGGATTTTGTCCTGTCAGTAAAAATGTAAAACCGCAGGAAGCGGATGTGGCTCAGGTGATGGAGCTTCCACCTACCATATGGGAAGACCCGGGTTCCATTCCTGGGGCCTCCAGGTGAAAAAGAAGAAGAGGAAGCGTGCCCGTGCGGTGAGCCAGTGCCTGCCCACGCAAATGAGTCATGCAATAAGATAATGATGTAACAAAAGACAGATGAAGGGGAGAGTCAAGGTGAAGCGCAGCAGAGATCAGGAACTGAGGTGGCACAAGTGACAGGGAGCCTCTCTCCACGTCAAAGGTGCCCAGGATTGAATCCCAGTGAATCCTAGAGGAGAAAAATTGAGAAGACCAAAAGAGAAACATACAGAAGATCACACAGCGAATGGACACAGACAGCAAGAACAGCAGAGAAGGGCAGGGGGAGAGAGTAGGGGTGGGAAACAAATAAGTAAGTCTTTAAAAAAAAAAAAGTAAAACTGCCCCCCTAAAAAGTTGCCACTGTACTGAGGTTCAGCGAGGTCCCCTCTCCCCAGACCCAGGTGGACATTTCGGTTTGTCCCAGAAAACGTTTACGCCCCTTGGGGCGTTTCCTCCTCCACCGGGCGTATGCGTGTGCTTCGCGCCCTGAGCAGATGCTTGGAAGGATGGGGCAGGGGGCTCTAGACGGACTGCTCTGGGGACAGCCAGAGGGAAGGCTCTGCCTGCAGCCCTCCAGCTGCCCCAAAAGGTGGGGTCCCCGGCCTTGAAGGAAACGGAGGGAATGCATGCCAGGGCCTGTTCTGCGCCGGGCCCAGTGTGCCGCAGGCCCAGAGGCTGCTGGGCCAGGCGGGCCCTGCTCCTGGGCAGCCGCCCCTCACCCGGCCATGCCCGCAGCAGGGGCAGCAGGGCCTGCTGTCGCCGTCGCAGGTGGGAGCTGAAGCCAGCGGTGGGTGGAGGGCGGGTGGGCTCCCAGCCCTGCCCTTCTCTGAGGTCGAAGCCCTCCCCTGGCCGCCCTCCTTCCTCCTCACCTGCGGTGCTAGGAAATTAGACACGCCCGCCTGTGGCGATGTTGTTGTCATCTTTATCGTCTTGCTGGGGAAACGGGCAAGGAGGTGGCAGGGCAGGCCTGGCCACCACCCTGACTTGGGGTGCAAGCAAGTCCACTCTTCATCCTGTACAGCAGCCTTGTGCGTGACCCCACCCGGCTCCACACTGGCCGCACTCAGCTGTCGGCCCAGCAGGAGGGGGCTTGTGCAGGACAGGCCTGTGGGACCTGCTGGCCATGTCATCTGTGCAAATGTGCAAACCAGTTGCTGCCCCTCCCCCCACCCTGTGCCTCTCTGCCTCCCCAGGCTCTTTGGCCAGTCGGCCTGTGGTCTTGTCATCTGGTGCCCAGCCGGGCATTGCCCCCTGGGGCATGGCAGGAAACAGGGTCAGGACCCTCCACCTGGCTCTCCATGCCCCAGTCTGGGGCCATCTCCCTGGAGTCGGGGGTGCCTCCTGGCCGCCTGCCTCCCCAGGATGCTTTGCCTGGGTGGGAGGCTCCGGTCTCCTCTTCCGCCCCGACCATCCTCGTCCTTCCAAGAGCTTGGAGTTGGGAAAACAAAAGTCTGAAAGGTCAGCCCTCTGTTTTCAGTCCTCAGGAAACAGGCCCAGGCCGGCCCCTGCTTAAATGGGAAGAAGGAACAGGAAAACAAATAAGATTTAGGGCAAAAAAACAACAGGAAAAGAAAAGTCAGTACACTTAGCACAGTTCCAGTATGGACACGTTTCAGTTGTGTGTGTGCTACTCAGGGTTCTCTAGGGCAGCAGGGCCAGCAGAATGTATGCCTAATATTAGATTTATTATTGGAATTGGCTCACGTGACTATGAGGATGGACAAGTCCAAGTTCCATAGGGCAGGCCACAAGCTGGGAATTCCGACGAAGGTTTTCAGTGAATTCCCAGGAGAAGCTGACTGGCTGAAATGGGGATGGAAATTCTCCCTTCTGACTGCTGGCATCCGTACTTCTTTTAAGGCCTTCAACTGACTCAATGAGACTTCTCTCATTGCTGAAGGCAATCTCCTTTGTTGCTTATGGATGGGATCAGCATAGCTGCATTCAACTGACTGGTGATTTAAGTCCAGAAAATGTCCTCATAGCAACAATCAGGCCAGGGCTTGCTTGACCAAACAGCTGGACACAGTGACCTGGCCAAGCCGACACATGGACTGAGCCATCACACCATGGTTTAATTAAATAACACCGGCCCCTCCAACAACACGGTTCAAACGTCAGTTACAATGGTATCTTGACTGAGAAAGCGCGTAAAGTAGAAAATTCCATGCTTGCGCTCCAGACTACAAATCCCTCTGTAAACCACAGATGCGTGTCCTGATCAGTGACCAATCGCATCACTTCTTTGAAAGCCTGTTAAGATTGTCACTGCACATCTGTTCCCAAGCTCACTCAGACAGCAGAGTTTGAAGTTACGCTGCCTCCTTTTCTCCCAGTGATAAATCCACATATTTTACGAAAAGGATCATTGAAACAGGGAATTGTCTAGCACAGATGAAAGTGCAGCAAAGAAATAAAAAGTGATAACGGGAAGCGGCTGTGGCTCAGTCAGCTGGGCTCCCGTCTACCATATAGCAGGGCCTGGGTTTGCGTCCTGGGGCCTCCTTGTGAAGGCAGGCTCGCCTGCACGCGCCGCGGAGAGCCAACTCAGCAAGGTGACACAACAAAAAAAAGGGAAACAAGTAAAAACACAGAAGAGCATGCAGTGAATGGACACAGAGAGCAAAACAACAAGCAAGCTGCAAGGGGGGGAATAAATAAATAAAAATAAAATACAGACACACAGAAGAACACACAGCGAATGGACACAGAAAGCAGACAGTAAGCGAGCCGCAAGGCGGGGGGAGTGATAACGGGAACAGATGTAGCTCAGTGGCTGAGCACCTGCTTCCCATGTACAATGTTCTGGGTTCAATCCCTGGTACCTCCTGAAAAAAAAAAGTGATAATGCTGGGAGTAAAATTCAAATCAAATATAAATTGTGTAAAAGAGGACATAACTGACACTGCCGTTATCCAAATTCTCTCTTTTTTTTTTAACAAACATTATTTTATTATTTACAAAATACATGGTGATCATGAGGGTACATACACGTTACAAATTATAAAATGGAAAAGTAGAGACAAACTTGCTAAATGGAAAGGTAGCTATCCTTATGGAACTATTTAGAATAAAACAGTTCTTTATTAAAGTTAGACAAAGCCAAGACTAGTGACATTGTTGTGTAAAAAATACTAGTTAACTAGAAATATACCTCTACCAAAATGTAGGAAAGTGTTGGCAGTATATCCAAATGTGTCCTAAATTAAATTATAGCAATATACAGTGTTCTAAAATACAACCATTTGTTTTAGGCAAGAATCTGTCAGAGACTTGACTGCCTATCTTGATGAAAGAGTAAAGCCCCAGGACTGATTAACATTCCCACCTTCCATAAGGCTTTGTTCAGGTGACTCTGGAATGTGGTGTCAAACACCCCATTCATTTCTGCAGCAAGTTCCCTCAGAACAGACACTGTGTCCTCATCACTGGCATTCAGAATCCGCACAAAGAACTTATTCCACAGTTCACCAGCTTTTAGCTCAGAGATGTTCTGGCTAAGTTTCCAGAGGGAACCATCCAAATTCTCTAGTTACGCAGCCAGAGGACTTAGAGCAAAGGTGCCTTTACCAGCAGAAAGGAGCAAGGTGGTTGTGTTGAAAAGGATGGAGCTGTCTCACAGCAAGTGATGCTGGCCAAAACCTGCACATTGAGAAATTTAATTGAGGAAATATCTCTGAAGATATTTCATGCATTGAAAGTGCAAAAGATAAAATGTTGGAAGCTGGTGCACACTTACAAAGGAGAATGTAAATTCTCCACGGCAAAGAAAAGAAGTTCACCCAAGGACTGCGAGGTATTCAACAGAAGTCTCTGTTCAAACTACTCTTGGCAAGTTCTGTACAAGCGAACTCTTTAATTCTCAATGTTTGCAATTAAAATGTGCTCACTAAACACTCATTTTACTAATTTTTTACTTCTCTACATATGCTTAATCAATAGTAAGCAAATGTTTAATGTTTTTGAAGGCATGGAAATTTGTAATTTTCCCATTGTTTTTTTGTCCCCACATATTCACTTAAAGATTTTTTACTGAGATAAAATTTACATAAGTTAAGATTCACTATTTTAGCATTTTAACACGCACGATGCCATGGTTTGTAGGATATTTGCCATGCTATGCCACCGGCACTGCTCATTGGTTTTAGGATTGCTTGGATGGTCTGAGCAAAAAATTGGTTCATGTGGGGAATCATACAATATTATTAATAGAGGGTCTGCTCCCTTGAACATTTAATATTTTAGCTTAAAATATATCAAAGAACATTCATTTGCCAATTGTACCAGATACATAGCTTCTTTTAATCCCATCTTACCCACTTTGAATTTGGAGAGGGTAGAAAGCTTGAAAAAAAAAAAAGGAAAGGAAAGGAGAAAAACAACAACTATATTTCCCAGACTCTCTTGCAGCTAGGGTTCTGTTGGGAATCAAGTTTTGCCAATTAAATGCACCCACACATGCCTTTGAAGGCAATCTTTCTGTAGGAAAATGGGTGGACAAGTGGGCTCCGGCAGGCATGTGTGTTTACAGTGGCTGACCTGCCAACCTACAGCCTGGTCACCAGCTTTGTGGGGTGGGCGGGTGACTGGGACGGGAGCAGTCCCCTGGCTTATGGAGGACAGTGCAGTCTTAAGGCCCGGGCCCAGGTGCCACCTGGTGTCTGCACCTCTAATCCTGCCAGCAGTTTTGGAAGTACCTAATTCCTGATAGAAATGCCCTTCTCCCTGAAATCCCTAGAGAGGTTCATTTCCTGCCCTGAATGCTGATTGAACCAATCAGCTTTTTTTAGGATTTATTTTTTATTTATTTCTCCTCCCCCCCCCCCCCCCCCCAGTTTTCTCTGTCCATTCTCTGTGTGTTCTTCTGTGACTGCTTCTACCCTTATCAGCGGCACGGGAATCTGTGTTTCTCTTTGTTGCGTCATCTTGTTGTGTCAGCTCTCCATGTGTGCGGCACCGTTCTTGGGCAGGCTGCACTTTCTTTCGCGCTGGGCGGCTCTCTTTACGGGGCGTACTCCTTGCACGTGGGGCTTCCCTATGCAGGGGACACCCCTGCGTGGCACGGCACTCCTTGCGCGCATCAGCACTGCGCATGGGCCAGCTCCACACGGGTCAAGGAGGCCCCGGGTTTGAACTGAGGACCTCCCATGTGGTAGATGGACGCCCTAACCACTGGGCCAAGTCCGCTTCCCCAACCAGCTTTTTAATGTAAGGCAAAGTCTTTTCTTTCAGGATGACACCACTGATTTGAATTCCCCTTAATCTCTCCATGCACAAATCATATACTCATGATGTATTATATAAAATTTTTGGTCTTGGTTTCTTTAAATTGGAGTAAGGGCGTAAGGACACTGTTGAAGTAACCTGTGTACACTGTCCTTCTAGATGTTTATAATCCCCCATTGAGACAGTGGACTCCAATGTAATTCAGCAGCAGTTTTTGGAGACCTGTCTTTACCCAGTCTCTCTGAAGCACTCAACTTAGTTTTCATTGAAACAACTCTTTTTGCAGCCCTATTTCACTGATTTACAGGAAATTAAATGAAATTACATAATTATAATAAAAATTATAATTACATAAACTGGTATAAACATAACTGATCCCTGATAATCATGTAATAGGGAAATTATACTGAGTGGTTAGAAAGGAATCAAACAAAAAAGTTATTCAGCACTAAAGACTGATTTTTTTCTGGCATTTCATATAGAAGTTTTCAAACATAAAGTTAAAAAGAATTCTACAGGTACACTCATGTACCATCACCACACAGGTTTAAACTAGGTTCTGCATTGACTTATGGTATGCACCTCATTTTGGCATTACCGTGGTAAATTGCATTATTTTGCTATTGTTTTCATCCCCACTCTCGGCAGGAAGATTAGATACATCCCTGTCCCATTGACGTCGTGTCTGGCAATGTAACTTGTTCTGACTAATGAAATGTGAGTGGAAGTGACACGTGTAACTTCTGAGCCAAAACCTTAAAAGCCAGCACATGGGGGAGTGGATATGGCTCAAGCAGTGAGCGCCTGCCTTACACATGGGAGGTCCTGGGTTCGGTTCCTACACCTCCTAAAGAAGACAAACCAACAACGAGCAGACATCAAGCAAAAACAAGCAAACAAGGAGAAAAAAAATGAGCAAACAAGGAGCAGACAACAAGCGCAAACAACAAGCAGACAGACAAGGGAACCATGGGGGTGAGGGGAGGGAATGCCAGCTCATGGCTTTCCGTAGCTCTCTTTTCCTTCTGTCTCAAAACAGGCCAAGCTTTAGAGAGAAGCTATTCCATCAGCCTACATCTCGAACAAGTGACATGGAGCAAAGCTACAGCCAACCCTGGCGAACATATGGTGGGAGCAAGAAAGAAACCTTTGTTGTTCTGAGCCAAGATTTGAGTGTCTTTGTTACTGCAGCATAACCTAGCCTCTTCTCACTGATGCAGTTACCCATTATCCCTCAGTGTTGTGGGCTGGAGTTTCTCCACTTGGTCATACAAAAACCTCCACCAGGTCATAACATTTATCGCCAGTACAAACGGATAGAATGGAAAGGAGAGGGCACAGAGCAGAAACCTGCAGCTGAGGAAGCCAAGGATCGTCATTCAGCCAGCTGTGAATCTGGCAAATTCTCCATGAGCGGTGGAAGGTGAGATTTGGCCACATGCACCTGCCGAATGTGCTCACAGAGAGGGAAAACCATACAACTCCGGCTGCCGCTGTCAGAGGCACCTGGAGGCTGCAGGTAACTGCAGGTCCCTCATGTTGTCTTGTTTTCCTGTGGCTGCTGTGACAAACCGCCACAGTCTTGGTGGCTAAAACAACAGAAAGGTATTTTTTCCCCATTCTGGAGGCTGACGTCTGAAATCGGTCTTGCTAGGCTGAAATCAAGGTGCGGGTCTCTCCTGGCCTCGAGCAGCTTCTGGTGGCTTCTGTGGCCATGGCTGGGTCCCTCTGGCTTCACGAGGCCTCCTCGGTGAGTTATAAGGACATTTGTGGTGGCATTTAGGGCCACCCAGATAATCTCAGGTAACCTCCTCATCTTGACACCCCTGATTTAGCTCCATCTACAAAGACTCTTTCTCTGGATAAAATCACTGGACAAGGTCCAGGGATCAAGGACGAGGGCCTTTGGGCAAACGTTATCCAACCCAGTCCCCACAGGACCCCTCAAGTGCAGAAGCGAATCATCTGCTGTCTGCGTTGGGGACTGTCCCCGGTCAGCAGCAGTCAGGAGGGCTTCGCTGGCACCATCCAGGTGGGTGGCGGGACGGCCAGACCTGAGCCGAGAGTCTCCTTCTGGTCACTGCCTTCACACCTCTGGGACACTGCACAGGTGGCCCAGATGATCCTGGGACAGTGAGCCTGGTGGCGCCACCTGGACACAGCACCGGGCAGAGGGCCAGGGAGGGGGCCCACCCTGCAGCCAGAGAAAGTTCCAAGCCTTGTCCTCTGCACCGCTAGAGGGTCCCCACACCGCAGCCCCCAGCGGGTTGCTGAGCTTCGGGGACCCCTCACCCAAGGCTCACTGGACTGGACAAGGACCCGCGACAGCAAAGGAGAGGGCCTGGAAGGGGCTTGGTCTGGAAGCCTCTGTCAGCCCGACGGTCTGGCTTAAAACTGCAAGGGAGGTCACTTCCAACATCTGCCTGGGGACGTAGGTGCTCCCCCACCAGCACCCCATTCCTGGGTGCCCGTCCTGGCCAGGCCCTGCGGGGAATCCAGGAGAGCTAGGGACATCCCTGTTTCTGGGGGTGATGAAGGGGTTGGTGGTACAACCTGCAACTTTTTTGGGGTGTAGGTGGGAACTCGAGCTTGGACTTGAGGGGCCATGGAGCGTGATGCTTTTACGGAGGGGACAGGTGGGGGAATGGACACGGTCTCATCTGCTCAGTCAGTTCACCAATTTCTGATCAAATAAAAATATTATGGGTTAGGATGCCCTAGCAGCCAGCTGCCATCACTCCCAATCAACTTAGCACACATTCTCTCTCTGGCACCCTCTGCCCATCGCCAGTTGAAAGTCGATTCTGCTGTGGACAGGAGGAGGCAGAGATGCCAAAGCAAGCAAGTAGGTGTGTGGGACAGGCTGGCCCTGGGTGGGGGGTGAAAGGGGCACCTCGTGGAGCACCCCTCACCCTTCAGCCTGGGGCAGCCTATCCAGCCTCTCAGAGCTTACATCCCAGGGATATGCATTAGCACCCTGTATACAGTAAGCACTCAATCCATGTGGACCAGGCTTCTCGTTTGTTTGAAATTAAGTACAACCAACCTCTCTAGGAAACAGAGAAAGAACATGCTTGGTTAATGTACGTATCCCTGTGGATTGACTGTCACGCTCCTCTCATCCCTTCAGAGATAAACACTCACCATTTTGCGCCTCTCACGCAGGGATGCAAATCCGGAGCCTGTTGCTCTGGTCCCGGGCTCAGGGCCAGGTTGCAGACATGTGAGTTCCTGGCCGAGTAGCTGCATCTCCCCAGCCTGTGCTGACTCACTGTGAGCACCGCATTGTAACCTCTCTCCACCCAGCAGGCCCTGCCTGGGTGATTGTGCACCCAATCCAAAGTTAGCTGACCTGCAGCTGACAGAGCCTCCTCTTTCTCCTTCCCTGTTCTTACCTGCAAAGGACAGGTGGGAGAATGGCCCTTGGCATATTGCCCAGCACGTGGTGAACACTCAGTGTTATCAGCCGGTGGCATCATTATTATTCATAAAACACAGACTCATTGCAGCCGCTTCATTTTTTTGTCCCAGAAGATGATCTAGAACTCCCTGGGCACATCTCACAGGGGTGAGCAGAGGGTTGGTGGAGGGCAGGTGGAGGGGGAATTCATCTGTTCCCTTTTCTGCAAGCTCCTTAAAGAAAAGGACTATCTGATTAGTTTCCCAGCAACCCCTGGGGCCCGGCACTGGGTAAATGAGCAAGGAATGAGCATTTTGAATGTCTCGCAATTTTCCAGAGATGATTTTGGGGAATCAAATCATCCCATTTTGACTCCACCAATCAGACCTCAGCTCTCTGACTGTGCCTTCCCTGCCCCCACCCAATCTGAGAAGCAAGTTAAGAGTTTGCACTTTCAAAGGCAAATTACTGCCCCAGAGGAAAAAGCTGTCATCTCTGAGCTGCGAAGGTGGGCAGGCTGGATTCTTGCCTTTAAGTTTCTTGGTGTAGGGAAGGAGGTTGTGGTGAGTGGGAGCTGCGGGGCATATTGGTGGGTGGGCATCCCAGCCCCTGCGCTGTGCAGACCCAGGAGCTGGGGCCCCAGGGGGACAGTGTCAGCCCCATGCTGCTTGCTGAGCACCACTCTTCTAGCTAGTTGCCCCTCGTCGGTCTCCTTCTCAGTCCTCCCGCAGGGAATGACTTGTCCTTAGGACCATCACAGCTTGACTTTACCCAGGCTTTCAGACGTCATCTGGCTTTACCTTACACTGCCCCTTCAGTCACATCCTTCTGGCCGCTCTGCTTTTAAGAGGCTGGTCCTTTGCTGGGAATGTGCCCTCCCAACCCCCTCCTAGCAATATGTCTGTCCTGACACACCTTCACCTTCTCTGCATCTAAAAAATACTTTGACACCCCCCCATGCATATCAAATAGCACATCCATGGTGCCTATATTTTATCACTTTCCACTTTATGGTCATTCATTCACTCATTCATTCATTCAATGAAAGAACACAGGTTAAACCTTGAAACAATTCCAGACACAAGCTAAGCGCTCCGTAAATTTCAGCTCTTATCATTATCATTCATAGATTCATTCATTCGATATTTATGGAGCGTCTCTGGTACCGCGCTGTTCTCTGCGGCCATAGCAGTGAACAAGACGGATGTGGTCCCCGGCCACCCCATCCCCACCCCCGGTGTCAAGCCAAGTCCCCTTCTCTATAATAATAAAACAGGAATTACGTCTCAGACACGGAGCGGGACCCCGCCCAGCACTGGGACTACAAGGCCCAGAAGGCCGCGCGGCGACGTCGCCGGGGCCCACCCGCGCGCATGCGCGACGTCGCACGCAGGGCCGCGAACGGGCGCCGGTGGCTGCGGCCGGCGGGCGGGGCGGGGCCGGAGGGCGAGGCGGCCTTTAGGGCGGGGCCGGCGCCGCTCGCCTCAGACGGCCGCGGGTTAGCGGACGGGGCTTCTTCCGGCGGCCGCTTCTCTCCTTCTGGCCCTCGGCGCTGCCCGCGGGGACCCGAGCGCGGCGCCATGTCGGAGCCCGGCGGCGGCGGCGGCGAGGACGGCTCGGCCGGTCTGGAGGTGTCGGCGGTGCAGAACGTGGCCGACGTGTCGGTGCTGCAGAAGCACCTGCGCAAGCTGGTGCCGCTGCTGCTGGAGGACGGCGGCGAGGCGCCCGCCGCGCTCGAGGCGGCGCTGGAGGAGAAGAGCGCCCTGGAGCAGATGCGCAAGTTCCTCTCGGACCCGCAGGTCCACACGGTCCTGGTGGAGCGGTCCACGCTCAAAGGTGCGGGGCCGGGCCCGCGGCCGGACGCCGCGCGGGAAGAGCCCCCCACAGCCGCAGGCGCCCCGCGGGAAGGACCCTCCACAGCCGCAGCGCCTCACTGGCAGGGCCCCCAAAAGGCCGGCTCCTCACGGCCGCCGCCGCGCGCGCGGGCCTCCCCCGGGCCACACCCCCTGCCCGCACCCCGGGTCCCGGGGGCGCCCCGCCTGCCGGGCGGCCGGGAGGGAGGAGGCTGCCCCCCTCTCACCGCACCCCGAACAACGGGCTCCCTTTGTCTGCGCGGGCCTCTCAAGATGGCCGAGCTGGGTGGAGACGGCGTCTCGGGGCCGAGCGCGGGCGGAGGCCGCATCCCGGGCGCAGCATCACATGAGCGCGGCGCTTTCGATTCCCGGCCGCGCGGGGCCGCCGCGGGAGGGCGGGGGCGGGGGCTGGGCCGCGGCGGGTGGGCGCCCGGGGCGGCGGCGGCGGCGGGCGGCCGCGGGGGCTGGGCGCCCGGGGCGGCGGGGTGACAGCGCGGCCGCGGGGGCTGGGCGGCGGGGTGACAGCGCAGCCCCGGCGCCCGCCGAGCATCCCTCGCGGTGCTCACGGCAAGGAGGGGTCTCTCCTCGTTTTACACTCGAGGGAGCGGAGGCCCGGCTTCAGTGACTTGCCCGAGGTCGCCAGCCCGCCAGGCCTTCTCCCTCGGCTCAGTCTCTCCGTTTCCAGGCCTTGGCTAGTGCTTGCCGGTCGTGTCTTGTATCTGTACAGGCTTAGGTGGGGTTAAGGAGAATTCTTTGATATTCGAGTCTGATTTTACAGATTAGGGGGAAAAAAGGCTCAGGTTATGCCCCTCGTGGAGCAGGGACCAAAAGGTTTGCATATTCCGGGGGTCTCCTCAAAAGGTGGCAAGCTTTTGGAAAAGCAAGGCCAGAATTGCCTTGAGAGGCTGGAGCTTGTCAGCAGGGAGGATTTCATTTTAGTGTTTTAAGACCAAGTTGTGGTGGTTAGAGTTAACATATTTGCTGAGCCGGCATGTGGGTGTGGCACCATGCACCTGGGAGTCCGGACCATGTTGTTCAGGTAGAATTTAACATCAGCAGGGAGGGATTGAGGATTTCTGAAAATGGCATCACAAAACAAAACAAAAAAACCCCACATGGTTCACCTGTCGGTAAGAGAACATACACTGTCCTCTCTTCACCCCACCTGGTATTTGTTTCTGATAGTTTGTTTCTTTCAAAGGCTGTCCTTACACAGAGGATGCTTCACTGTACCTTTGGTGTGTGCTGGAGGCTGGGAGAATGTCAAGGAACATTTCTTAGAGCCCATGGAATGTTCCTAGCAAATAAACCATTCAGGTAGATGAAGGATGTTCAGGGATGTTTCCTGTTAGGTTTGTGGTTGTGTTTTCCTCCTTGGAAACCACTAGTGTTTTTTTAAAAAACAGCTCCTTTACTGTGTTTCCAAAAAAGTGTGTAGTCATTTTTAGAGTAAAATCACCTGGAATCCTTCAACCCAGATAAGACTACTGTCAGCATTTTGGCGTGTGTTTTTCAATGCATATACTTTATTTTATTAAAATATATTTTAACTTGGGTTTTTGACTAGTTTGACCTTGGCTAATTTTTTATTATATTTTTATTGTACAATTTATGCATTGAAGTCAGTGGTTTCTATTTCTGGTCATAATTACGGAAAAATTTTGTAACTTTTCTTTGCTTCTAGCATGTTCAGTAATTCATTTTTATCAAATATTTTAGAATTGAACTTTGCTAAAATAATTGGGGGAGTGGGAGCCCTGTTTCTCATCGTATCCTCTCTAGTGCAAATCAGCTCTGTATTTTCTTTATGGGTACATTGTCTTCCTTTCAGCAAAAGCGAATATCCAGGCATCCAAATCTTGGCTCCATAATGACTTGCACTTTTGAAAATTGACTACAGAATGAGATTATCTAAAATTGAAATCCTACCTCATTGCTGTATTTATGAAAACTCCTGAAGTGTGTCTAGTAATTCAACCTCTCTGTAATTATTTTTCACTTATGATAATCTAAGGAAAGATTTTAAAATGAACCTAATCTTACACTGGATGTCTCCATCGCCTTGTTTGCCTCCCGGCTACACAGTATCATAATTTAGATGGGATGGGTAAGGACCCTGACACTCCCTGGGAGGGCTTTCCTCTGGGTTGGTCTTTGTACGTTAGCATTGGCATTCATAGGTTTTATGAACATCCAGGATTGGTTGTGGAGAGAAGGTAAACTTGCCTTGATATGGAAAAAAAACTGCTTTGTTCAAACTGAATAAAGAGCACCCTCAATGGTAAAGTCATACAATTTATTTAACGGACAGGGAAATTGTGTTTTAACCCTCTCCTTGTTTTCGTGGAAAGAATTTTCCAAATACTTGTAAATGAATAGAGAAGCACTATGTGTGTGTAATTAATTAATTTGCCTTTTTTTTTTTTTTTAAGCTACCCCAGTTAGCTATACGCTTCTTTGGGTAAAGTTTACCTTCCCTTAAAGCATAGAATAAGATTGTGAATTCACAGCTTATTTTGATGGTGAAGAATCTGAAAGTAGGTGGGAAAGAGAATGTTAAGTTAAAGCTCCTGTTTTAGAAAGAGAAACCTCCTTTCTGTAATTCTTGGCCTGTAGGAAATTTTCTTTATAGTGTACTTATAAATTAGGAGCAAATAGGTTCTATTTTACCCATTACTTAACTCGGTATCTTACAGTAGTTATGCCACCTCTAAGCACTTGTTCCTTGAAGTATATTTTTTTCTGTGTTTTATCCTGTGAAAAGGTGTGATTTAGGTTGAAGCAGAGAATGTCTGCTTTTTATTGCAGCTGGGGAACCAACAGGGTTGTGACTTTATGTGCCCTTTGAGCTAGCTCCTCAGTGACCAGACTGCCATCAGGTCCTGGGTTTTTCTTGTTTTTACACTCAGGTGTCTCCCTATGACCTCTCTTATTCTTGGAACTTTGTGTTTAAAACTGAAAATTGTAGCTGCCTTTTGTCAATATTTATCTTAAGCTTGGGATTATAGTTTTTCCCAAGACATATAATTTGATGAAATAGTCAGTGATGACTGGGGCCTGGAGTGTGAAATAAAGCTAGAGCTTCTTATAGTACATAGCTTTCTAGAGAGATAGCAGTTAGAAAAGTTTTATGGGACGTGTTTTAGTGTGTGTGGTTTTGTTTTTTGGCATCCAAATGTGTGATCACTTTTATTGTAATTTACTAAAGTATTGTTCCACAGTACAACGAGAGATTGGAAAAAAGAATAAAAACCTCGTCTTTCACCACAGATAGAAAAACCCTGCCCTAGATAATCCCTAAGATACTTTATTTTAAATTTTTGTTTTGAAATAATGCCAAACTTACAGGACGGTTGCAAAAATAATACAAAAAACCATTATAGAGAACTCTAATATATTCCCTAACCACATATACCCAGATTTACCAACTTTTAACATATGCCTCATTTGTTACATCATTCTGTCTATCCAGCTCTCTGTTTTCTAAACGAGTGACTTGTATACATCATGCTCCTTGAACACTGAATACTTCCATGCATATATGTGTTCTAAGAGAAGAATAGTCACCTATGTAATTTATTAAGTATAGCTATCCAGTTGGAGAAATTGAACATTGATATAAAGCATGCATCTATATTTCTTTTTTTAAAAAAAAGATTTTTTTTTAAAATTTATTTCTCTGCCCCCACCCCCCCACCCCCCCCCCCCACCCCCGTCCCCGTCCCCGTCCCCATTGTGTGCTCTTTGTATCCATTTGCTGTGTGTTCTGTGTCAGCTTGTATTCTCGGCAACACCGGAAATCTGTGTCTTTTTTTTGCATCATCTTGCTGTGACATCTCTCCATGTATGCAGCGCCTCTCCCGGGCAGGCTGCACTTTTTTCTTTCTTGCGGGGCGGCTCTCCTTACGGGGTGCACTCCTTGTGCGTGGGGCTCCTCCTATGTGGGAGACACCCCTGTGTGGCACAGCACTCCTTGTGCGTATCAGCGCTGCGCGTGGGCCAGTTCAGCACACGGGTCAGAAGGCCCTGGGCTTGAACCCTGGACCTCCCAGGTGGTAGCCAGACGCTCTATCAGTTGAGCCAAATCTGCTTCCCTATATTCCTTTTTTTTTTCCCAGCAGTCCCACTAATGTCCTTTTGAGCATTTTCTGTTTTTTGAGGGGTCTTTAAATTTACTTTTCTGGAGGCTTAATTTTCCTGAAAGAGTAAGAAATGTAGTAGAATGACAAGTGTAGTGTTCGTTTACTAACCAGAATGGTTAGTAAATTAATACAAGGCATCTTCTTTGAAACTGGAGTCCATCCACCTGGGCTTACTGCCCTGTGCTGTCCCCTGTAGGCAGGGCTGTCCACCTTTTTATAGAACAAACCAGTCTTGCAGCGAGGTATGTTTGAATGTGTTGTGCAGCGCAGTGAATGAAATTTACCTACAGCAAAGGGGAATCAGCCATTAGTTGCTCCAGGAGGCTAAGATGGTCGGAATCCTCTTCAGCAGCATCCCAGAGGGTCTGGCTGGGAGCCATAGCAGCTCCAGCCTTTGCCTTTTCTGAGTGAAGAAACTGAAACCCCAGGATTTTAACATCCCATTGAGAAAAGGTGTTTTGTTTTGTGTTTTAATTTTTTTTTAGGAGGTACCAGGACAGGACCTCGTACATGGGAAGCAGGTGCTCAACCACTTGAGCTACATCTCCTTCCTGAGTAAAGGTTGCTTTAAGAAGGATTACGAACCCTAAAAACTAATCTCTCTATGCAGTTCCTTGGTATCATTTAGACAGGAATGTTTGTATTAATCGATTTCATATCCTGCCTTTTGAGTTAGTATTAGTCCTCAAAAGTACTAAGTATTTTAAAAGTACTAAGTCCTAAGTTCTATGGGCATTTATTATTTGTTAATTTTTCTGTCCTTGTTTCTCTTTTTCTGGAGATAACAAAATGAATATCTTTTACTTTATGTGCAACTCTTATAGGGGTTTTAACACCCCCCTCACATTCTCGATCGAGAAGGCTTAAGAAGGGAGGGAGGAGACGGAGAGATGAGGGAACTGCTCAAGGCTGCGGGAAACCGGGGCTTCACTGGATTTTATCTGTGTGCTGCATCCCCTTTTCCAGTTGCCCCTTCACCAGGCTCTGTGAAAATGGCCCTGGTCCACTTGAGAGGGAGCAGTGTAATTCTGAAGGCAGTTGGATGCCATCTTTCTTATATTTATTAAATGGGCTGTAACGCTCCCCTCATTCACATAGTGGTTTGAAATACAATATATTAGGCTTTCAGTAGATGTATACACAGATTAGTTCTAAATGACATTTTGAATGTCACTAGAAATTAAGTCACAGTAATGCATGTCACACAGGTTGCAACAAACTGCTCTGATTCTTTGCATCTGCGGGCAGTACAGTCTTGGTCCAGTAAGTGTCAACCTGTAACTTTACCAAGCATCAGTAAACTGATTTACACTTTACTGAAAGTGAAATTGCCTGGCAAAACATTCATATTGTGTTTGGAAATAATCTTCTAAACACAACAGGATTAATAGCATGTTATTAAGAATTAACAATCAAGTGTCCCTGCCTCTGACAATTTTTAAAAATTCATTGAAGTATATCACTCAAACATACATAAACAATAAGTTTATAGTAATAGTTGTGAATTTGCAAAACAAACAGATATAGCATCATATAGGACTCTCGTACCTCACCCTACCACCAATACCGTGCCTTGTTGTTAAGCATTTTTAATTACTGATTAAAGTGCATTTTCAAAATACTGTTATTATTTTTCCCCAACCCCCACCCTATTATTATTATCTTTATATAATTTGTATATGAACATACATAAACAATAAGTGTATAGTAAAAATTGTGGACTTACAAAGCAAACATGCATAACATCATATGGGGTCCCATGTATCAGCCCTCCAACACCTTGCAGTGTCATGAGACATTTGTTACAAATTGTGAAAAGAATATCATCAAAATCTTACTAATTATGGTCCTTATCATACATTCGGTGTATTTTTCTCCCAATCCATCCTATTACTATTTTTTTTTAAAAAAGATTTATTTATTTATTTAATTTCCCCCCCCTCCCCTGGTTGTCTGTTCTTGGTGTCTATTTGCTGCGTCTTGTTTCTTTGTCCGCTTCTGTTGTCGTCAGCGGCACAGGAAGTGTGGGCGGCGCCATTCCTGGGCAGGCTGCACTTTCTTTTCACGCTGGGCGGCTTCCTCACGGGCGCACTCCTTGCGCGTGGGGCTTCCCCACGCGGGGGACACCCTTGCGTGGCACGGCACTCCTTGCGCGCATCAGCGCTGCGCATGGCCAGCTCCACACGGGTCAAGGAGGCCCGGGGTTTGAACCGCGGACCTCCCATATGGTAGACGGACGCCCTAACCACTGGGCCAAAGTCCGTTTCCCACTATTTTTAAAATATATTTTTATGACACAAGTTGTAAACTTATGAAACAATTATGCACATGTGCAGAATCTGAACAGTTTTTAAATGAAGTAGAACATCAAGTTATTCTTTGGAAGATATAATCATTTATAGAGAGGTAAGCACAGCTTATGAAATAATGTGCTAGTTGTTTAACTGTGAATGGAAGCCAGGCACCCTCAGAAGTCATCTGCTCTCATCATACAGGGAATAAGCAGTGAAAGTGAACCCAAAGTATTTACGTTGATTAATAATGACTTCCGTGAGTTACCGTCATCCGGAGAATCTAGGATTTTAGAAGTCGGTAGGGGGCGCCTAGGTGCATCCTCTGCCCGAGGATTGAGTCATTGGGCGGGCCTTCCCCAGCCTCCCAGCCTTCCCGATGACTGACTGCATTGCGGCATCCCTTGCCCAGAGCCCAGAGCCGCAGTGACTCAGGGCTTGGCGTGCAGCCCGAGCCAGCCTCCCTGCTGGCATCAGGAAGTGCGGGCAGCCGGCAAGTTCTCAGTGTGACTGCATCACCTAGATGGTGAATCTTTATCAGGGAGAAGAAAGGATTCAAAGTGAACACAGCACATTTCTACATTTTGTTAATAATAATTCCTTTGGTGATTATGGGAAGTTACTTTTCTATGTATTGTTCGGGTGTTATACTGATGCCATATATTTTACATAAATAATAGAACAGTATTATGGAAAGTTGAGAAAATGGAGGGAGAAAATATTTCATCATCCCATCACCCAGACAACGGTTTTAATTTGGGGGCTTTCCTTACTGCCTTTGTCCAGAAACTTGCATTTTGCAGATTGCAGTCATACTGTCTGGTTGGTTTCAGGCAGTGTGATTTATCTTGTGGTATACCCATATTTGAGTTTTAGAAAAATCAGCTCATTCCTTTTTTTTTTCAAATAGTCATTTTATAAAAACAGGAAGTACCTGGCACACCTGAATGTTCTACCACGCAGTCTTCCCTCTGGAGTATGTTCTTCTCTGTAGATATACTCCTGATTTATACACTTTTAGTGTGAATTTTGAATTTTGTGTTTGTCTCATCTGAAAGCTAATGATGCAGCAAACTTTTGCTCAACCCCTGTAAAAACCAGATTTCATAGTTTGAAGTACTTAAGTAATAGACCACTGAATGCACCAGCCCACCCCCACCTCTGCTGCCTGTTTTGCATCTCAAGAACTTGAAGCCCAGAGGAAGAAAAAAGCCTTAGGTTATAAGTAGTTGAACTTGACCCCCAAGTCTTCTGATTGCTAAGTCTTCTGCCATTTCAGTTACCTTGTGTCTTAAAACTGAAGGCAGTTATCATGTAAAGTTAATCCTTTAGGGTATAGTCCTGGCTAATGCAGATATTTCATACAGTCCATTATTGCAAAGATAATTTAACTAAACCGTTTAGGCATCTAAATGGGTTGGTGCTAGGTACAGAGGTTTGGATTTTTTTCTGTTCTTAAAATTTTTCAATTTTTCTATTTTGATTTTTAATTATTTAGAAATTTAACATGCATGCATCTTGAGGCTATCTTACTGTTAGGTTCTGGGGAACTTTTGCAGATGAGTACTGTGTACACAGCACAGTGCTGTGGGGTCCAGCTTGCCTCTGCCTCCTGGGACTTGACCGGGAGGGAAGGAGGTTATTTGATCAGTCACCCCACCCCCACCCCCCCCGCAGACTGATGGGTGCTTGATGGGGATTATTTTGCCCCCCTCCCCCATTGTAACAATTATATAACATAAAATTTCTCATTTTAATCATTTTTAAGTGTTCACTTTAGTGGTATTAATCACACTGGCAATGTTGTGCTGCCACCTCCACCATCCATTACCAAGACCTTATCATCACCTGAAGTTGGTTCTTAATAGCAGTTTTCTTGGAAAACTGGCCTGTCCTTGAAGGGAGGCGGGAATGGGTAGTGATGAAGAGCCTGGACTTTGGAACCACAGATTTCTGAAGTCTGACTTTATCACTTTCCAGCCACGTGTCTATGGGCAATTTACTTAAATTCCTTACCTGGAAAGTAAGGATAATAATAGCCATGCCAGCCCTTATAGGGTCCATGTGAGGGTTAAATGTGTGAGACACACACAATCCTTAATCAAATGCCTGTCCTGTATTAAGTATTGCGCATACAACTGAGTAGGATACATGGTGTGTTTGGGAATTGCCAAGTCACTGTCCCTGTTTGGAGTGCAGGGGATGAAGCCTTTGGGATAGGCTAGCGAGAATTTAGCAACAGCAGGTCCCACTCAGCCCTTCCTGTGCCTTAAGCCCATGATTCTGCCAACAGCCCAGACTTACTCTTACTGTCCCCATTTTACAGATAAGGAAATGGAGGCACAGAGAAGTTAACCACCTTGCCCAAGATCACATAGCAAAGAAGTGACAGGGTCAGGAGTCAAAAACCCTGGGTAGAGACAAAAATAGGTAGAAGCCAAGTTACGTCCGGGTTTGAATGTCAGTTTGGGGTGAAGTTACATCATTAGATAAGCAGTTGATAAAACAAAAAATTTTAAATGTTGATATGAATCTGATGTAATATTTATTACAATTTATAGAGGATGTTGGTGATGAAGGAGAAGAAGAAAAAGAATTTATTTCTTATAACATCAACATAGACATTCATTATGGGATTAAGTCCAATAGGTGAGTAGTGTGAATATGCTATTGTCTGAGATGATAAATTTATGGGAATTAAATGTGAATCTTTCTTTAAATTCAGTATCTTTTCTTGGATTTCATGTAAGAGAATTTCCAAGTCAATATAACCTCTAAGATAATTTTATTTTAATGGCTCTGTCATGGCATCCATTTTATATTTGAACTGTAATTTACTGTACACGTCCAACCATACTCTGAGATTTTATGTGATTACTCATTATTATAAATAGTAAACACTTTTTTGTACAAGTCTGGTTCTTTTTTGGGTAAATCCCTAAAGATAGCATTATTGGTTCAAATATAATGCACCATTAAAGGTTTTAATGCATGTTACCAGTCTTCCCATCTTCCAAGAAAGTGCCAATTTATACTCCAAGAGGCATATCCAAATTTAAATGTGTAAACGTTATCATTGATTCTGCATTGATTTTTTATTATAAAACTTATTTTGAATAATTTCAAGTAATTAGCACCTAGAACTCCAAGATACCCTTCTCTGAGCCTTACCAATGGTTAACATGTTGCCGTGTTTGCATTATCACTTTGTTACCCTGAACCATTTGGGAGTTGGTTATTGACAACATACCCTTTATCCCCACATACTTCAGTGTGTGTTTCCTGAGGACAAAACAGGTCTGGCTTATTGCCTCAGCAGTTACCAAATTCAGAAAGAGTAGCATTGCTACAGTATTATTACCTAGTTAAAGTACAGGTGCAAGTTTCCTCAGAAATGTCCTTTTGTAGAGTTTTCTCTGGTCCAGAATCTAAATCACACATTGTGTTTTATTTCCTGACTCTAGAATCTCTTGATCTGGAGCAGTTTTTTAGCCTTCTTTGTGTTTCATAACATTGGCATTTTTGACAAGTGCAGCCAGTGGTTTTATGGAATGTCCCTTAGCTAGATTTGTCTGATTCTGATTCAGGCTGTACATTTGGCAGGATTACTACTGTGACTGTGTTCCTTTCAGTGCATCACTTTTAGAATAATAGGAAGTCTTACACGTGCTACTTCAAACACTAATCTTCTTGAAACCATTAATTCAACCTGATTTTGAGCAGCTGTTATGTACTAGATGTGGCAGTAGGTGTAGAGTGGTATGCAAAGAAAGAAGACCTGGTTCCTTTCTCAAGAAGCGTGTAGTCTTTGGGGAGGATTTCATTTCTTCTTCGAAATGGTTCGTAACTAACTGTAACACTTGGCAAAATCTAAGGTGCAAAATACATGGCCGCATGGAGGGTGGAGAGGTTGCTTCTAATCAGGGAAGGCCCCAAGGGAGAAGTCACGCTGGAATTGGGTTTTGAGGGTTACCTGGAATTTCAATTGGGGAAGATAGGTTGATTAAGGCAAAGACATAAAGGCACATGGGAATGGCACGTTCAGGGAATGAGACCTCTCGTCTAGTGGGGAAGGGGGAACATAGCAGGAGATGAAACTGAAAGACTTGGTTTTGGCCAGGTTGTGGGGCACCTGCAGTGGCCTCCTGTCACTTTAGTTTGTGGGCATCTTTCCTTTATACAAGCTGATGAGGTACTTAGTGCCCTAATTGAATGATACAAATTGGTGTAAGATCAGCCTTAAGTGTCTAATGGCTTGTAACTTACAGTTGTTGCTGGGGCAGGCTAGATTTAATGGGGCCAAGAACTCATCTATGTATGAGATGAATAAACTTCACTTGGCTTCACAGCCGCATGCTTTAATTATTATCTTGATTCTATGGCTTTCCCCCAAGTGAGTAAAGATAGATGAGCAATACATCTCATTATTAGAAAAACAACTGTTTATTCTTAATTTGATTTTTAAATTATAACATCCAAATGAATTTTTAGTTTTGTGTGTAACAAGGCCACAATTGTTAAGACTGATTAGGAATGAGACTGTTCTGATTTATTCCTTTGCTTGTTTTTTTAGCTTGGCATTCATTAAACGGACTCCAGTAATTGATGCCGACAAGCCAGTGTCTTCTCAACTGCGAGTCCTCACCCTCAGCGAAGACTCCCCCTATGAAACACTGCATTCTTTCATTAGCAATGCGGTGGCTCCTTTCTTTAAGTCCTATATCAGAGAGTCTGGCAAAGCAGACAGGTAAAAACTGTTTTCCCTTAGTTCACCTGAATGTTGTATTTCATAAGATATTTGTGGAAGATGATGTAAAACTATGACTATAGAGGGCAAAGCTGGTAAACCAGGAGCATAGAAATCTCTTGCATTCTTTTTTTTTTTTTAAAGATTTTATTTATTTCTCTCCCCTTCTCCCCTTTTGTCTGCTCTCTGTGTCCATTTGCTCTGTGTTCTTCTGTGTCCACTTGTATTCTTGTCAGCGGCACCAGGAATCTGTCTCTTTTTGTTGTGTCATCTTGCTGTGTCAGCTCTCCATGTTTGCGGCGCCACTCCTGGGCAGGCTGCACATTTTTTGTGTGGGGCAGCTCTCCATATGGGGTACACTCCTTACATGTGGGGTTCCCCTACACGGGGAACACCCCTGCGTGGCATGGCACTCCTTGCATGCATCAGCAGTTGTGCGTGGGCTAGCTCACCATGCAGGTCAGGAGGTAGGCGGATGCTCTATCAGTTGAGCAAAAAATCGCTCCCCTGAGTCACTTTTTTTGTTGCATCATCTTTCTGCGTCAGCTCTCCGTGTGTGTAGCACCACTCTTGAATGGGCTGCACTTTTTTCACACAGGGTGGCTCTCCTTGCGGGGCGCACTCCTTGCCCTATGCGGGCGACACCCTTGTGTAGCACGGCACCCCTTATGTGTGGCAGCACCGTGCATAGGCCAGCTTACCACACAGGTCAGGAGGTCCTGGGTATCAAACCCTAGACCCTCCATATGGTAGATGGACACAACTGCGTCCCTTTTTTTTTTAAAAGATTTATTTATTTCTCTCCCCTTCCCCCCATTGTCTGCTTTCTCTGTCCATTCGCTGTGATGTTCTTCTGCATCCGCTTGTATTATCAGGCAATGGAGGGAAACTGTCTTTTTTGTTGCGTCATCCTGCTGCGTCAGCTCTCCATGTGTGCAGCACCACTCTTGAATGGGCTGCCCTTTTTTCACACAGGGTAGCTCTCCTTGCAGGGCGCACTCCTTGCATGTGGGGCACCCCCACGTAGGGGTGGCACAGTACTCCTTGCGCACAACAGCACTGTACATGAGCCAGCTCACCACGCGGGTCAGGAGGCCCTGGGTACAGAATCCTGGACCCTCCATATGGGAGGTGGACATTCTATCAGTTAAGCCATGTCCACTTCCCTCTTGCATTCTTAAATATGTACGTTACTATGTTTGGCACACCTGAACTAATAGACTCTCTTTGGATGCCCATAACAAACTGAATTTTGAGGTATACTTTGTATCTTTTTAGGGATGGTGATAAAATGGCTCCCTCAGTTGAAAAAAAGATCGCAGAACTTGAAATGGGACTCCTTCACTTGCAGCAAAATATTGAAATCCCAGAGATCAGCCTGCCAATTCATCCAATTATTACAAATGTTGCAAAACAGTGTTATGAACGTGGAGAAAAGCCAAAAGTTACAGACTTTGGAGATAAAGTTGAAGACCCAACTTTTCTCAATCAGTTACAGTCTGGAGTCAACCGCTGGATCCGAGAAATTCAAAAAGTAAGAGCACAGTATTGAAAAGATAGTGTAAAATACTTTACCCTTTAATATCTGGGTGGGAAAACTGGGCTGAGTTTCTGTCCATGAAATGAATTCTGTGGTGGCTTGTTGCTGGTGCCTCCTTCATCCTGGGAGTGCTTAAGGGAAGATTGACGTCATTCTGGGCACGCAGCCGGGGTATGAGCTGAGATTGGTTAACTGTTAACCCCAAGAGGATGGTGATCTCAGTTGTCCCTTATATTTGGTTTCAGATCAAAACTCCTTGAAATTTACAGGGAAGGAAATCTACTTGATGTTATTAAAATTAAGGTGTAATGCATGTATTTAATGATACTTTCCATACCTTTGTTTAAATAGTATTTTAAATGTCCCTGTGTCTTTACAGGTGACCAAACTTGATCGAGACCCTGCATCGGGAACTGCCTTACAGGAAATCAGTTTTTGGCTAAACTTGGAACGAGCATTATACCGCATTCAGGAGAAACGAGAGAGCCCAGAAGTTCTCCTTACTCTGGATATCTTGAAACATGGCAAGCGTTTCCATGCCACAGTCAGTTTTGACACTGACACAGGTACAAACCAGAGCTAATAATCTGAACAGGAAACCAATCTGGCCTTTGTGAACTCTCATTGATAATTTAGATGAAAACTGATAGAGGCACCATTTTTCTTGATTATTTCCTTTCTTGCATCTTGTCCCACCTTTCCCTCAGTTCTAGGTAATGCAAGTGATTTTCCCACATACCTCCCTTTCCCGTCAGGGCGTTGGAGAACACAAGCCAGATTTTAGGCACCAGTGGACCAAGCTCTGGGAGTTTCCCTTCTGTTTTTCACTTTCATGGTTCCTTGAGTAGACTGTACTTTTTTGTGCTTTTTACAGTTCAGGCGGGAAGAGGGTTTTATTTAAGCAGAAGTACTTTACCCAGAGAACTGTGGGAGAAGAGCTGGTCATTACGCCTTTCTTTGCCTCTTCCCCTACCCCCTTTTCAAACTCTCTCCTCTGCCTTCCTCCCTGTTCTGATAAGTGGTCAGACTAAAGGAGTTTTCTGAATGGGGGAAGTTGTGAGTGGTGCTGCATTGGAATGAGCTCCCCCCCCCAAAACAAACAAACAGGGTGCCCGTATTTTAAAGTTAAAGGAAATTCTACCTAGGGCCTTCCAGTCACTTCCACGATTCTCTACACAGTACCTGGGCATTCACTTTCGCTCACTAATGCTGAAATTTAAATTTTAGTGTTCTCAGGGATGATAAAATTCTAATTTTTCTAAATTAAATATTGCAAAAATCCACAACCTTTGCAGTGTGTGTGCGTTGACTCTTTACTCTTAAAAAAGGTGGGGGGAGGGCACATGAGGATTATCCTGTTAATAACATGTTCTTTATTTTCAAATACCATAAAGTGTTTCCATGTCAAGAAATCTTTTACAACATTAGAACGTTCCATTGTTAGGATATATCATCATTTATTTTCCCAACATTGAGCCTGTGATGAATGTCCTTAGCTTTATTACTGTATATGAAAACCGTGAACTGTTCCTCTAAATCTAGGTCTCAAACAGGCTTTGGAAACTGTGAATGACTACAATCCTCTGATGAAAGATTTTCCTCTAAATGATTTGCTGTCTGCCACTGAACTGGACAAAATAAGACAGGCACTTGTTGCAATTTTCACCCATTTGAGGAAGATACGAAACACAAAATACCCAATTCAGAGGGCACTGCGGTTGGTGGAGGCAATTTCCAGGGACTTGAGTTCTCAACTGCTTAAAGTATTGGGAACCAGAAAATTGATGCATGTTGCTTATGAAGAATTTGAAAAAGTAAGTTTTAGTCTTTAGAAAACAAACCTCAGGGCATTGAGATGAAAATATGCCTTAATAATAAGCTTCCTTTCTTAAATTATGTCCTAGGTTATGGTAGCATGCTTTGAAGTTTTTCAGACTTGGGATGATGAATATGAGAAACTTCAGGTGTTGCTGAGAGACATTGTGAAAAGAAAGAGGGAAGAGAATCTGAAGATGGTCTGGCGTATCAACCCTGCTCACAGAAAGCTTCAGGCTCGCCTTGACCAGATGAGGAAGTTTCGCCGTCAGCATGAACAGCTGAGAGCTGTTATTGTCAGGGTCCTGAGGCCACAGGTATTTTTCCCATGCTAAAAATGCACAGTTACACTGTTTCAATGCTTTTTCACAATTTAACTGCATGTTTTTATTTTACACTGTTAAATTTTTTAGCCCCATTTTTGTCTTGTAACTGTCACATTTAAGATCTAGTGATTCTGTGTTACCTTATTTCAGTTCAGATACCTTTGCCTAATTCCATGTTTCCATTCATGTATCCCTAACCCCACCTGCTATGACCTGAGAGCCAGACTTCTGGCATTTAAATGATGGGTTCTAACACCACCCCTTAATTTGCTATGTGACTTGGTAGCATTGAATCTCTTTTTCCCACATTCCACATCTGTAAAATGTAGGTAATATTTGCATATACCTCATATTTAGTATAAGAACTATTTTCTTATACATGCTTTTTACCCTTCTGAATTCACCTTTCTGTCTTTTTACCATTTCTCTCTCCCTTTAAAAAAAAAAAATCCAGGCCAGAAATATATGATGAATTGATAGTTAGATATGTGATAAAGCCGATACAGCAAAATGTTGTTTGGCTACATGTCAATTATAAAATAAGTGGAAGTATAGGTGTGTACACTTCACAGTTCTTTCAGCTTTCCTGTGGTTTGAAAATTTTTGTAATAATTGTTGGGAGGAAAAATCCAGGCTAGAAATCATGCCTCTGGGAAGTCTCATCCACTGATTAAAATTGCTTACTATTCAGGGTGGACTAAATCGTTAATAATAATTCCTCAGCATTCTTTTTTTTAGTGTGGTACTAATTTGTATGTGTGTATATGCGTGTTTTGTTGGTTTAAAATGTTAACCCTTTATACATGGTAGATGATTTGAGACTAGTGCTAATTTCCTCTAGTCCAGGGGTTGATAAACCCTTTTGTTGTTTGTTTGTTTGTTTGTTTGTTTTAAAAACCAGGGTCTCTACTGGTAGCTGTAAGCTCTGATACAAGGTGTTCCCACAAGCACACAGGCTCACGAGGCCTCCTGGGCAAGGGGACAAGGGGAGAGGTGACAGGACAGACTCAGAGCCTGGGCTCCTTGGCACAGACACAGAAAAAAAAAAAAAGAATAAATTAGAAGTTATAGTTCTAACACTCAGGGACAGCATAGAAATTATGATGTAAAACTCAGCATCGGCAGGGGAAGGAGTCACCCCTCAGACTTTGACCAACTGGCCTCAGTGCCCGAGTTCTCAGAATGTCTGATTGGAGTGTTTAGTCTGTTCACATTTAATGTGGTTATTGTTAGGGTTGGATTCAGATCTGCCTTTTTTTTCGTACTTGCCTCATCTTTATTTGTGCCTCTTTTTCTCCTTTACTGCTCTTTTGTGGGTTTTTTTTTACCTTTTATTAAATCATTTTAATCCTTCTGTAGACTTTGTAACTGTATTTCTTTGAATTTTCTTTTTTAGCGATTCCTCTTAAGGTTTACAGTATGCATCTATAGTTTATCATAATCTGCATCATACTGTAAATATAGGAACTTTGTGTGCAATGGGGGGAATAATGCTATTCTTGTCATATATATTTACATCTATATATGTTATAATCCCAACAAAACATTCTGATAAGTTTTGTTTAAAACTGTCATACACATTTCATAGAAATTAAGAGAAGAAAAGAAAGAGCATATACGTAATCTTTTATATTTATCCACGAGTTTACAATTTATAATTCTCTTCCTTCCTGTGGAGCTGAGCTACCATCTCATGTCTTTTCCCTTTTTTCTAAAGGAATTCCTTTAGTATTTCTTGAATATTCTGTTGTTTTGTTTATCAGGAAAAATACGTCACTTTCATTTTTGGAGGATAGTTTCGCTGGATATAGACATCTTGGCTGACAGGTATTTCTCCCCCTTTCGGGCCTTAGAATGTCATTCCCATGCCTCCTGCCTCCATTGTTACTGACTGAACATTAGCTTTTAGTCCTATCATTGTTCCTCTTCGTGCAATGTCATTTTTTTCTTCCCACTTTTAAGGTTTTCTTTAATTTACCTTTCTGCATTTTGAGTATGGTGTTTCTAGGTGTAGTTCTCTTTGTGTTTATCCTGCTTGGGAGTCATTGGGCCTCATAGGTCTATATTTATACTTTTTTCCACAGATTTTGGGAGTTTTCGGGCATTGTTTCTTCAGTTTTATACTTAAGTTCAGTGACTTTTCTGCTGTCACAAATCTGTTCTTGAGCCCATCTAGTGACTTTTAAAAAAAATTCAGTTAACCACTGCAACTTTCAGCTCTAGACTTAACTTTTTGGTTCTTTTTTATAGTTTTCATTTCGCTGAGATTCCCTATTCACTCCTTTTTTTTTCCTTTAACTTTCCTTTCATTACTCTCTTGTGCCACCTCCTTTCATTAGAACACTTAAAAAAATTGTCGAGGGAAGGAGCCGTGTCCCAAACAATTGCACTGCCATTTACCACATGGAGGACGTGGGTTTGATCCCCGGACCTCCTGGTGAAAAAAGAAAAAAGGTGTCCGAGACCTGCGTGGTGAGGCGACGGACCCCACATGGTAAAGCAATGCACCAAAGAGACAATGACGCAACCAGATAGAAAAAAAATTATAAGCATATTTATAATAACTGCTTTGAAATCTTTTCCTGGTAAATCCATGGTATAGGCCCACTTGGAGTCAGTTTCTATTGGCTGTGTTTTTTCCTGAGTATGGGTCAGACCTTGCATGTCTTAGTAATTTTACTTTTATTTCTTTGCGTATTTGATATTTTAAAAATTGATTCTCTCTATATATACAGTATAATGCATTATAGAATTTTGAATTGTTTTATTCTTCTGAATGTCATTATTTTTGTTTTAGTGGGCAGTCTGCTTACCTAGATTCATACTACAAAATATGAAATGTCTCTCCTTAGTGTATAACCATGGCCGTCTTTCTCACTTTTTTCTGTTTGTGTTTCTAAGCCTGGCTCCCTAAAGGGGTGTCCCCTCAGCCTCAATGAGCCTATGATGTGGAGAGAGGTTACTCTTAGTACCTCAAGTCAATAGGGCTTCTGTCCTCTGCCACCTCCTTCAGAGGCCCACAGAGCTGTAGGTCTGCTGTGAGCATGTGTGATTTATCATCTTGGCCCTTCTTAGGCTCTCTTTTTCAAAATCTCCCTGTTTAAATGCTGCTGCTTTGCTGAGAGTCTCACTGCCCATGCTTAGAGGATGAGAGCACCTCCAGGCAAGGAAGCCCTCAACTCACAGCTCCTGCCTGACACAGTGACACTTGGTCATGACTAGACACATCTCAGGTTCACTGTATCTCTTTGTTTTCCATCATCCTGAAATAGTTGTTATTAATAAGTTTTTCCAGTTGTTGTCCTCGCACTACCAGTACCAGGAGTCCTCGGAATGTTTTAAAATGCATAAAATACAAAGCAAAGCTTTACAATTATCAGCATGAAAAAATTGTGATCTGGTAATATATATAATAAATGTGCCTCTCAGTGAACACACAAAAGAGCAAGGTCTGGTAATGGATCTGATATCATGATTTTGAAGTAGTGGTGAGTCTCAAGACAGGTACAGCTGTAACAGTCATGGAAACTGTGAATACGTGTGACTTGTCACCTACATCCATAATTGCGGAAAGTGTTAAATTTTGGTCGGATGTTTATGAAAATAATAATTATAATTTTCCCCCAAACAAATTCATAGTATATCTGAATTTCAGTGTAGTCCGGGGCCCTGCCTGACATTATATAATAATTCTGTGGCTGCACAGACATGAGTTGTGTGGGGTCTACTTCTTCCTGAGGGAGGTGCTCCACTGTCTTCCCTCGTAGCAAATGGGGACTCTAAGGTTCTTTCCCTGCTGTTGGAGCACTTTTTACCTGTCACTCTGCTGTAGTACTTACCTCCGGAATTGCAAGTATAAGCTTTTAGAAATCTAAAAGGAAGACGATTTCTTTCGGTACTGAGTTTGAACTTAGTACCCCTGTGAATTACTGAGCTTGCCAGTGCAGTTTTGTTCAAAGACTGATCGTTGAAGAGGTAAGTACCAAACACCCAGATTTTTATATGTTATTTTGGCTACTTAAGTAACAAAACTACCTTTTCAGAAGGTCTTATAGAGTAGAGTTAAAATATATTCTGCAGTACTTACTTGGTTTCATTGAGTTGTGGTTATAACATCTGAAACTGAAAGTTATAAACCCCTATGTTTGATTGGAACTTTTGTGTGGTGTATACTCCTCGTATGCAGCAAAATGAGTCTTCATTTGGCATATGATTTATTGTATTTGTCTTTCGCTGTTAGGTTACAGCAGTTGCACAACAGAATCAAGGAGAGGTACCAGAACCCCAAGATATGAAAGTAGCTGAGGTTCTTTTTGATGCTGCTGATGCGAATGCTATTGAGGAAGTAAACCTTGCTTATGAGAATGTCAAGGAAGTAGATGGACTAGATGTTTCCAAAGAAGGAACAGAGGCATGGGAAGCTGCAATGAAGCGATATGATGAAAGGATTGATAGAGTGGAAACCCGCATCACTGCTCGCCTTCGAGACCAACTTGGTACAGCCAAGAATGCTAATGAGATGTTCAGGATTTTCTCCAGGTTCAATGCTCTATTTGTCAGGCCTCACATTCGTGGGGCCATTCGTGAATATCAAACCCAGCTAATCCAGCGCGTAAAAGATGATATTGAGTCTCTTCATGACAAGTTCAAGGTTCAGTACCCACAGAGCCAGGCTTGTAAGATGAGTCATGTTCGTGATTTGCCTCCTGTCTCGGGGTCTATCATCTGGGCAAAACAGATTGACAGACAGCTGACTGCCTACATGAAACGTGTGGAAGATGTCCTTGGCAAAGGTTGGGAGAACCACGTGGAAGGACAGAAGTTGAAACAGGATGGAGACAGCTTCCGCATGAAGCTCAACACTCAAGAAATATTTGACGACTGGGCAAGGAAGGTGCAACAGCGTAACCTTGGGGTCTCTGGGCGCATTTTCACCATTGAAAGCACTCGAGTTCGAGGTCGAACTGGAAATGTCCTTAAGCTGAAGGTTAACTTTCTTCCTGAGATTATCACACTTTCAAAAGAAGTTCGGAACCTAAAGTGGCTTGGTTTCCGAGTTCCCCTGGCGATCGTGAACAAGGCTCATCAAGCAAACCAGCTTTACCCATTTGCTATCTCACTGATTGAGAGTGTCCGTACCTACGAGCGGACTTGTGAAAAAGTGGAAGAGCGTAACACCATTTCACTTCTGGTGGCTGGCTTGAAGAAGGAAGTGCAGGCCTTGATTGCAGAAGGCATAGCACTGGTGTGGGAGTCCTATAAGCTTGATCCGTACGTCCAGCGCTTAGCAGAGACTGTCTTCAATTTCCAAGAAAAGGTTGGTTCTAATTTAATGCTCCCGTTACCCTGATAATGACTTACGTTTAGTAATAGGTAAACCAGTTAAAGATATTAATCCTCCTGGAGAAGACATGCTTGGTGGATACAGTGTAAGGCCATGTTAGCTGAGATGGGGAAGAAGCCATTTTTTTCACCCTGTCGTTTTTTTTAAATAATTATTTATTTATTTATTTTTTTAATTACAACCCTGTCGTTTTGATGGTATTGGGGCTTTAGGGAAGGCCATTAAATAATACCCTGAGTTTAGAAACCGTTTGAGAGATGAGGGGCAGGGGGACCTGACAGAGAGCAAAATGAGAGCTTTATTATTGAAGAAGCTGAATGGAGACCCTGGCACTAGCTGACGATCCACTGGGCACAGCCTTCCTTCCCACCCACTAGCACAGCTGGCCGGTTGTTGGCCTGGCCCTAAGCCTGCCCTGAGGACCAGCATGCATGAGGAATGCATGCCTCCACTGCCCAGGCTGGCTCCAAGGCAGAAGGGGCTGAGCAGAGAAATCAGTCCTTCTCCAGAACTCATCAATCAGAGGTTGCCTTTCTTGGGAGAGAAGTTGATTGTGTTCTGTCAGTTTCCCTTCCCTTGGTGAAGCTGCACGGACTGGGAGTAAATCTCCCCACCCGAACAAAGAGTATTAACTATTTATGAACAAACTTCACTGCCTTCAGGTTTGGTTAATTAACTGAGAAGAATGTATATTAAAAAAAAGAATGTAGTGAGTGAGTATTTAAAGACTAAATATCCCTTCCTTTAGGTGGATGATCTGCTCATTATTGAAGAAAAAATAGATCTGGAGGTCCGCTCCTTGGAAACGTGTATGTACGATCATAAGACTTTCTCAGAGATCCTGAACAGGGTCCAGAAAGCTGTGGATGACCTCAATCTGCATTCCTACTCCAACCTGCCCATCTGGGTCAACAAACTTGACATGCAGGTAAGGGATGGGATTGGGTATTCAGCGTGTTTCGTTTCTTTGCTGCTGACATAGAAATAGATCCCATTTCATAAGGTTATTCGTTTGTCGTTGTCCCTAGAAGTTATCAGTGACAATCCAGTTCTCCACTCCATTAAAATCCCATTTAATGATGGAGCTGAGCTTGGGTGCTACGGTCCTCACTTCTGTTCTGAGTCATGGAAGCAGGGAACTTGGCCGTGTCCCACTTGCCTTTCTCTGCTCTTACAATTTATGTTCTTCTTCCTGGCCCTCCAGGCATCTTCTGGACAACTCTGCCCTTCCTTCTGCTAAAAAAAGACGTATCCAGCAACAAAAGCCTCTTATTCCTGGTGTAGACTTTTGGCAGGAATACTTTCCTTGACTTAATTTGTGTTGGGTGGGTGAGATTCCAAGTTCTCTGAGGGGTGAATATGTGTATTTACAGACAGGTAGACGTGTGTATGAAGCACGTGTGCTGATCTCATGGGAGCTTTCTATTGGTAGACTGCAGAGAGTATGCAGTACAGTAAAAGAGTGTCAGGAAGGAAGATGTGACCTGGGAACAGGGCTGATTCCCAAGCTGTTTGCAGCTCATGGCTTTTCCCTCCCGACCCACTCTTTTAAGATGGATTAATAAATTGCACTGTGTCTACATTGGAACTTTAATAGTGAAAATGAACAAACCCCGTTCTCTGAAAGTTCCTGGTTTTTCCCGTAGTAATTTTCATGGCATTCCCAGGATGGTTGTTCTCTTCACAGATGTGTAGAGAAGACAATTGGCCTATCTCTTTTGTATCAGAGAATCATTCTTTTTTACCTGTTCAAAGGAAGTGGGGTAATCTCCAAATTACAGTTTTTCTAGTTTTATCTCAGAGGTTGCCAGGAAAACACTTTGGTGAATTTTCTATTATAGTGAAGAATTGCCAAATTCTTAACTGTGCCTGGTGTTTGTGTTCCAGTCTCCTTGTCACTGCTGAGCTGGGAGCTTTAGTGATTCACTTAGTCCCAAGATGGAGAACACAGCTCAATTTAGACAAGAAAGAGCTATGTTAGTTATCTGAGCTGGGGAAAATAGTACAGAAGCGATTACATAAAGTGAAATGAAGGATTGTAGTTTAATTGCTTTTTACCTTTGACCTGAAATAGCTACTTAAAAGACTAATGTGCTTGGAAAGCTAACTTTTGGAAGAAACATATTCTTTGACTCTGCTTTCTCTGCAGATTGAAAGAATATTGGGTGTTCGCCTACAAGCAGGTCTAAGAGCTTGGACACAAGTCCTTCTTGGACTAGCTGAAGACAAAGCAGAAGTTGACATGGACACAGATGCTCCCCAAGTGAGTCACAAGCCTGGAGGGGAGCCCAAGATCAAAGTGAGTATTTCCTGTGGCATCCTGTTTGCTAGTAAACAAAAGTCCCTCTGTACATGAAAACTAGCCACTTTGGTGAAAACACCTGGCAGACCCCACCTTAACCAGGTGGCCAGGGCTTCATCCCAGATGGCATGTGGTGTCCCCCTGTGAGCACATGATGAGAAGAGCCTGTGCCTCTGGAGCCCCACGCTCATCGTGAGAAGAGTGTCAGGCAGACCCACTCTGAGGGGTGTTCTGCAGAACCCCTGACCTGAACTTCTCAGAGAGTCAAGGTCCTGGGAGACCAGGGAAGACTTCCATCACTGTTGGAAGGGGCTGGGGAGGCACCACAGCTGACTGTGACGTGGCGTCCTCAGCTAGGCCCTGGGGACCTGAGTAGAGTCTGTGTGTGGGAAACAGTTCTGATAATTGTACCATGACTTTGAAAGGTGGTAACTCGAGTGGCAGTTGGTGAAAGATATATGGAAACTCTTTGTCCTTTCTTTGCAACTCTTATGTAAGTCTAAAGTAATTTTTTTAAGTTGAAAAAATTGAAAAACAAATCTAAAAAGAAGCTACACTGAAAAAAATCTCTCCTGACTAAATATACAAGCAAGAAATCATTTCAGAAATTGAATATAATTGCCTCAAGTGGAATTTTAAATTATGACACTAACGCTTGTTCTACTCTTTCTATAAAACTCTGAACTGGGATTGCAAATGTGGTTCAGGCATTTGAGCTGCCTATCATGGGGCCGTCCCAGGGTCAGTTCCAGTGCCCCCTGGAGAAGACAGGCAAGACGGCAAGCTGATGTGATGGGCAGGTGTGGCGAGCTGACACAACAAAAAGAAATGACACAAAAAGGAGATGCAAAGAGAAAAGATAATGAGACACAACAAAACAGGTTGCTGAGGCGGCTCAAGTGATTGAGGGCCTCTTTCCCACATAGAAGGTCCCAGGATTGGTTCCCAGTGCCTCCTAAAGAGAAGACAGGCAGGCACAGAGAGCATATAGCAAATGGACAGAGAGCAGACAGCGAGCATGAATAACGAGGGGGGTAAATAAAATCAATCTTTAAAAAAAAGAACAAAAAATCTGTGAACCACAGTCTAATGGAAGATCCATGGACTGGCACGGTGGCCACAGACACTTTTTACCTGTCTCCCAAGCCATCTGTGGAGGAGATGCTGACCACAGTTTAGCAAGCTTTTTTGGAAAAATAATAGTTCTCTTAATTAGCACTGGCAAGTAGGTCCTGTTTCCTGGTGTGGGTGGTAGTTACCAAGGTGTCCACCTCACACTGACATGTGGTTTACAGCATTTGTGTTTGTCTTTTTTTTTCTTTTAATTTTTTGGAAGTATATCACACATATATAAACATATATAAACAGTTAATGTAGAGTAATAATTATGATCATTTTTTGAAAATGTTTTTCCCCTTTTGAGTATTACAGGTATTCATCCCCCAGAACTTTACTTTTTTAAGAGAACATACTTTTTAAAGATGGAAATGAGTGAATGAGTTGATGTAATTATCTAGTTGGATTCTGAGTTGGGATTTTGGGTTACTTTAAGGTACTGGCGAGTGACAAGACTTACCTTGACTTGACAAACCTGAGTCAGTGTAGCACATTCCCAGTGTTCATTGCGCTGGAAGATCATCATGTGTGTCGTCGAGCACCTGTTGTGAATTCAACACCCAGGCACTGGGGAGAGACAGAAGGAGGATAAGCTGTGCCTGCCCTCCCCTGTGCTTTGATCCTTTGGGGGAGGGCCACAGATCACAAACATGCAATTACATAAGGCCATGCTGAGTAATAAAGTAACGCATGTTGTGGTTCAGACTAACATAGTTGAAAAATTTAGAGACAGAAGTTGTGATGTGTCAAAAACATTTTATTGGAATAGATGGTTGAGTAAGAAGTGAATCCTTTCTTTTACAGAATGTTGTTCATGAGCTAAGGATAACCAATCAGGTCATCTATTTGAATCCACCAATTGAAGAGTGCAGATACAAGCTGTACCAGGAAATGTTTGCCTGGAAGATGGTCGTGCTGTCTCTCCCCAGGATCCAGAGCCAGAGGTACCAGGTGAGCTCCGGTCCCCGCTTCGGGAGCGCCAAGGACACCGCCTGTCCGCAGCACTCTTTTTAAAAAGCTCTCTGAGTGTCTTGTCAGACTCCAGGCTCCAGACTCAACATCATAAGGGAAGACTAGAGGAAGCTTTGTGTGACCTTTTTTCCAAGTAGTTACTTGCCCTTTGCAACTCTGGTCTCAATAGTCTCTTATGAATTTCCTCTATGAACTTCTTTGACCATCTTTATTCCTGCTTCTTTTTTTCCCCCACTTTTAATTAGGGAAATTTTTCCAAACTGTATAGAGAAGGATCACAGCTTTATATATCAACATGTGGCCAATTGTGCTTCATTTATATCTCCTTCCCTTCTCCTCACCTAATTTTAAAGCAAGTCCCAGGTAGAGTGTAGCCTTATTACTACGCTTCTAGAGCAATAGGGAAACTCAGAAGACAGTTTAGTCTCCAGCCTCTAGGCAATATCACTCCTAAGTAAGACCAGCAGTGTTTTTTAAATTTTATTTTTATTTTTAGGTAGTACTGGGTATTGAACCTGGAACCTTGTACATGGAAAGCAGATGCTCAACCACTGAGCTGTACCTACTCCTAGACCAGAGGTTTTTAAATCAAAAGATTCTACCACCACAGCTATAGCAGACTCTTCTGGAATGTAATGCTCTTACTAGGAATTACATCTTTTTTCCAAACAATAGTTTATTTGAACATAAACTCACTTCTTGGTGTGTTTTGTTTTATTTTTGTTTTTTGCTGTTTTTGTTTGTCTTTTGAGATAACAGGGCAGTGACTTACTGGTAGCTAATTGCCCACGGGTTTAGCTAGACAGGACTGAGCTTTGCTTATTACTGCATCCTGCCCTCAGGGAGGCTACATACATTCTTCACGATGTTTTTGTTGTATTCCACCTGTTTTTAAACAGCTTGTTTCTGTTTGACTATTCTGTTATTCCAGAATAATTAGCAAGAGCAATTGCTAAGCTTGTTTCTTTCCAGATGTGACAAGCTAAAGCCACCCTCTCTCGTGCACCAGCCCCCATGCCCTCTCACCCAGTCAGGACCAATGTGCCAGCAGGTCTTCCCTCTCTCCTAGTCATCCCAGCACTGCTCTCGGTAAGGGCACTGGAGACTGGCTGCTGGAATTTTGATAGGGAATGCAGCAAATCTGTAGATTGCTTTGGGAAATATTGATACTCGAACATTATTAAGTCCTCCAGTCTATGAACACATTACTTTAGGTCTTTAGTTTATTTCAGCAGTGTTTTGTAGTTTTCAGCAAATAAGTCTTTCACCTTGGTTAAAGTGATTGATTCTTTGTTATTTTGTCTTTTTTCATATGCTATTATGAATGAAATTATTTTCTTAATTTCCTTTTCAAATTGTTAATTGCTGGTATATAGAAACAAGTGATTTTGCTGGTACCCTGCATCTTTGCAGAACTTGTTAGCTCTAACAGTTTTTTTTGTGGATTGGGTATGCTTTTTTCACTTGGCTTTTCTAACACCTCACTCTCCTGGATTTCTTGCTTTCTCACTGGCTAGTTTTCCTCTCCCTGTTCCCCACCTCTAAAAGTTCCCATGTATCCTTACCCCTGCCCTCCCACCCCCAGCGGTCTCACCCAGTCTGTGGACTGTCTACTGTCTCTATGTGCCGATAGTGCCGTGTTCATATCTCCTGACCTGCAGGCCTGTCTCGCCAGCTGCCTGCTTGGCCTCTCCAAGGCTGTTTCACTGACATATCTTTCCTGGTCCCCCACCCTCAAATTTGATTCTTCTTCCGTCTCCTTTTCCATCCTTCAACCTGCTCAGGCCAAAAATCATGGCATCACCCTTGACTCCCATTGTCTCTGTCTTCAGAACATCTCCCTAATCTGTTTCTTACCACATCCTTCTGCTACCACCCCATCCAAGGTTCCATCAGCTCTCCCTTGGCTTCCTGACCTTCCCTCTGCCTGCTACATTTTCAACAAAGCAAGTCTTCGGATGTAAGTCGATCCTGACATTGCTCTCTTCAGAACCTTGGGATGGCTTCCCATGAAAACCACAGTCCCCATGGCACCTCGCTGGGCCCCGTGTACTGTACTGCTTATTCCTTCTCTGACTTCAGCTCCTGCTTCTTCCCTCCTTCCTCTGCTCTAGCCACACTGGACTCTTGTGGTCCTTGCAGGTACCAAGCATATGCTTTGCACTTGCTGGTCTCTCTACTCAGAACAGCCTTCTGGCACATGACCACGTGGCCCGCTCCCTCACTTCCTTCTGGTCTCGGTGAGGCTCCCCTGAATCCCCATTTAAAATAGCTCTGCCATCCCCCTGCCTGTACTCCTTGTCCCCCTTCTTGATTTTTCGTCATAGTACTTGGCACCATTTGACTTTCTTTGTATTTTACTTATTCCTTTGTGTCTCTTCTCCTGTAGAATGGAAGTCCATGTGAGCAGGGCTTTTGTCCGTTAGTATGTACTGAACGTAGAACAGTGCTTGGCACATAACAGACACTCCAAATAGTTGAACAAATGATTGAACATACCATGGGTTCCATCAGCCAAGTGGACGACAGTGTTTAGTCCTGGCTCACAGTGTATTAGACGTGGTCATCAGGCCTTAACCTCTTAGGTGAAGAGCTTCAGATCTCTGAGAGCTGCAGTTGGGGAGTGTGGTGCCTTCTGTCTGTTACTCTCAGCATGCTCTTTAATTGTTTGCATTGTGCCCTTAGTGATGCCATAGTATCTAGCTGGGGGTTCATCTCATGGTCCTTTCATTAGTTGGATGCATTAAATATGCACAGGTTACTTATGACTAGGGTCATGTGATGTTCTCCCTTCAATGCCTTTTTTTTTTTTTTTGCAAAATTTAAATTCTCTTTTATTTAAAAGATACATAGATCACACAAAATGTTACATTAAAGAATATGAGAGGTTTCATACCCCCCCCTCCCCACCTGCTCACTCCTCCCACATCAACAACCTCTTTCATCAGTGTGGCACATTCATTGCATTTGGGAAATACATTTTGGAACACTGCCACATGGCATGGATTATAGTTTATGTTGTAGTTTACACTCTCTCCTGGTCCATTCAGTGTCCAATGGCAGGATATACAATGTCTTCCTTCTGTGCAGTTTTTATCATAATTTATTCTAATAATAAATGAATAATTTATTCATTTTAATTAAGTAAAAGGTGACTTGGAGATTAAAATTGTTGCATAGTCCTTGCATTCACTCGTGGCTTTGGTTGGTTAGGTGGGTGTACATTACGAATTGACGGAAGAGGAGAAATTCTACCGGAACGCTCTCACACGAATGCCAGATGGCCCTGTTGCCCTGGAAGAGTCATATTCTGCTGTTATGGGCATCGTGACTGAAGTTGAGCAGTATGTCAAGGTAGGAAGCTCTATTTTTCATTCAAACTTGCTGTGTAGTCGATTCTAGAACTTATAGAGTATCAGACGTTATAAATACAGAAATAAAACATTTTGGCTCTAAGGTTCTGTATTAGTCAACCAAAGGGGTGCTGATGCAAAATGTCAGAAATTGGTTGGTTTTCTAAAGGGTATTTATTTGGGGTAGGAGTTTACAGATACCAGGTCATAAAACATAAGTTACTTCCCTCACCAAAGTCTATTTCCACATGTTGGAGCAAGATGACTGCCAATGTCTTCGAGGGTTCAGGCTTCCTGGGTTCCTCCCCTCCAGGGTCTTGCTTCTCTGTGGGTTCAGGGTTCCTCTCTTCCCAGGGCTTGCTTCTTCCTGGGCTCAGGGTTCTCTCTTCCTAGGGCTTGCTTCTCTTTCCTCTATGAGTTTATTTCCCAGGGCTACAGCTTAAGGCTTTAGCATCAAACTCCAGTATTAAAACTCCAACATCAAAAACCCTCCACTCTGTCCTTTGCCATGTCTTTTATCTGTGAGTCCCCACCCACCAAGAGGTGGGGACTCAACGCCTTAGAAACATAAGAGGTTTACTTGATTAAGTATTGAATCCAATATAATCTCATATGCCCCGAGGAAAAGACCAGTTTACAAACATAATCCAATATTTCTTTTTGGAATTCATCAGTAATATCAAACTGCTACAGGTTCCCTAGTTAATAGTTGCTTTTTAAAAAATAAATGGATAGGGGAACCAGCTGTGGCTCAGTCGATTGAGCTCACGTCTTCCAGGGCCTCCTTGTGAAAGGAGGCTGGCCTGCACCTACGAAGACCTGGTGCAGCAAGATGATGCAACAAAGGGAGACAAGTAGGCACAGAAGATGCTACGCTCAGCGAATGGACAGAGAGCAGGCAGCAAGCAAGCCGCAAGGGGAAGGAATAAATAAATAATAAATTTTTTAAAAAAAAGGTCAAGCTGGATTGGGGGTCGTGGAGAGGATGAGGGTTGAAAGTTTAAAAAAAAAAAACAAAGACCAAAAAAAACACAAATGGATAGACACAACCAGCAAGACGGCAGCAGAGTAAGGAGTTCCTAGAGTCAGCTCGTGCCATGGGACAGTTAATAATTACCCAGAGCTATCTAAAGCACCTGTTTGGGGGCTCCAGGAGGCCATAAGAATATCTTGCAACGTCCTTGAAAGAATGAAAGGAAGAGACTGCCCACCTGCAGAGGAGATTTGAAAGTAGAGCACTCTGTGCCCCTTGGCCAGTGTCCATCCTCCACAGGCAGCACAAACTGCCTTGGGAGCTCTTCTGCAGGTGGAGTTGGATGCTCCATTTCCCAAAACTGGGGGAGGAAGAGATGGTTGGGCACCAACGTCAGCCTACTGATTAGTAAATTTGGCTGGCTAAAGTATAATCCTAAGAACAGCTAAAGTTTGAACCTGTCCAGGTCAGAAAGAGTCCGGTAGCCGCCATTTTAACTCTGTCCCTGGCACAAGGGGAAGCAGGATGGACTTGAAAAGCACAATGTTGGTAGGGACCAGCTTCTTTCCATCCAGATCAAACTGCAGCTCTGGTGTAAGTCCCAGCCCCACCTCGGACATGGAGGTAACGAGGAACCTGCACCAGCCTCTCCAGGGGAATACAGGCCATGCCGTGGAGGCCAGTTGGTATCCTACTCTGGTGGCACAAACCACCTCAGGAGCTATTCTGCAGCTGGAATTGGAAGTTCTGTTTCCCAAAAACGGGGGAGGAAGAGATGGTTGGCCACCGATTTCAGCTACCGGGTAATGCATTTGGCTGGCTAAAGTATAATCCTAAGAATAGTTAAAGTCCAAGTTGGGAAGAAGCTGGTAGCTGCCATTTTTACTCTGCCCCTGGCATGAGGGGAAGCCGGGCTGACTAAAAATCACAGCGATGGTAGAGACCAGCTTCTTTCACACACATTGGCCTGCAGCCCTAGCCTAGGCTTTAGCTACCTCAAGCAGGGAGGAAGCTGGTGGGCCCTGCACCATCCTCTCTGGGTAACTGCTGGTATATTCTGCTAGCACAGATTGAATAGTTGGAAGTCTACTGGGACGACTGCAGTCATTTTGGACCTGCGTGGCATAAATTGCTGCCCACACCTGCAGCTCCATCCCTGCTCCAGGCAGGGGAGAAAAGGGTGTGAAACTTAATCAGTCTCTTGGGCAGCTACAGTCTAGGTCTCTACAACTTGGATTATTACACATGGCTGTGGCTCTGTCCCTACCCCTGTCACAGGAGAAAGTTGGAAGAAGCTTCATTGGTCCCTGGGGCAATGAGGACAGCTTAAGCCTCAACAGCTTACAGCACCAACTACATCCTTGGCTCCTACTGCACAGTTAGCAAGGGGGAAAGGGCAAGAAAGCCCTAAAGTAGAGAGAGAAACTGTACCCAGAATAAATACATCTAGTAAGCCAGATGCCACAACACCAGCAAAAAATTACAATCCACACCAAGAAAAAGGAAGATACAGCCCAGTTAAAGGAACAGGCTAAGCCTCCAGATGACATAAAGAAATTGAGACAATTAATTACAGATGTTCAAACAAATCTCCTTAATAAATTTAATGAGATGGGAAAAGAGATTAAGGTTATTAAGACATTGGATGAACACAAAGAAGAATTTGAAAGCATACATAGAAAAGTAGCAGATCTTATGGGAATGAAAGGCGCAGTAAATGAAATTAAAAATACACTGGAATCACGTAATAGCAGATTTGAAGAGTCAGAAGAAATAGTACCTGATAGTGAACATACAAAAGAACAGATGAAGAAAAGAATGGAAAAAATTGAACAAGGTCTCAGGGAACTAGAATGCAGCAGGAGACATGCAAATATACGTGTCATGGGTGTCCCAGAAGGAGATGAGAAGGAAAAAGGGGCAGAAGGAATATTTAAAGAAATAATGGTAGAAAATTTCTCAACTTTATTAAAGGACATAGATATCCATGTCCAAGAATCAACATACTTCCATCCAAATAAATGAGTGGACCAACCCTGAGACACATGCTAGTCAGAAGTCAAATGCCAAAGACAGAATTCAGGGAAGTAGATTTGGCTTAGTCGATAGAGTGTACACCTATCACATGGGAGGTCCAGGGTTCAAACCTAGGATCTCCTGACCCATGTGGTGAGCTGGCCCACGCATGCTGATGTGTGCAAGGAGTACCATGCCACGCAGGGGTGTCCCTGCGTAGGGGAGCCCCACATGCAAGGAGCGTGCCCCATAAGGCAAGCCGCCCCACGTGAAAAAAGCACAGCCTGCCCAGGAGTGGTGTCGCATACATGGAGAGCTGACGCAGCAAAGTGATGCAACAAGAAGAGACACAGGTTCTTGGTGCCGCTGACAAGAATGCAAGCAGACAAAGAACACATAGCAAATGGACACAGAGCAGACAAAGTGGGGGGGGGGAATAAAATAAAAAAATATTTAAAAAAAAACACACCGCACTGTGGTGGAATATTTGAAGGAGAAAAAAGGATTCAGAGAGCAGCAAGACAGGGTATATAAGGGATGCCCAGTAAGATTAAGTGCTGATTTCTCATCAGAAACCATGGAAGCAAGAAGATAGAGTGATATGATCTATTTAAAGTACTGCAAGGAAAAAACCTCCAGTAAGAATCTTATGTCTGGCAAGACTGTCTTTCAAAAATGTGGCCAAGTTTAGAATATTCACAGATAAACAGAAACAGTTTGTAACCAAGAGACTGACTTTGCAGGAAATACTAAAGAGTGTGCTTCAGCCTGAAAAGAAAGGACAGAAGAGAGCCTAGCAATGAAGATTATTTCAATAAAAGTAACGAAAAGTGTCAAAAGGATGGTGAAAATAAAATATGGTAGATAAAACCCAAATATTAGGAATAAACTTAACCAATGATGTAAAGTGCTTGTATTCAGAAAATGCAACTCATTGTTAAAAGGAATCAAAAAAGACCTAAATAATTGGAAGAACCAGTCCAAGTTCCTCATGAATCAGAAGAGTAAATATTGTTAACATGTCAATTCTACCCAAATTGATATACAAATTCAATGCAATCCTGATAAAAATTCAACCAGCATTTTTAAAATAAATGGAAAACATGATTATCAAATTTATTTGGAAGGGTAAGGGGTCCTGAATAACCAGAAATGTCTTAAAAAGTGAAGTTGGAGGACTCATACTTCTGGACTTTTAAATCATACTACCTAGCTACAGTGGTAAAAACAGCATGGTACTGTCAAAAAGGCAGGCACATAGATCAATGGAATGGAATTGATGGTTCAGAAACAGACCCTCACATCTGTGGTCAAGTGATTTTTTACTAGCCTGTCAAACCCATCCAGCTCAGGCAGAACGGTCCATTCAACAAATGGTGGTAAGCAACTAGATATCTGTAGCCAAAAGAAGGAAAGAAGACCCCTTCCCTCTCTCACACCTTATACAAAAATTAACTCAAAATGGATCAAAAAACCTAAATATAGAAGCAAGAACCATAAAGCTTCTGTAGAAAAATATAGGAAAATATCTTCAAGACCTGGTGGTAGGTAGGGGATTCTTAATGGAGATAAAAGGAAAACTGAGATGGACTACTGATGCTTAATGTAAGTAGAAATTTTAATTAACTTTACTGTAAAAGTGTGGAAATGTATAGTGTGGATGGTAACACCTAATAATGAATAACAGCGAGTTTATAAGTGGGAATGTGACTGGAAAGGGTAATCTGGGAATATAATTGCCAATTGACAGCTAGAGAAAAATCTAGGGACTGAATAACAGTAAAAACCCAGAGGTGGATGAGAATTGTGGTTGATGGTACAGATGCAAGAGTGTCTTCTGTGAACTAAAACAGACATACATCACGATTGCCTGGAGGCGGGAATGTGGAGAAGCATGGGAAAAATACAACTGGAGTGACCAGTGGACTGTGGTTAATAGTAATAATGTAATAGTCATGCATCTATGCCAAAGATGTACTGTGTTGATAACGGGAACTGTGGAAAAAGTGTGCCAAATGTGCCCTGTGGACTGTGGTTGGTGGTAGTAGTCAGATATCTCATAATCTGTTCTAATGTTCTACTGAAGTATGGTGTGTTGATAGAGGGGTGTTGTTTGGGAATTCTGCACATGTGCATGATTTTTTTGTAAGTTTACAACTTCTGTCATAAAAATATATGTAAAAAATAATAGGATGGTTGGATATACACCAAATGTAACATAAGGACTATATAAATGTAAGATTTTGTCAATATTTTTCATAATTCGTAGTAAATCCTACACAACAATGCAAGGTGTTAAGTGGTGGGTTGATGTTTGGGACCCCTGTATGATGTTACGCATGTTTGCTTTGTAAGTTCACAACTTTCACAATACACTTATTTATGTATGTTCATGTATAAATGATATAATAATACGGTGGAGTGAGGGAAATGTAGTTTGGTTATAGTAATATTTTGAGGATGCTTTAATCATTAGTTAAAAATGTTTCACAGCAATGCAAGGTATTGGTTGTTAGGTGAGGTATGAGAGCACTGTATGATGTTATGTATGTTTGTTAACAGTAAATTTTATTCTTTTGTGATAAGAAAATTCTGAGAATCTGAAGTGAGAATATTCTGTATTTAATAGTGATGAAAGAATCTGAACCTTTTTAATGGAATATGACCATAATGTGTGTTTTTTTTACAAAGTGGAAACCAGAACTGTGTCTCTGAACCAGGTCTTCATTTGCAGGTTTGGCTTCAGTATCAGTGCTTATGGGATATGCAAGCTGAAAACATCTATAACAGACTTGGGGAGGATCTGAACAAATGGCAAGCTCTCTTGGTCCAAATAAGGAAGGCCAGAGGAACTTTTGACAATGCGGAAACGAAGAAAGAGTTTGGACCAGTAGTGATAGATTACGGCAAGGTCAGTTCTGATTGGGTCACTGTAAAAGCATACTGTTTGACGCAAGCCGAGCAGAAGCATACAGCCACACCTGGTGCGAAGGTGCTGAGGGTGTGGCCTTTCCTCCCACTCTGCAGGTGCAGTCCAAGGTGAACTTGAAGTATGATTCTTGGCACAAGGAGGTTCTCAGCAAATTTGGCCAGATGCTGGGCTCAAACATGACGGAGTTCCACTCCCAGATCTCAAAGGTGAGGAGGTCAGGTGCTGTCAGGTAATGGGTGCTCATAAGTTCCCCTTTTCACTAACCACTGTCACTCCATGGACAGTCTCGCCAAGAGCTCGAGCAGCACTCAGTGGACACAGCCAGCACGTCCGACGCAGTGACCTTCATCACCTATGTGCAGTCTTTGAAGCGGAAGATCAAACAGTTTGAAAAACAAGTGGAGGTAAGCCTGGTGGATATTGAAATTCTTAAACCACACCTAGTTTAATGTGTTTTGGTAACATTTTGCTTCCGAGAGGATGTTGTGAATCTAGCCAGCCTTGACTTTGCTCTTTGTGACGGTGTGGCCCTCAGTTCGCCATCATCACGACCCCCTGGGATATGTCTGCCACAAGGGCAGGTGTCCAGGGAATCTGACCTTTAGAGAGCGCTGCACGTGGTTCCTCTACCCATGATGTTTGAGAGCCACTGCTTTGGGTTTCTTAAAAGCCTTCGCTTGACTTGTTGAATAGTCTTTGTGTCATTTGGAATGAGAGGGAAGGAGCACAGCTCCCACAGGCTTTATATCCTGTTCGGGCCTATTTGGGCACAGCCAGGCACAGGACCTCTGCTGGCCAGTAGAGCTGTCAGGGCTGGCTGCCCTCTAACCATAGGAATCTCAGGATGGAAGGTTTGAAGAGAGCTATTTTAATACAAAAATCCGTGTGTTTACTGTCACAGCTTTACCGCAATGGTCAGCGCTTGCTGGAAAAGCAGAGGTTCCAGTTCCCACCTTCCTGGCTTTACATCGACAACATCGAGGGTGAGTGGGGGGCCTTCACGGACATCATGCGGCGGAAAGACTCTGCCATTCAGCAGCAGGTGGCCAACCTGCAGATGAAGATCGTCCAGGAGGACCGGGCGGTGGAGAGCCGCACCACGGACCTGCTGGCGGACTGGGAGAAAACCAAGCCTGTCACGGTGAGCTGCACCCCCACACCTACCTGAAGCTTCTCTAAACCACCAGCACAGTCTGGTGGGATTTCGCTTAAGTTTAAAAAGCCTTGGTGTGGTTTAGCTTTCCAACACTGAAGACTTGCTTCTTTCTTGAAATTCAGAAGGCAGTACATAGACCTAGTAAATTTGAAAATGAAAGAGGCCAACTACATCTCTTCCTACCTAGAACCCCTAATGACTGTTATTTAAGTTAGGCAATGGTTTTAAAGATTAATTTTTCTTCCTAAATTACCCTCTTACCATGGGCATTAGAATTTAATTTCTGACAGCCACAGGCCAAGCCTCACACTGCTGCCACTCTGTGTATTGGGGATAGGGCAGGTGCCGTTGTTTATTCAGCCTTTCTGTTCCTAGAACCTGCCACATCCAGTTCTCTCCACTCAACACCTACTATGTTTTATAATAGGGGTACAGCAGTGAACCCCTTGTGGAGTTACTCTCCAGTAGGCATAGTAAATGAACAGGAAAAACATGGTTTTTGAGTCAGGTGGTAAGAAGTGCTATAGAAAAAAGTGAACAGGGGCAGGGTGCTGGGCAAGGGGAGTAGAGGGGTACTAGTGGTTTGATGCTGTGTCAGGAAAGGCGGGGTGAGCAGAGGCCCGCAGGGGCCAGGCGGCAGTTGGGGGCATTTCAGGCAGAGGAGGGGCACATGCTGGCTCAGGCCTGGTTGGTCTGCTGGGGCAGAATTCAGATGGCATTTGTTTAGATAGACACCTAAAAGGGGAAAGGATGTTCCTAATAGTTAGAATGGTAATCTGGTTCCCTAGTTTGGGGATGGACGTTTTCTGCGGCACGCCTGTGGGCAGAGTCTACTGGCCAGTGCTGCTTCCTGGGGAGTGAATCCTAACCAGTAGGCAAGATTTTGGTCACTAAAATTTGAATACCTCTTACCACCTCACCTTGGTGTTGGTAAAGTGCGATAGTTAAAATTTTGATTGGTATTTTGATTTTATAGGAAGCTGTGACATTTTGTGTAGATATTCTCAAAGGTTATTACAATGAAAAGCTGTATAAATTCTGTGGGATTTTTTGCCTTTGTTTTCATTGTTAGTCTAGTATTTGTTCACATAAGTGAGTAAATCTTTGTGTAAATACTAAAAAAAAAAGTCTATAAATAATAGTGCTAATGCTGAAGTAGCACCCATTTCAGGTGAGGACAGTGCTTATATTTGTCATTCTTCTCCAGCTGCTTGGCACCTTGTGTGCCTAGGGAAGTGTGGCACTTAAGAGTTGAGAGGTGCTACATTTTCATTTCTTTTTTATTTTTTTATTCATATTTTTTATTTATTGATTCTTATTTTTTATCTATAGCTTAGATTCAGTAACATTCACAAATCATAAGTGTACAGTTTGTTGAGTTTTTGTGCATGTTGTCCACAGGTTCAAGGAATCACGTATTTCCAGAAACCCAGTGGGCTCTTAAAGCCAAAGTCTTCATCTCTCCTGAGACTTAAACTGTAGTTCTCTTTGCTTTACCTGCTTTCAGGGCAATCTTCGCCCAGAGGAGGCACTTCAAGCCCTCACCATATATGAAGGAAAGTTTGGCAGGCTGAAGGATGATAGAGAAAAGTGTGCAAAGGCCAAGGAGGCTTTGGAGTTGACCGACACGGGGCTTCTCAGTGGCAGTGAAGAGCGAGTACAGGTATGAACTGTTTGTGTGGGGAGATTGAAAATCTGGGTTCTCAGCCCACTTTTGCCATTTTCCTGGGTAATCTTACACGGTCCCTTCTATATTCCAAGATTATTTCTACATCCAAAATTTAACTGTTCTTAATTACAGGTGGCCTTAGAAGAATTACAGGACCTGAAAGGTGTTTGGTCAGAACTTTCTAAGGTCTGGGAGCAAATTGATCAGATGAAAGAGCAACCGTGGGTTTCTGTACAGCCTCGAAAGGTGTGTTTAATTAGACATTTATATGTGCCTTTATTCTTTAACAGAGGCTTTATTTAGAGACTTTGCAAACAAGTGACACAGTGTCACTTAATGTTGTTATATGCCATTTATATTATTCATCCAGACTAAAGTAAAATTTATCTTAAAACCATTTAAAAAATATTTCAACACTTAAAGGAATATTGGCAAGCTAACATCTATTGTTTCTCTCAATAGCTTCGACAAAATTTAGATGGCCTCTTGAACCAGTTGAAAAACTTCCCTGCACGGTTACGGCAGTATGCATCCTATGAATTTGTTCAGAGGCTCCTCAAAGGTTACATGAAGGTCGGTACCTTGGTATTGCATGGCCACGGGTGTCATATCCAGCAGAGGCAGAACTGTGTGGGTGACGTAGCTCATTTGCTCCACAGATAAACATGCTGGTGATTGAATTGAAATCTGAAGCACTTAAAGATCGCCACTGGAAACAGCTGATGAAAAGGCTTCATGTTAACTGGGTTGTTTCTGAGCTGACCCTTGGCCAAATCTGGGATGTTGACTTGCAGAAAAATGAAGCTATCGTCAAGGATGTACTGCTTGTGGCACAAGGGGAGATGGCTTTGGAAGAATTTTTGAAACAGGTAAGTAACGGACTTGGATGGCTACTTCTCGGTCAGATTTTAGGCTAAGACTGGAGCTGTGGAAACAGTAGGAAGTTATGAAAGGGCAAGTATGGCTAGCAGGAACCACTGAGGTACACCTCTACTGGGAAACGGCCTCCAGAATAGTACTACATGTTTGTAGCTTCTTAAAAATGGGGCCTGGTTATCTGTGGTTCTTTTGGTCCTCATAATTCTTGGTCCCTCATGCATCTGGTGAAGGCATATCGATAACGTGCCTCTTTCTGGTTTCATTTCAGATAAGAGAGGTGTGGAATACTTACGAATTAGATCTGGTTAACTATCAGAACAAATGTCGCTTGATCCGTGGCTGGGATGACCTCTTCAACAAGGTCAAAGAGCACATCAACAGTGTCTCAGCCATGAAGCTCTCACCGTATTACAAGGTACTTCAGGGACACACACACAGACACCCAGCGTCAGGGTGTTCCTATGTTTTTACAGTACCTTTTGGCTTACTTAGGTACCTGGTTTTTTTTGTTTTTTTTTTTTTTTAAATTTTTTTTTTTTATTGACTTTGTAATAATATTACATTAAAAATATATATGTGAGGTCCCATTCAACCCCATCCCCCCACCCCCCCCTCTCCCCCCCCCCCAACAACACTCGTTCCCATCATCATGACACATCCATTGGATTTGGTAAGTACATCTTTGGGCACCTCTGCACCTCATATACATTGGTTCACATCATAGCCCATACTCTCCTCCATTCCATCCAGTGGGCCCTGTGAGGATTTACAATGTCCGGTGATTGCCTCTGAAGTACCATCCAGGGCAGCTCCATGTCCCAAAGATGCCTCCACCTCTCATCTCTTCCTGCCTTTCCCCATACCCTTCGTCCACTATGTCCACTTTTCCCATTCCAATGCCACCTCTTCTATGTGGACATTGGATTGGTTGTGTCCATTGCACCTCTATGTCAAGAGGAGGGTCAGATTCCACCTGGATGCTGGATGCAATCCTCCCATTTTCAGTTGTAATCACTCTAGGCTCCATGGTGTGGTGGTTGTTCTTCTTCAACTCCATCTTAGCTGAGTGTGGTAAGTCCAATAAATCAGATTGTAGGTGCTGGAGTCTGTTGAGGCTCAGGATCTGGCTATCACATTGTCAGTCCAGAGATTCAAATCCCCTAAATATATCTTAAACCCCAACATTAACTGCACCTCCAGCACATTAGCATGAAAGTCTTATGAAGGGAGATCCCATCTGAGTCCCAGATTCATCACACATAAACACCATTTCCAAAGAGGGGCCATCTGACCTGGTAGTTAAACCCATCGGCCATGACCATAACTCCCATGGGTCTCTTTAGCCCTCAAAGGAACCAATATCTGGGGGTTGTATCTGCTTTATCTGTCTCTCTGACTCTGCTCAGTTGTGCATGAGGGCAATCCTTCTGCCAGCCTCCAGACTCTTTTTTAGAAACTCGTAGCCATATAAACTCATTTCTCCTTTCCATTTCCCCCTTACTTTAGGTCAAACAGCATTTTAAAGTCATGGTATTTTATGTAGACGTGGCTATTCTGCTGATCCGCATTGAACCTTCCGTATATCATTTTCCAGTTGCATCATCAGTTGGTAGTTGATAGTGATCCCTCGTTGCCAGGGAGGCTCATCCCCGGGTGTCATGTCCCACGCTGGGGGGAAGGCATTGCATTTACATGCTGAGTTTGGCTTCGAGACTGGCCACATTTGAGTAACATGAAGGCTGACAGGAGGAAATTCCCAGGCACAATGTTGCTCTAGGCCTTGTTCTTATTTTAGGTTTATCAGCTCACAAGCATAGTCATTAGCATCAGGGGCTCACTGTTGAACCCTCACTCCCTCCCGGTCCCCGCCGCTGTACCTGGGAGACTGTCGCTGCTCCCCTAGGGACCACGACAGAGCACCACTGGCCAGGAACCCAGTACCCCCCCTGCTGTGGTTTTTAATTGTTGCCACTATGAGTATATCCAAACATTACCATGCACCCTGGACATATGTTCTGTACAGCTCCCTGTCAGCCATATATCACCTGTCATTGGTACCCCATACCAGTATCCCTCCATTGCCATTGTTGAAACACTCTGTGATCCAGAAAATAACCTGATGGGCCATCTGGATCTGCATGATTTGAGTATGTTTTAACATATGATCTGTCCGTGAAAAGGTTAGCAGTTGAACTCTGCCCTTCTGTTTACTCCCTAGGTTTTCGAAGAGGATGCGCTCAGCTGGGAAGACAAACTGAATCGGATCATGGCTCTCTTTGATGTGTGGATCGATGTGCAAAGGCGGTGGGTCTACCTGGAAGGTATCTTCACTGGCAGTGCAGACATCAAGCACCTGCTGCCAGTGGAAACCCAGAGGTTCCAAAGGTAGGGCTCCCGGCGGGACCTGAGAACCAGACAGTGATGGGACCCGCCTCCCCCAAAAGGCTAACGTTATTCTGATTTGATCTGTAGCATCAGCACGGAGTTTTTGGCTCTAATGAAAAAAGTATCCAAGTCTCCCCTTGTTATGGATGTTCTGAATATCCAAGGGGTACAGAGGTCCCTGGAGAGGTTGGCAGACCTGCTCGGAAAGATCCAGAAAGCCCTGGGAGAGTACCTGGAAAGGGAGCGCTCATCTTTCCCCAGGTAAGAGATTTGTTTTAACTTGTATTGAGCTTTTGTTGTGCTTTTTTGTAGCCATCTTCTCTCCTTTCTAGGCCTGTGTGTTGGTCAGTTTCTGTCTCAAAGATTTTGTTAGCCCATAGGCCATTTAATGAATGCCATTTCCCTTTTAATCATCGATTCCTAATTATAACCAATAATCCTTAATCATCTACCTTGGGTTTGTTTTTGTTTGTGTTTGTTTTTTTAGTAAACAATTTTTAGAGCAGTTTTATGTTTACACAACATACATAGTTCCTCCTATTATTAATATTTTGCATTAGTGTGTGAGTTATTTTTATACTTTATTTAAACTATCATCCACTCAGGCAGCATGCATCTCTTAATTGGTTAGCTCTGATTATTCTAAATGGCACCTCATCCTTTTTGAGTAGCTTGCTTAGCATGAATTCTGTAGATTATAAAGTAAAATGAATTCATGGAGCAAGGTGAATGGCATAAAATTCACTGAATTCCTCATAAAGACGTTGTTACATAAATGTTTTTTTTTTTTGGTGAGGACTAGAAAGTATTTAGATATGGTCTGAATGCAGGCAGATGTATTCCACCTCCTACATGTCATCTTTCCCTTCCTGCAATGTGAAATTTTGCCTTGGTTCACCTTATTTGTGTATATTACAACATTTTAGCAACTTAAATACTTTTAAACCTTAGGTTCTATTTTGTGGGTGACGAAGATTTGCTTGAAATCATTGGAAACAGCAAGAATGTAGCTAAGTTACAGAAACACTTCAAGAAAATGTTTGCTGGAGTTTCGAGCATCATCCTGAACGAGGATAACTCTGTCGTCTTAGGCATTTCATCCCGTGAAGGAGAGGAGGTGGTTAAATTTGTTTGTAACTTAGAAAGCTTCCCTCAGGTTTTTGCACATCTTAATTCTTAAATTGCATTTGTTTCAGGTTATGTTTAAAACTCCTGTGTCAATTACTGACCATCCCAAAATCAACGAGTGGCTCACGCTGGTAGAAAAGGAGATGAGGGTCACCCTGGCTAAACTTCTTGCCGAGTCTGTTACAGAAGTTGAGATTTTTGGGAAAGCAACTTCAATTGACCCAAATACCTACATCACTTGGATTGATAAGTACCAGGTACCGTGTAGGAGAAGTGAGATGGGTTGAAGACGTGTTCTTGCTGATCTCTAAGGAGGTGCTGTGGATCCTGCTTGTGTCTTCCAGGCCCAGCTTGTGGTTTTGTCCGCCCAGATCGCCTGGTCTGAGAACGTGGAGTCAGCCCTTGGTGGCATGGGTGGCGGTGGCGACGCTGCGCCCTTGCACTCAGTGCTGAGCAACGTGGAGGTCACGCTCAACGTGCTGGCGGACTCAGTCCTGATGGAACAGCCCCCGCTGCGACGAAGGAAGCTGGAGCACTTGGTTAGTCCTCACGTTAGGCCCCCACACCTCCCTCTCTGAATAGTTAAGAGGAAGTTGGCGTTGAGATGCATGTCAGCACGTGTCAGGAAGAACAGTAACTGGCACACTGGGGGGCTCGGGGCTGGGTGTTCTGCTCTCTGATCCTGTCGAAAGATAATCTTGGTGGGGTATGGGGATGCTGAGACATCACTGTAGAAAGAAAATACCAGACCTTAATCCAGGTTCTTTTGCCCGCTCATCACCTCCTTCCCAAAGAGGCAAGGTCCTGAGAGGCTCTGTCTCTGCACCTGGCATGGCTGAGGCTGGGCTTTGAGGTCCAGTCTGCAGCAGCTACGCTGTTAGAACGCCAGCTACAGAGCTCCATATTTAAAGTGAATTTGTTTGTTTTTCCTGCAGCTGTGTTGGTACTACAAGATCCTATTGTGTAACTTTCTTTTTAGGAGGTATTGAGGAATGAACCCCCAACCTCATATGTGGGATGCGGGTGCTCAACCATTGAGCTACATCTGTTCCCCTGTTGTGTAACCTTTTTTTTTTTTTTAAAGTAATTGACTTTTTTAAAAAGATTTGTTTTTATTTCTCTCCCCTTCCCCCGCCGCCTGCCTGCTTGCCCCAGTTGTCTGCTCTCTGTGTCCATTTGCTGTGTGTTCTTCCATGTCCGCTTCTATTCTTGTCAGCAGCACCAGGAATCTGTCTCTTTTTGTTGTGTCGTCTTGCTACGTCAGCTCTCTGTGTATGCTGTGCCACTCCTGGGCAGGCTGCACTTTTTTTTGCACTGGGTGGTTCTCCTTATGGGGCGCACTCCTTGTGCATGGGGCTCCCCTATGTGGGGACACTCCTGCGTGGCACGGCACTCCTTGCACACATCAGCACTGGATGTGGGCCAGCTCCACACGGGTCAAGGAGGCCCTGGGTTTGAACTGTGGGCCTCCTTCATGGTAGGTGGACGCTCTATTGAGCCAAATCCAGTTGTGTAACATTTTATTGTCTCTTGAGTGAATTTATATTTTGGAATTTTTATCTAAGTCACTGGATGTAGAAACTCAAGTGAAGTCTAAAGAATAATCCACAGTCCAGAGATTATACTGCGTTACTTAAATTTTTGACAAACATTTGAAGTGACTATCTTTCTTCAGATTACAGAGTTGGTTCATCAGAGAGATGTTACAAGGTCCTTGATCAAAAGCAAGATTGACAATGCCAAGTCCTTCGAGTGGCTCAGCCAGATGCGGTTTTACTTTGACCCTAAACAAACGGATGTGTTACAGCAGTTGTCAATTCAGATGGCAAATGCCAAGTTTAACTATGGCTTTGAGTACCTGGGAGTTCAGGACAAGCTGGTGCAGACGCCCCTCACGGACCGCTGCTATTTGACAATGACACAGGCCTTGGAGGCACGCCTGGGGGGGTCACCCTTTGGTAAGTTTCTCCATGAACCTGGACCGTTGGTGTTCATGTAAAACACCTTAAAGATCACGTGCCTAGTTATTTGATACTTGGTCCTGAGGAGATTAGGGTGAGCATATAGTGGCCCCAGAGTATGAGAAACTAAGAGAGGTGGATGGTGTGTGGATATATTTAGCTCATCAAGAGAGGGGACTAACAGGCCTCTAACCATGGCATCAAAACTGATTTAAGACAGCAATTCAAAGAAACTCTGTTACAGTTAAACCCTTGATGGCTGGACCTCAGTTTTAAGCTTGACTACTTGGGATATGTGAGTGGCTGAAATAGTAGACTTCCAGAGAATAAAATATAGATTGATCTAAACACAGAGAAGATACTTTCATGTTAGTCAAAAGGGAGAAACCAAATATCAGCACGGGAAGTTCCTGGAGGTGGATTTTTAGAAGGACTCTTTGTTTGGCATTAAACCGGAGAAAAAAATTGGGTATTTCAGGCACATCTAGTAATATTTTGGTTGAATTACAGATTTTGCTAAAGGCATGGTTTATGCTTTCTACTGTGGTGATTTCATAGTCCAGCCTTTCAGTTAAAGTGGACTTTTGACCAGTACTGTTAATCCACATACAAGCATTAACATTATAAATGCTGTTTTGATTATCTTTAAAAAAAAAAAATCATGTGGCAAATTTCAATGTGTTTTTTAACATGGCTGGTACAGTCAAGCCTTAAATTTGCTTGCACTTATTTTATCTACCGTGTTAAATAGATTGGTTTTTTACAGTTCTTTTAAAGCTTGAGATATGTTCTCAATTTGATAATGAACTCAAGTACTCAATTACTTTTCTTCAAATAACAGGACCTGCTGGTACTGGGAAAACAGAGTCTGTCAAAGCACTTGGCCATCAGCTTGGACGGTTTGTTTTGGTTTTCAACTGTGATGAAACTTTTGATTTCCAGGTGAGAGGCTTTAGGGGACCCACCTAAAATCTCGTACCCCAAGAGGCTCGGTTGGGGACCATCAAGTTTACAGCTTTCTGAAGAGTCTTGGCCTCAGAGCTAAACGTGGCTCCTTTGGTCTTCTGAGTTGTTCTCGAGCTTGATGTTCTCTTGAACTGTTTGCTTCATATTTTCAAAGTTGAATCTTTCAGTGTAATGTATCTTTTTCTAAAAAGACAACTTCTTGCACTTGAAAGAAGCGCTTAGTGCCTGTGTCTGAGGATGAACAGATATGCAGAAGAGGTTTTTAAGTGGCAAAAAAGAATCGAGTAAAAATGACAGCTTTTATTGGCACAGGAAGAGATTGGGTTAGCGTTTGTGTGTGTGGGTGCTGAGCCTTGCCTCACAAGTCTGTCTCGCATCATCCTCAAGCCACCTTGTTAGGTAAATGGTGCTTGTTCCCTTTTTAAAGATGAGGGCAGCTAGGTCTCAAGATGTGACTAGCCCAAGGTTGGACAGCACCTCAGAGCCAGGATCTGAACCCCAAAAAGCCAGCACTGAGCAGGGAGTTGCAGCCTCTCTCTCTCTCTGCTACAGGCCATGGGCCGCATCTTCGTGGGGCTCTGCCAGGTGGGCGCCTGGGGCTGCTTCGACGAGTTTAACCGCCTGGAGGAGAGGATGCTCTCGGCCGTGTCGCAGCAGGTGCAGTGTATCCAGGAGGCTCTGCGTGAGCACTCCAGCCCCAGCTATGATAAGAGTGAGTCCTTGTTGTTTACTTAGGAAACACTGCAAGAGCATAGAGGAAAACTCCACTGTGGACTGATTTGCTGCTCTTTTGGTTAGAAGTAAGCTTTAGCTACCAGGAGGTCAGGCCTGCAGCAGTGCATGCTGCTCATCCTGGCAGCCGAGGGCCCAAGCAGGCCTTCCCCAGATGGGCGGCAGCTCTGCCCCCAGTGGGAGAGAGGATTTCCTTCCTCCGATGGCTTGATCTGTTACAAGGTCAGACCGTGTACACAATGCATGTGCATGTGGGTTTGCCTGGTGAGTGTCTGTGGAAGAGCTGGAGATCAGGCCCCAGGAGCTTCAGACTTCAGAGGCCAGCAGAGAAGAATGGGCATGTTACTGTTAGGTTGGCTTTAGGGTGGCCTTTTGGACCTCGAGTCTTACCACCATCTTCCAATTTTCAGCCTCTGCCCCCATTACCTGCGAGCTGCTCAACAAACAGGTCAAGGTGAGCCCGGACATGGCCATCTTCATCACCATGAACCCCGGCTATGCAGGCAGGTCGAACCTTCCAGACAATCTGAAGAAGCTCTTCCGGAGCTTGGCCATGACCAAGCCCGACCGGCAGCTCATCGCCCAGGTCATGCTGTACTCCCAGGGTTTCCGCACTGCCGAGGTTCTTGCCAACAAGATCGTCCCGTTCTTTAAGTGAGTCACAGGGCTCCTCCTGGACGGGTTCTCGCCAACAAGACCGTCCCATGCGCTGAATGTGCCCGTTTATCCTCAGAACTTTAATTTCTAATTACGGCACATCTCAGTGTGTGTGTCTCTACTTTCTTGATGCTTGCCACTACTGTTGCTTAAAGCGTACTTTTAAAAAGAAGACCTTTTCTTCTTTTCCAGACTTTGTGATGAGCAGCTCTCTTCTCAAAGCCATTATGACTTTGGCCTTCGGGCTCTGAAGAGTGTATTGGTGAGTGCGGGTAATGTGAAGAGAGAGCGAATTCAGAAGATAAAGCGAGAGAAAGAAGAACGGGGGGAAGCAGTTGATGAGGGAGAAATTGCCGAAAATCTTCCTGAACAAGAGGTTTGTATAAATGTCATTTTGATCACTTTAACCTCTTAAGTTCTTTAAAATTTACCTTTTGAGTGTTTTTAGTCGTGATTTGTCAGTTCATTCTTCTGTCAGTTCGTTGTGATTCTTATGTGTTAGAATATACCATAACATTCATACTAAGTTGAATGGAAGCACCTCAGAGTAGGGTAAATGAGCTGATGTTCTGGAATTGCAATCTTGAAAATAGTGTGTTCATTTCATAGTTGTTTCTTAAGCCTCTTCTGGAACTGCAGCATGTGAGCCATGCTCACTGCCCTTGGAGGTCAACTTCTTCCTTTTTTTCATGTAGATCCTGATACAGAGCGTCTGTGAGACGATGGTACCAAAGCTGGTGGCAGAAGACATCCCACTGCTCTTCAGTCTCTTGTCAGATGTGTTCCCTGGAGTCCAGTATCATCGGGGTGAGATGACTGCCCTCCGAGAGGAGCTGAAGAAAGTATGTCAGGAAATGTACTTGACATACGGCGATGGAGAAGAGGTTGGCGGAATGTGGGTTGAAAAGGTAAGTGGGGTTGTTGTGTTGGCTCTCACCCACGCCTGCCGACTTCAGATTGCAGTTTGCTGATGCCTCTGATGACTGTGGGCCAGGAGGAGGAAACCATGTGCAATGGGGGCACCTAATCTGATTCATGATGATTCGCCCCAAGACCTCCTTGAAATTTTTTTAGTTTAAATCTAGGGATATCAAAACTTCCATGGTCCAGTTCATTCTCAGAAAATGCTAAGTAAATGCCTGACTCTAATACTCTAGTGGAAGTGTGTTTATGCTGATAAAAGTGCTGCTTGCAGGGCTTGCAGTATCATAGGCTCATGAAGGATGCTAATCAGCACATGATTTACATTCTGTACCAGTTGCTGCTTTTCTTCTGTGTCACTTAAAAAGTTTGTTTATACAAGTCTGAGAGATCCTTCACTGGGTAAAACAAATGGCTTACCCATTTGGTCTCCTGAAGGGGACTTAATATGTCGTCTTTGTGGTAGTTTGACAGGCATCCTTCACCCACAGGCTCCCAGCCTTCCTGACTTACAGGAGAACCTCCATACTTTAAAGCCCTTCTTGAAAGATTTTTTTAGATGTGGCCTGTGTAGTGTCTCTCCAGTTCAACAAATTTCAATACTTACCTTTAAGAGTTCATACAACACATAGTTCTTGCTCTCATGACGAGCGCTGGCTGAAGAACCTTCCCTGTTGTTCTTGTTGGTGATGCTGGCTTGTTGGGCCCTGCAGGTTCTCCAGCTCTATCAGATCACCCAGATCAATCATGGCCTGATGATGGTCGGGCCCTCAGGAAGTGGGAAGAGCATGGCCTGGAGAGTTCTGCTGAAGGCTCTGGAGAGGCTCGAGGGTGTAGAAGGGGTGGCCCATATCATTGACCCCAAGGCCATCAGCAAAGACCACCTGTACGGAACCCTGGACCCCAACACCAGGGAGTGGACAGACGGGCTGTTCACACATGTTCTGAGAAAGTAAGTACCCCTTGATTGGTGTCCTTCCCATACCTAACTCAGGGATGCTTCGTTTTTCCAACCAAAGTCTGAACAAATGGAAAGGTCACCGTGGCAGCTATTATAGGGTGAGCACTTGAGCCTGACGATTGTGATTTCGTCAGTAGCTGTTTTAAAATCCTTCCAAACCAGGATCATAGACAATGTCAGAGGCGAGCTGCAGAAGCGCCAGTGGATCGTCTTTGATGGGGATGTGGACCCTGAGTGGGTGGAGAACTTGAACTCAGTCCTGGATGACAACAAACTCCTAACTCTGCCAAACGGAGAGCGCCTCAGCCTTCCACCCAATGTGAGTAGTGTGCTCCTGTGTGTTGTACTATAACTACTTCTGCTAGCTGAGATGCATGTGCCGCCAGCCAAGGATAGCGTGGGGCCTGAAGATCCATTTAGTTGCAGTCAGTTATGTAAATAATTTTCAAAGTTAGTCCAACTTTGATAGTACTAGATATTTTTCATTTTTCTGGCTAGGGAGAAATATTTTAGTAGGATTTGTCAGTAATGTTCTTTTATTGAGTACCTAAGCTTGATCCATAATTTTGTTAACTCTCTCCACAACCCTGTAAGGTGGGCTTGTAGTGAGGGTTGCTTAACTTATATCTAGGAGTGGCAAAATGTGAAATTTAGATATGAAAGCTTTTTTAAAGACTGTACCTGAGAAAAGAGTGCCTGGTATAGGCTATGGACCCCCTCCCCTCACAGATGAGGAAGCATTGGCAGCCCTGGGGGCGATTTGCACTCACTCAAGACTGCAATTTTCATTGCCGTCACCTGCTGGACACTGTTCCTGATGCTGGAAATACAGCAGTAAACAAAATAGGTAGATAAACCTTGCCCTCAAGGGGCTTATGTTCTGATGGGAAAGACAGTTGACCTAAGTGGTGGTAAGTGCCTGGGAGGAAAAAAGCACAGAAAGGGAGATGCCACATGTTCAGGACGGGCGGCCAGAAGCCTCCCTGAGAAGGCGGTGCTGTCTAGTCACAACCTGAATTACTGAAGGAAAGCGAGGGAGCAAGTCCCATGGGTTCCTGGGCAGTCCAGGTAGAAGGAGCAAAGAGCAAGGGGGCAAGGCTAGAGCACAGGTGCGTGGCGTGTGCGGGAGAGCCAGGGCAGGGGCTGAGGTGGAGACAACAAAGTAGGGCAGGGGGCAGGGGCCGGCTCCATTGTCGTGAGGACTGGAGCTGGTCATTGGACAAAGAGCCCTGAACAGCGAGTGTGTGATCAAACCCCCTTATGTTGTGAAAACAGTTGAAGAGGGGCAGGGGGCAGCAGGAGGCACTTGGGTGCTGCCGCAGTAATCCAGGCCAAGTGGTGTGGTGGAGTGGGACAGGATGGTGGCAGTGGAGGCTGTGAGCAGTGCTGGGACTGGACTAATCTGAAGGTTGTGCTGGTGACCCGGGCAGACCTGCGAGGAAGGAGGCCAGACGACTTGGGGTGGACCTTTGTCAGGAAGGGCAGGGGTTGGTGGTCCCCAGGGCCCTCCGGAGCCGAGCCACAGGCACTTAGTGCTGTCTGGAAAATGCGCACTTGTTCGGGCTCCTGTCTTGTGGGACTGGTCGGGTTCTTTCACAGCTGGCGCTCCCCAGGCACTGCCTGGGGCGAGAATGCAGTTGCCCTCCTTGCGAGGCTGCACAGCAGCACCAGTCACTGGCCGTGGGTCCTGACAGGCCACCCCAGCTGGAAAGCGCAGCGATGGTCCCTGTCCTGCGGGGTGAGGAGGGAGGGAGCTCAGCTCAGCCCCTGGCGTGCATGGCGCGCCCCATGGAGGCAGTGTTCTGGCGTGGATGCTGCCGAGTGCACCTCTGGCTGGGGCACTGTACTCTGGTCAGCCGCCTCTCCCCCCACACGGTTTTCCTGCCCAGTCCTTGTGAAGAGAGGCTGGCGGGTGTGGTGACCTACTGTGGGTAGCTTGGCTGTTGAGGGAAGCGCAGAAAAATGCATTTGCCCTTTGGGCGTGAACAAGGTAAAAGAATGTTCGCGGCTAGGTTTCCAGCACCCTGTGTCGCAGGTGCTGACTTCTGTCCTTGCAGGTGCGGATCATGTTTGAAGTGCAGGACCTGAAGTACGCCACCCTGGCCACCGTGTCCCGCTGTGGCATGGTCTGGTTCAGCGAGGACGTGCTCAGCACGGACATGATCTTCAACAACTTCCTGGCCAGGCTGCGCAGCATCCCACTGGACGAAGGCGAGGACGAGGCACAGCGTCGGCGCAAGGGCAAAGAGGATGAGGGGGAGGAGGCTGCCTCCCCGATGCTGCAGGTACGAGGACCACGGGCCCTGTCCTCGTGGTTGGCACTTAAGGGTGTCAGCACGGTTGGATGTGGGGCGGCTCCAGCTGTCCCCTTCCTGGGGGCACCTTGAAGTTGTGCTGTTGAGGAGGGTGGTAGAATCGTACCCTCACTCTTGCCTGGCTCTGTCAGTGTTGTCTTATGCCAGCTTCTGAGGAGCCCAGCCCTGGCAGCTAGGGGAGAATTAAAAATACTTTCTACTGAGAACCTCTTTTTTTCTGTAAGTTGATGAGACCCTCTTCTTTTTCGGTGGCGGCACCCGGGGCCCTGAGCAGAGGACTGACCATTCTGCCCAGGGTGACTGGTCCAGGGAAATGGGCCCTCTGGGGCCCAGGTTAGAGCAGAGGAAGGCTTTCTGAAATGACAATTATGCATCGTTTCTTTCCCGTCCTAGATCCAGAGGGATGCAGCAACGATCATGCAGCCGTATTTCACATCCAACGGCCTGGTCATCAAGGCCCTCGAGCACGCGTTCAAGCTGGAGCACATCATGGACCTGACGCGCCTCCGCTGCCTGGGCTCGCTCTTCTCCATGCTGCACCAGGCATGCCGCAACGTAGCGCAGTACAACGCCAACCACCCCGACTTCCCCATGCAGGTGGAGCAGCTGGAGCGCTACATCCAGGTCAGGGCTGTTGGGGCCCAGCACCCTCCTGAGTGATGTGCTGACTGTGTGCGTCCTCTTTCCTTGGAGAGGGTCACGCTTTCCCAGGAGGGTGGGAGAAGGGTGCAGCAGGCATGTGGGACACGAGAAGGAGCAGGAGGCACTCACTTGAGTGACTTTACTGTAAAAGTCTGTCTTTGTAGTTGCAGTTTTATTTAGGAAAATAAGATTGTGCTTTATCTTTCAACAGCGCTATCTGGTTTATGCCATACTCTGGTCCTTGTCTGGAGACAGTCGGCTGAAGATGAGAGCAGAGCTGGGTGAATACATCAGGAGGATCACCACTGTGCCTCTGCCCACTGCCCCCAACATACCTATTATTGATTACGAAGTGAGTACAGGAAGATTGTAGCTCTCTTTCCTTGGTTCTTGCCATCTTGGTTTAATTTGTCCTGGAGCAACCAGACAATGGATTTAATTCTTCGCTTTCCCCATTTCGTCTAAGGACTTTGTCCTTGTGCTTTTGTGTGGTAGCAAAGATGCAGACAAACTCGAGCTGTCACCGCAAGCAGGTCTTATAGGTGAGGCCCGTTGGTCCCCGCTGACCCTCCCTGCCTCCCACCAGGTCTCCATCAGTGGAGAGTGGTCCCCGTGGCAGTCCAAGGTGCCTCAGATCGAAGTGGAGACGCACAAGGTCGCGGCCCCTGACGTGGTTGTGCCGACTCTGGACACCGTGCGCCACGAAGCCCTCCTGTACACCTGGCTGGCGGAGCACAAGCCCTTGGTCCTGTGTGGCCCTCCTGGCTCTGGCAAGACCATGACGCTCTTCAGTGCCCTCCGGGCCCTGCCTGACATGGAGGTGACAGGGACTAGAGGACCGGGGCTGCGCTGATGGCGTCCAGGAGGGGCTTCTGACACTTGGTTTTACTTTTTGCCTTCTCAAGGTCGTGGGCCTTAACTTTTCAAGTGCAACCACTCCAGAGCTGCTCCTGAAAACTTTCGACCATTACTGCGAGTACAGGCGCACGCCCAACGGGGTTGTGCTGGCCCCTGTCCAGCTGGGGAAGTGGCTGGTGCTGTTCTGTGATGAAATCAACTTGCCAGACATGGACAAATACGGGACGCAGAGGGTCATATCCTTCATCAGACAGGTGCTATTATACTCCCGAGCGCCTCCCTACTTCTTGGTCACAGTTTCCTTCCTCTTCACATATCACGTTTCTGCTTTCCCCAGATGGTGGAGCATGGGGGCTTTTACCGCACCTCAGACCAAACGTGGGTGAAGCTGGAGAGAATCCAGTTTGTTGGGGCTTGTAATCCCCCCACCGACCCTGGAAGGAAGCCCCTCTCTCACAGGTAACGCAGCTCTGCAGACATAACTGGCTTCCCACACGTGGGCAGTTCTAGGGTTGCTTTAGACTCAGCTCCACAAAAACCTGGTTTTAATTCTAAAAAGGTAGCAAAAAGTTGTTTCTCACAGGGTTCCACCCAGCTTACTTGTCCTGTGCTGTAGTTAACAGGGAAAGTGCACTGAAAAATAAGTTTCCAGTTCCCAGGTGTAACAAACTGTCCCCAACCTGGCCAGGGCCAAGGGGAGGCTGAGAGTAACCTGAGGTAGCTTTCCACCTTTGCTTGGCACTCTTTAGGTTCTTTGAATCTCCTGGTCTGTGCCAGGGCAATGTGGGTATGATCTCTATTACCTTGTGCCTCAAGTTCACGTGCTGGGTTAAGTGGCAACCTCGCGTCTCGGCCCAGGGCAATGTGTCCTTGTTAGCTCACAGCTGCCTCGCGAGCAGGGCGCTAACCGGGACTGTCTCTGCGCAGGTTCCTACGTCACGTGCCCGTGGTGTACGTGGACTACCCGGGCCCTGCTTCCCTGACACAGATCTACGGCACCTTCAACCGCGCCATGCTGCGGCTCATCCCGTCCCTGCGCACGTACGCGGAGCCGCTCACGGCAGCCATGGTGGAGTTCTACACCATGTCGCAGGTACACAATGTGGAGCTTCCCTGGTCTTCTGTGAGGGTTTTCCTCTGGTGCCAGGAGAGCTCTGTTAGAAGGTTCAGAGCGTGTGCCGAGCCAGGAGCCTGCTCTGAGACCTGCCAGGGGCTGCCCTGGGAGCATCTGCGCTGTGCTTTGCCATCCTGTTTGTACTTATCCACACATGTTTGATTCTCTTCATGAAAATGGTGTCTTCTCGTGCGGCTCATGGAGACTGCACACACTCTGAGCCACGTAAGCATTTTCCACGTCCAGTTAGGTTCTCCCACCTACGTAATGCTGTCAAGGGTTAGGTCATCTTGAACTCCCACCAGCAGGGCCTGCTTCCCTGCACCGTCCGACATTTCAGCTGTACCCACGCCACGAGCAAAAGTGCTTCTCGGTTTCTGATTTGCATTTTGCCAATATGCCTTCCTGCGTTAGCCCCTTAATAAGGGTTCGTGGGAGGGCACGGCCTTTTGGGGGTTTGAAGTGAGAGGTCTGTGGGGGCACAGCCTGCCGGAGGGTGTACTCTTACCGTGACTTGTCCATCTGCCTCCTACTGCCCTGTGAGAGCTGGACCGCCTTGACATTATTGCGTGTAATCCTTTATCCTTGTGTCTGCTTCTGAGATACGCTTAGAAAGGCCTTCCGTCAACTTCGGAATAACGTTTCTTTATTCTCTGTTTTCAGAAGGTTTCATTTTTTGAAACGTGTAAATCTTTATAATTCCAATTTCAAGTGAGCTGCTTGGATCTTTTTTCGGAACAGTTGTCCAGTTAATCCAACATAATTTACTGACCCGCCCTCAAGTATCCCAGGGTCTAGATTCTCTTTAACAAGAATTTTAGATAGCATTTTACTGTACAGCCGTTTTTCGTGTCTTAGACACCTGCACATTGCTGCTGTTTTTCTTGCTCCGGCAGGAGAGGTTCACTCAGGACACACAGCCCCATTACATCTACTCGCCCCGGGAGATGACGCGATGGGTGAGGGGGATCTTTGAAGCCTTGCGGCCCCTGGAGACGTTGCCTGTCGAAGGCCTCATTCGGATCTGGGCACACGAAGCCCTCCGTCTCTTCCAAGACAGGTCAGCACAGCCGGGCTCTGCATTCCCGTGCCCCTCGAGGTGGGGTCTAGGTGGGATGGGCCCCCCAGGTTTGAGCTGGGTGCTCCCTGGGACTGTGGGGAGCAGAGGCAGCTAGGGCAGCTACACACCCTGGTATTGACCGTGGCCGCCCCTGGTCCCGCGAGGCCGCAGTGTGTCCCCACCCAGCTACCGCAAGGCCTTGGCCCAGGAGCAGTGGCCTCTGTGTGCCTCTGGCTGTCAGGGCAGCACCACCCAGCTGGGCAGCTCGCGGAGAACCACCATGCCTTCCGGCAGCCTCCAGGAGTGTGTCCTGGGCCTGCGGCCCGTTCCCTGCTCTGTCTCAGGACCTTGCTTCCCTCTTAGCTGTTGGCTGCTCTTACCAACTGTTGCCTCGTGAGCTTTGAGTCTTACCTAGAATTATTTACCAGTATTTCATGGAAAGAATTGCAAATGGCCCTTGTGGACAGCATGAGTCACTAAAGATTTGGTAGTTTGAGTGACAGTTGTATCCTTTTTACCTTTGCAGCAATCTTGAAAATAAAATTTTTAAAAAACCAGGACCTTTATCTTATAATTTTTTCAGTTCAATATGATCCTTGTTTTAGAATAAATTCTTAATTATCCTATCTTTTGCCCTTTCACTTTTTAAAAAATGTCTTTAATTTTTTGTATTTTAATGCTGCAATCTTTAGGCTAGTGAAAAGAAGATAAATTGATGTTGCTTTATCTCTGTTAACACGTCTTAACAGATACACTATTTAACAAAGCACCAGTAGTTTCCTGTTGCAAATTATTTGGGGAAATGTTCTTCCCTGAATCAGGTTCCTGAAAACAGAGAAAGAGCGAGGCTGCTGATAGGGGCAGGCGGGCCCTGGCTTCTGGTGACCAGGCCCCTCGGTCTCAGAGTGAGGCCCTGCCATCCCCGCGGGACATGCTCCTTGGAGTTCTCGACTCCGTGGAGGGTGCCGCGCAGGGCGGGTGGGGACCACCCAGCCCTGGTGTCTCGTCTACTGAATTGAAGTCTGCTGGGAAAAGGAAATTGCAGTTCTGTCGCTACTCACGCTTCCGTCACTCTCCCTTTCTTGATCCAAAGTTTTCAAAGAATCGAGTCACAATATAATTTTACACAGATTTCCCATAATGCCAGAGATGAAATTTTGTTCCAATTCAAATACAGCAATAGCAGCTGTGCCTTTAAATTTGGACTAGTAGCAGCATATCTGTGCCCTTCTTCAACCTTCACCTGGGAGCGCGTAACACTCCATGCATTCGGCTTCTCAGGACCCCTACTTGAGAGGGGGTCTCACCTGCTTGCTCTGTTGGATTCTTTGTAGGCCCTGGGTCCACTGCAGGACTCTCTTTCCTTTTTGGCCCTGTAATATTTGGCACACTTACGGCAAGCCAACCTAGGAACCAGAATCGAATTTTCATTTTCAAAATTAATCTATTTAAACCTTTTTAAGGGCATTAAAAAGTGACACCATAATTTAATTTTCAGTTTGCTTCATCAGCCTTGAGTTTGGATTCTTAGGTTCTTCTGTTTTGAGGAAATGAATGGTTGTGGTAGCACCTGTATTAGACCCACAGAGCAGTGCTCCCTCACCCTGGCCTCTGTCTAGACCCTGAGACCAATGTGCACGTTGCTCTCCCCCCACCAGGCTCGTCGAGGATGAGGAAAGGCGCTGGACTGACGAAAACATTGACATGGTGGCTCTGAAGCACTTTCCTAACATAGACAAGGAGAAGGCCATGAGCCGGCCCATCTTGTACAGCAACTGGTTGTCAAAGGTAAGGTGGCTCCTCTGTCCCGTGTTAGAATTCTCTCCTCCGGTGCACTGTCAGCGCGGCCCTGCTTACAGGAGCGCTGCTTTTCACTGGCAGACGCTGGTAGTGGAGAGGGAGGTCCCAGGAGTGTGGCTGAGGCCGGCTGGCCCGCCACCAGGAACCCACACTGCCCCAGCGTGTCTGCAGTGAGGAAGCCTGGCGTCACCTGTGCTCCACCCCAGCTTCCAGTAGAACAGCGCACTTAGGAAGGATTTGTATGCAAATGTTCCTGTACTAACATGCTAAACAGAGTCAACAGTTCTAGAATAGCTGCGAGGTTTTTTTCTGGAAGACGGAAAGGTTGTTTTGGTAAATATAGTTGACCCTGTAGACCTTTATCAAATACCTCCACTCTGCGGACACTGGTGATGCAGGGATGAATAAGTCTTCCTTTAGGGAGCGCACAGTCCTGGTGAGGGAGAGGAGATATGGGTAGCTCCATCTGGGATGCGGGGAGGGTCAGCCCTGCCACGGCTCTTAAAGGGGATTTTAGGCCTCCATCTCACACAGTGGGGCTGGGGAGCCTGGTGGGCCTGACAGGCAAGAAATAGCAAGATAAGATTCTTCGTTGGTGTGAGAATTTTCTGTAGACTCTAGACTCTAGGTGCTAACCCCTTTTCATTTTAGTGCCTTTTGAGGAACAGATATTCATAAGTTTTATTTCTTACCATTTAAACCACTTGTAACTGGGCTTGTGTGTGACTTGTGCTTGGGCTCCATTTTTACTTTTTCTTGGTACTTGTCCATCAACCCAGCACAGGTTGTTGAAGCCTTAGCTCACTGTTCTGTCCCTCCACTCTGACATAACAGATGTCCCCAAATGCATGAGTCTTTCACTGTACAAAGTCTTTACCTAATAAGGAAAGTCCTCACACCTGTTCTTTAGGGGAATCGTGGTCATTCTTGGCCCCTTCCTAGTCCAAATGAAATTAAGAATTGGCTTGAAAATTGCACTGAAAACAAAAACTGCCACTGAGATTTTGATTGGGATTAACTGGATGTATATATTAATTTGAATGTGACTGAGACTTTTAAAGTGGTATGTTTTTCTATCATGATCATGGTATATTTTGTCACGCATTTAGATCTTAGTTAACATCTTTCAGTGAAGTTTGATTTTCTCTGTAAAGGTTTTCCTTATTTTTCATCTGTTCCTGTTTAACTTGTAATTTCGTTGCTATGTTATTGTTTTCTTTTTAGCATTTGTTAATAGTATATGCAAATAGAACTGTCTTTGGTATAAGCAAGGAGACTTACTCTAAGTAATTTGAGTGTTTCTGCTTTCTGTAGGATTACATCCCAGTAGACCAAGAAGAGTTGAGAGATTATGTCAAAGCTAGATTGAAAGTCTTCTATGAGGAAGAACTCGATGTTCCTCTGGTCCTGTTTAACGAAGTCTTAGACCATGTGCTCAGGATCGACCGGTGGGCGTTTTCTTGTGGCAGCCTCACTGCTCACCAAGCTGCTCTCTTTAGCGTGTGTGCAGGGCCAAGCCAGGCCTCTGCTCTTCTGCCTGATTAAGTCCCTGTCCCCATACTCACCTCAAGCCTGCTCTGCCCAACAACTTCCCAGCTCTCAGCTTAACTAGGCCTGACTTGTCCTTCCAGCAGAGCTTCCCCTTAGGCCGCTGGCACGCTGAACACACGGCCTGAATCGGCCTTGTCATCCCCTTGTTCCTTCATCACGGGAGGGCAGGCTATGGCTTATTGATTTTGGCAAATCGCAATTGCTTAGTAAATTTAATGTACAAATTCAAGTTAAAGCATATTCAGCAGAACAAGTATAGATAAGTGGTGGAGCACCTGCTTCACATGTATAATGTCCCAGGTTCAATCTCTGGTGCCTCCTTGAAAAAAAAAACAACACATTCAAATGTTGGAAAACCCTATAAAAGTTTAGAATGTGGATATCAAAAGCGAAAAGGGGCATAAAAGCCTTATAATTTGTCATTTCTGCTCATGTTCCAGAATATTCCGTCAACCTCAAGGCCACTTACTTCTGATCGGTGTTAGTGGAGCAGGAAAAACCACACTGTCTCGTTTTGTCGCCTGGATGAATGGTCTGAGCGTGTACCAGATTAAGGTGGGTCTGGGCCGTTGCCTCTCCCAGCAACAGAGGCTCGATCGATTCCCGCGACCTGGAGTGGGAATGGCCCTAACTTGTCATCCACTCCTGTAGGTCCATAGGAAATACACAGGGGAAGATTTTGATGAAGATCTGCGGACAGTGTTGCGACGTTCAGGCTGTAAGAACGAGAAGATAGCGTTCATAATGGACGAGTCCAACGTCCTGGACTCCGGGTTCCTGGAGCGGATGAACACCCTCCTGGCCAACGGAGAGGTAACTGGAGGCACGCCACGCTGCGTCCCGGGCTGCACAGCCTCGTGCCAAGGGCAGTAAAGCATAGTGGGGTCTCGTCGCCGTAGGTGCCCGGTCTCTTTGAAGGAGACGAGTACGCCACCCTGATGACCCAGTGTAAGGAGGGCGCACAGAAGGAGGGCCTCATGCTGGACTCGCACGAGGAACTCTACAAGTGGTTCACCAGCCAGGTCATCCGCAACCTCCATGTTGTCTTCACCATGAACCCGTCCTCAGAGGGGCTCAAGGACCGCGCGGCCACCTCGCCAGCGCTTTTCAACAGGTGAGCTGCTCTTCCCCCCGGGGGGCCCTGGCAGGTAGCTGTTTCGAGACCCACGTGTCTTTTTCAGGTGTGTGTTGAACTGGTTTGGTGACTGGTCCACTGAAGCACTGTATCAAGTTGGCAAAGAATTCACAAGTAAGATGGACCTGGAGAAGCCGAATTATATTGTGCCTGATTACATGCCAGTTGTGTATGATAAACTACCGCAGCCGCCCTCGCACCGGGAAGCTATTGTAAACAGCTGTGTGTTTGTGCACCAGACTCTTCACCAGGTGGGTACTGTTAGCTCAAGCTGTCCCCATGCCACCCAGAACTAGACTGATAAGAAACTAGGCCTGGAGTGTTTCATACTTTGTACTGTCACCTGCCAAAGAAATAGCAGTTTCTCACCTGTTTTCTTACCTCCACTAGTGACATCTCATCCTTCTTGTCTCCAGGCTCTGTGTTCTGGAATCATGTAGCCCTTTTAGTGCCCACAGTGGTTCTCCCTCTGTCAAGTCTTCTTCCCTGCTTTTCTCTTCCCATTGCCACTGCATTCAGGCTTGTTCTCATTGAGACCAGGGATGGGGAGGTGCCACACAGTAAATGTTTTAGGCTCTGGACCAAAAGCTTTGGGCAGTGTGAACAGAGGGTCGAGGCAGAGTGCCACGAAAGCATGCCGTGGACAGGGTGTGGCCTGCTGGCTGGCATTTGCTTGCCACACCTTGAAGACTCTTTGTGCTAGAAGGACCCCACTACTTGGTAGCGACTGCCCTGAACCCAGGTGTCTTATTGGCACCGCCCACCCAGGTCACTGGCTTTGCCTCAGGAAATGTGGTCTGGCACTGGCTCCTCTGGCCAGTCTGTCTTGCTTTGTGCTGCCTCAGTCATCCTCTCTTTCAGCCAGAGGACACCAAAGCAGTTTATCCCAGAAAGGCTGGGCTACCTTGCCCCTCTCTTGTTCGTGCTATTTCTAATTTCAGCAGCCATTGAAAATTAGTGAGAAAAGGTAGACTGGGCACACCCAGCCCTGAGACTGTAAGCAGTTTGTACCACCTTCCCATGTGGAGTACCACTGAAGGTGGCACATCCATCCTCGTTTTAGAGAAAGTTAAGGACTTAGGTCTTGGGACCTCATGAGTGGCCAAGCTGAAATTCTAATTCCGTGTTCCGACTCCTGGGAGCTGGGTTCATTCTACTGGGTTGCACTGGGCTAGCAAGGCCGAGGGCAATTAGAATTTTCTGAGGTTTAATGACAAACGAGGGAAAAGACTTAACTTTTCTTTGACTTTTGAAAAGGCCAACGCTCGGCTGGCAAAGCGAGGCGGCAGGACGATGGCCATCACACCTCGCCACTACTTGGACTTCATCAACCATTACGCCAACCTGTTCCATGAGAAGAGGAGTGAGCTGGAGGAGCAGCAGATGCACTTGAACGTCGGGCTCAGGAAAATAAAAGAGACAGTCGACCAGGTATGGCACATGCTTGAACACCATTTACTAGCAGCTGCTGGAGCACAGGCCCCTACTGGGGTCATTTCCAGGTTTCTGCTTTCTTACTGTGATTTTGATTCTTTAGGTAGAAGAGCTGCGTCGTGACTTGAGGATAAAGAGCCAAGAGCTGGAGGTAAAAAACGCTGCAGCTAATGACAAGCTGAAGAAGATGGTTAAAGATCAACAAGAAGCTGAAAAGAAAAAGGTATTTTTATTTCCTCAAACTATGGCTAGTGTGGACTGGGATTTTCAGTCTCCTGAAGGAGTAGGAAGTTTAGTTTAAGATGGTTTCAGGGTTTAGAGGGTTAGTAGTGGAGGATGCACGCTCACTTGCTTGTTTTGGAGAGGCGGGCAGGATTGTTTTAGGATTCGTTCAGCAAATTAGCCCATAGCTAAGCCAAGCCATCCTCCTTTCCCAGGTCATGAGCCAAGAGATTCAAGAGCAGCTGCACAAGCAGCAGGCAGTGATTGCAGACAAGCAGATGAGTGTCAAGGAAGATCTTGACAAGGTGGAGCCTGCAGTCATCGAGGCCCAGAACGGTATGTGGGCACTGCGCCCTGCCTCCACCCTCATAAACACGCCTGCTTACAGCCTGACAGCAGTCTCCTCTGCCATCTCCTCTGCATAGCTGCACAGTAGTTCAGAACAGCCTGACTCTGCTCTCCTGCCCATCAGCTACCCTGGCCGTGGCGCCCACATCCAGCCCAAGAGGAGCGCAGACAGCAGTGCACCGCTCACTCCATTCAGAGTTGGATTGGATGAGGGTTTTTAAATTTGGTTCTCGCCCGCTGAGTAGTTTCTTGGCAAGTGCTTCGATAGAATTTCAAACTAGAAGATGGTGGTTTTAGTTTGTGGAGGGCCATAGCCATTTTCTAGAGCCCACACCTCCACCCAGCCTGAGATAACTACTCAATTATGGCAGGGAGGAAAACGTTTTTGTTGAAATTGTATACAAAACAAACGCATAATTAAGTTTTAAAAATGCTTTAAAATCCTTATGGAGATAAAGGAATTAATGAGGACTTGCAAAAAGTAGTAGCAGAACTTAAGGAGTTTTAAAGGAATTTTTGCAGTTTAGGGTTACTATATCATCTTTTCATAATTATTTAAAAGATTAGCTCTGTAAGCTCTTCAGGCCTGTGTAAGACAGAAAGCCTTGCTTTGGCTTAGCTCTTTTGAGGAGTCCTCTTGCTAACGGGTCAGATCCCCTCTGGGACCTAATGCTCTCCCACACTGAGTGCTCTGCCTTTCTCCCCGTTCCTGCCCTGGCTCTGTCTGCTACCCCAGCTGTGAAGTCAATCAAGAAGCAGCACCTGGTGGAGGTGCGGTCCATGGCCAACCCCCCTGCCGCAGTGAAGCTGGCCCTGGAGTCCATCTGTCTGCTCTTGGGGGAAAGCACCACGGACTGGAAGCAGATCCGCTCCATCATCATGAGAGAGAACTTCATCCCGACCATTGTGAACTTCTCTGCAGAGGAGATCAGGTGAGTAAGTGGGAAGACCAAGCCCCTGCCGGAAACTGAGGCACGTTCACGGCGCCAGGCGTGTTCCTCGTTCCTGGTGGCCCTGCTTGCCAGCGGACATTTTCAGTCCTTAAATTGCACGAGTGCTTTTCTAGGTCATCACTCCAAGAAACCAAATTTCTTTCCAGTGCTCCTGGCAGTACTTTTCTAATCCTGTTGCTCCTGTGTGCTAGTGCTGCTCTGTCCCGCACAAAGAGCTGTGAGCTCTGTGACGACTCAGAGCAAGGCCAGCCTGCCTGAAAACTGGCGATAGCTTCTGTGTCCTCCTGTTGGGTGAGGAAAGAGCCTAGAAAAGAATTAGTCTGGTTATTATCAGGGAGCATTTCATCAGCATGCTGTCAGCTTTGATCTTGGGGAACTAAGTGCCACCTGTTCTAGCTTTTCCTTTGGTCATCTTTGGGTAACGATAAAAACCGGGCCCTAGTCACTTACGTTTCATTTCTTAAAAATTCTTTACTTCTTCCCTGTACATACTTGGAAATACAATTCATCTTTTGCAGCGATGCCATAAGAGAGAAGATGAAGAAAAACTACATGTCCAACCCAAGTTACAATTATGAAATCGTGAACCGGGCCTCCCTGGCCTGCGGCCCCATGGTGAAGTGGGCCATTGCACAGGTACTGCCCAGCCAGGAGTGCTGAGGGGAGCTGGCCTCCTGTCAGTCTCCTTTAAATACCCACCGTGGATTGCTCTTCTCAGCTTAACTATGCGGACATGCTGAAGCGCGTGGAGCCCCTGCGTAATGAGCTGCAGAAGCTGGAAGATGACGCCAAGGACAACCAGCAGAAAGCCAACGAGGTGGAGCAGATGATCCGGGACCTGGAAGCCAGCATCGCCCGCTACAAGGAGGAGTACGCGGTCCTGATATCAGAGGCCCAGGCCATCAAGGCAGACCTGGCTGCTGTCGAAGCGAAAGTAAGGTTGTCGTCCTCAGCCCGCCGTGGCTTCCTGCTGGCTTGTCCTCTGATGTTCTGTCTTTGCGGGTTATTCCCTCTGAGATGAGTGTCTGCCCCTGTTGGCAGATAACTTTTAACATGTGGTGTGTATACCGTGTTGGCCTTAGTGGATTTGCTCTTTAATGCCTTTTGAGGTCCTTGAGGCTCGTTTTTCTGGGAAATGTTAAACCCTGATAATTTATGGAGTGGCAGTAATGAAGGATAGCTAGTATGAGCTGGACGGTCTAAAACCAGCACGACCTCTCTCCCCTTCTGCTGGCTGAGAGCTTTGGAGCTGGTGCCTCCCTTCCACTCCCCGTCCCTTCTGCTGCTCCTCTCGTTGCTTCTGCCTACCACTTTCATCTCCTGCCACTTCTCTCTCCTCTCTGGACCAGCCCTCGCCCCGCTGCTCCTCCCCTCCCCCCCGCCTCCATTTATGTGCGTATTTCAGGTGAAGGTGGCCTCCCTCTACTCACCACAGGCCTGATTAGACACTGGGCTGGAGCTGTCATCAGTCCTGTAACCCGGGTCTCTCCTCCTTGAGGACTGAGGACTGAGCACGTTTCTAGCTCACCTGGACCCTGCACCCTTTGTGGATGAACCGATTTGCAGCATTTGATAGAAATGCCTAAAGAGGTGGTCCCACGCCTGGGTTTGGATTTGTGGCAGGCCTGTCCCCCTGGGCCCCTCATGGTGTCCCATGCTAGAGAAGACCATAGCCCCAAACCATTGCCTGGCCTAGTTCATAGGCCACAGCACTGGAGTGGGTTGCCTGGTGTAACAACAGTGAAAAAGTGCTGGCTCCTGAGCACCTGGTCTGGTTTCTTCTCAGGTAAACCGGAGCACCGCTCTTCTGAAGAGTTTGTCTGCTGAGCGTGAACGGTGGGAAAAAACGAGTGAAACCTTCAAGAACCAGATGTCCACCATCGCCGGGGACTGCCTCCTGTCAGCGGCGTTCATTGCTTACGCAGGTTATTTTGACCAGCAGATGCGTCAGAACTTGTTCACTACCTGGTCCCATCACCTACAGCAAGCCAACATCCAGGTAACAACCCGGAGAGAATTTCAAAAACGTGTTGAAGGCATGAGCCGCGTTGATGTTAGTCAACTCTCAGAGGCTCTGCGTGAGGGTGGCCCTGTCCTCATGTGGAGCAGGGAGTGACCGCCCTCACCTTTCAGTTCCGCACCGACATCGCAAGGACCGAGTACCTCTCCAACGCCGACGAGCGCCTCCGCTGGCAGGCCAGCTCGCTGCCTGCAGACGACTTGTGCACGGAAAATGCAATCATGCTGAAACGGTTCAACAGGTGCGTGCTCACTGGCCCACAGGAAGGCAGGTGGTTGAAGAGATGAGGAAATTGGGTGCCGGGACTGCCTGGTTAGTGCCAGCCCTGGGGGTGGGGTAGGCGTTTTTGCATCTCAGTTGTCTGAACTGTTCTACAGTAAACGTTGCTGGTGTAGCTTCAGTTGGCAGGGATGTGTGCTGGAGGGACGTTCTTAACATACCCTGAGAGGGAGCTGGTGTCCTCAGTGGCTGCACGCTGGCTTCCCACAGGCAAGGTCCTAGGTTCAATCTCTGGCCCCGGGACCTCAAGAGAAAAAAAAAAAGAACTGGAGATATTCAGCCAGGCAGTAAAGGGGAAGCTGCCTCTGTTGTCCTTTCTAAGGTGGGGGTTAGAAATGGAATGTGGCCATGTGAGGGTGGACTGGATGCTGACTTGAGGGCCCCCTCGGGGCCAGGCCCCCTAAACGTCCCTGAGTGTTCTGAGGATGCCCTGGGATGTAGATTTCTTTTGAACCTCACCTAATGATCTTGAAACCTTCATCTAACCTTTATCGAGCCCTTACTGTGTGTCACTGTCCTAGGGACACAAAAAATGATGCCTCTGCCAATTGTCTTCTGAATTTTTTTTAAAGATTTATTTATTTACTTCTCTCCCCTTCCCCCTACCGCCCCGGTTGTCTGTTCTCTATTTGCTGTGTCTTCGTCTTTGTCCGCTCCTGTTGTTGTCAGCAGCACAGGAATCTGCATTTTTTTGTTGTGTTAGCTCTCCGCGTGGGCGGCGCCATTCCTTTTTGCGCTGGGCAGCTCTCCTTACGGGGTGCACTCCTTGTGTGTGGGGCTCCCCTACGTGGGGACACCCCTGCGTGGCATAGCACTTTTTGCACACATCAGCACTGCACCTGGGCCAGCTCCACATGGGTCAAGGAGGCCCAGGGTTTGAACCGCGGACCTCCATGTGGTAAACGGACACTCTAACCACTGGGCCAGGTTCGCTTCCCTGTCCTCTGAATGTTATGGGCTCTCTCTCCCGGGTGGCCCAGTGTCTCTCGCCAGCTGGTGCTAACAAGATCATTGATCCATCAGTGCAGGGGTTGACTTGTCTAATTGACCCTGGAGTTTAGCCAGTGATAGCCTGGCACGCATGCCAGGGGTTGGATACAAGCACATTTACCAGGTTGAAGCTTGCACTGAAGCAGGAGAAAGGAAACCAGGGGTCTCATTAAAGAGCCAGTCGATGGGTTGCTGGGCATGCATATGGTGGGAGCCGTGTGTGTGACGCCATCAGTGCCAAGTGCTCAGGCAGGGTGGGACGAGAGGGTGCAGCTGCCAATGGGGAGGGCATGCAGACACATTCGTCACACGCACACGCAGGTCTGCAGTGTACAGACTTCTCTGAAGATGCACCAGAAACAAAACTGACAGTAGGTATGGGATGGAGGAATTGGGTTACTGAGGGAAGTCAGTGGAAGTGCTTTAACCAGTTGCGCTTTTGCATCTTGAGGATTTTGTTCAAGCGTGTGTGTTACTTTTTTTGTAATCAGTTCTGTGACCCCTCTGTGTGGTTCTCATCTGTAAAGTGGATTTGAGAATAGCCCCTCTCGGTATTGAGAGGACTGAGGTAAGAAGCTGTCCGCAGCGTGCCCAGGGTTCTTGGGAAAGTGAACTGCAGGTGGCGGCTGCTGGCAGCTTTGGTGCTATCACCTGCTTCCCAGGAGTTCCTGGTCTAGAAAGGTGAAGTTGGAGTTCAGACAGGAGCAAGTGCAGGTGCCCTAAGGGTGAGAATGTCTATGCCAGAGAGAAAAGGGTTTTAACTTCGCCTGTACTCTGTCCTTACAGTAGTTCTTGAGAAAGACGATCCAGTTGTAATGTTAAGTGTCTAAGGCCCGTTTGTCTTCATTTGTGACTCTGGAGATCCCTGGCTGGTGGCGAGAGCCATGGCCACGGGTCGCAGGCTCTTCCCCTGTGTTCTCGTGCTGCTCCTGGGTTTTTTTGTTTGTTTGTTTGTTTTAAGATTTATTTATTTCTCTTTCTCTCCCCTCCCCCACCCCAGTTGTCTGTTCTCTGTGTCTATTTGCTGCATCTTCTTTGTCTGCTTCTGTTGTTGTCAGCAGCAGAGGAATCCCTGTTTCTTTTTGTTGCGTCTTCTTGCTGTGTCAGCTCTCCTTGTGGGCGGCGCCATTCCTGGGCAGGCTGCACTTTCTTTCGCGCTGGGCGGCTCTCCTTATGGGGCACACTCCTTGCATGTGGGGCTCCCCTACTCTGGGACACCCCTGCGTGGCAGGGCACTCCTTGCACGCATCAGCACTGCGCGTGGGCCAGCTCCACACGGGTCAAGGAGGCCCAGGGTTTGAACCGCGGACCTCCCATGTGGTAGACGGACGCCCTAACCACTGGGCCAAGTCCGCTTCCTGCTCCTGGGGTTTTCACTCCTCCACGCCTCCTCCTTAGGTACCCGCTGATCATCGACCCCTCTGGTCAGGCCACGGAGTTCATCATGAACGAGTACAAGGACCGCAAGATCACGCGCACCAGCTTCCTGGACGACGCCTTCAGAAAGAACCTGGAGAGCGCCCTGCGATTCGGGAACCCTCTTCTTGTCCAGGTTCGTGTCCTCGTTTGAATTCTTCAGACCCTGCTTGTGGAGTGAATTCTTTTTAGAGCTATGCATAACTTTTCTTAAAAACCATTGGCGTGAAGTAAAGCTAATTTCCGCAATGCAAACACTGCTAGCCTTTGAGATTCAGGGCAAGAGTGGAGCTACATAGTCGTCTTGTGAATGGTCTTTAGTCCAGCAGAAGCCCCTGTGGACTAGAATTCTGTTAGAAAGTCAGGGTCAGCGCTGTCCCGTAGCTCTTTCCGGTGACGGCAGTCCAGTGATGTCACCCAGGATGGCAGCTGCCATGGGCAAGTGCAACTGAGGAAGCACGCTTTCTTCTTAATCAGTTTAAAAAGTAGCCACTGGTGGCTCCCGGCAGCTGTGTTTGCCAGCGCAGGTCTCGGCGGTGCGGGCAGCTTCAGGAGGGAGATGTTGGCCTGGAGGAGGGCAGCATTGGGAAACCGTCAGCGTGAAGTGGAGGCTGTGGTGCCTCGCGCTGAGCTGCTTGCGTGTGTGCGCAGGACGTGGAAAGCTACGATCCTGTTCTGAATCCGGTGCTGAACCGGGAAGTCCGGCGAACGGGAGGCAGAGTGCTGATCACGCTCGGTGACCAGGATATAGACTTGTCGCCGTCCTTCGTCATCTTCCTGTCCACCAGAGACCCAACCGTAAGGAGCGAGCCTCTCCCTGTGTGGCCGTGTGACAGCACGTGGCTTTCAGCTGCAGTGGCGCGGCAGGCTGTCCTGTTGCCTGTCTTGGCAGGTCGAGTTCCCGCCGGACCTCTGTTCCCGGGTCACTTTCGTGAACTTCACGGTCACCCGCAGCAGTTTACAGAGCCAGTGTCTGAATGAGGTGCTTAAGGCAGAGCGGCCCGATGTGGACGAGAAGCGCTCCGATCTTCTTAAGCTTCAAGGTCTGTTCCTGGATCTTGGTTCTAGATTCTCCTGCTGGCGGGGGCTGAGCTTTCAGGGACTCCGCTGTCGCTGTTTGTGTGAGACACTTGGGAGAGCGCTCCCCTTAAGAAGGTGTAGGTGTTAGAGCAAACTGAATTCTTTAATACGCTTTAGGGGAGTTTCAGCTACGTCTCCGTCAGCTAGAAAAATCTCTGCTGCAAGCTCTGAACGAGGTGAAAGGACGCATTCTGGACGACGACACCATCATAACGACGCTGGAGAACCTCAAGAGGGAGGCTGCCGAGGTGACGAGGAAAGTGGAGGAGACAGACATCGTCATGCAGGAGGTGGAGACGGTGTCGCAGCAGTACCTCCCGCTCTCCACTGCCTGCAGCAGCATTTACTTCACCATGGAGTCTCTGAAGCAGGTGAGGGTGTGGCGCGGCCCCAGTAGCACGCGGACGCGGAGCGGCCTGTGCAGCCCTCCTGACGCTGCTCTCACTCGCTCCTCAGATCCACTTCCTGTACCAGTACTCCCTGCAGTTCTTCCTGGACATCTACCATAACGTCCTGTACGAGAACCCCAACCTCAAGGGCATCACTGACCACACGCAGCGCCTCTCCGTCATCACCAAGGACCTCTTCCAGGTAAGCCCGGCCGCCCTCTGCGGGAGGCAGCCCCTGGAGGCGCTCGGGCAGCGTTGCTCTCCCTTGCGCTCGTCCACAGGTGGCGTTCAATCGGGTGGCACGGGGCATGCTGCACCAGGACCACATCACCTTCGCTATGCTGCTGGCCAGGATCAAGCTGAAGGGCACCGTCGGGTAGGGCCTCCCCTGCTGACCGCTGTCCACCACGGGCGACTTCCCTTCCCGGGAATCATCACCCTCACTTTCGGTGACTTGGCTGACCCACTGTGCCTCTCACAGGGAGCCCACTTACGATGCTGAATTCCAGCACTTCCTGAGAGGAAAGGAAATTGTCCTGAGCGCCGGCTCCACCCCGACGATCCAGGGCCTGACGGTGGAGCAGGCGGAGGCGGTGGTGAGGCTGAGCTGTCTTCCTGCCTTTAAGGACCTGATCGCAAAGGTCCAGGCGGATGAGGTGAGCGTCCGATGAGACATGGGAGACGGGCAATGAGGAAGCGTGTGTCATGGGAAGCTCTTGGCTCAGACGCTCGAGCCATCGCCTCAGCTCCTCGTGCCCACAAGCCTGGCCCCAGGGGTTGACTCTCTCAGTGTTGTCTTCACAGCAATTCGGCATCTGGTTAGACAGCAGCTCCCCAGAGCAGACCGTGCCTTATCTGTGGAGTGAGGACACACCTGCAAGTGAGTCCTCATTGGGGCCTTCTCCGTTTTGCTTTTATTTTGGACCGCAGTTAGTGTTTGCTGCTTGAAGGACAGCTTCCACCCAAAATGTCAGTGATTCCCCAGAGAAGCATTTCAGACAGCAGTTTGTGGGGTTAGCTTCTGGGGAGGAGTTGGCCTAGAAATGAGAGAGCAAAGGAATTCCTGTACCAGCTCCAACTCCTGCTTGGCAGCCGAATGGGGAGTCCACAGGAAGCCCTTGCCTCATACGAAGGGGAACTTGGCTTCATGGTGTGGCAGTACTCACGGGCCACGGAGACGAGAGTGTGGGCTGCTGGCATCAGCAGCTGGGGCTGAGCAGCCTCATTCACAGGACTTGTTAAAAACTTGAGGTGTCCTGCAGTGAGCAGGCATTAGCGCACGTGTGTAAAAGTTGGGGAACAGCCCCAAGTGGTGAGACACTGTCCTAGGGGTGTCCAGGGGCTCCTTGAAGACACAGGCGGTAGTGGCGGATGCTCCTCAAGGCCTAGAGAACCAGCCAGGGCGCCACAGCTCCTGAGACCCTGCGAGCCGCATCTTGAGGGCTAGCATGTTGAGCGAGTGCTCATGGGAAGGCAGGGCAGGTGGGGGGAACGCGTGGCACGCCCGTGCGCTCTCCACCCACCGCCCTTTCCGCTGCCTCGTTCCAGCGCCCATCGGGCAGGCTGTCCACCGCCTGCTCCTGATCCAGGCTTTCCGGCCCGACCGCCTCTTGGCCATGGCCCACATGTTTGTGTCCACAAACCTCGGAGAGTCCTTCATGTCCATCATGGAGCAGCCGCTGGACCTGGCGCACATTGTGGGCACGGAGGTAAGGCCTGTCCCGGCCCTGGGCCCTGTCGGGGCAGCGGCCTCCTCCCAGGCCACGCACCTGCCTGCTGCAGACTGCCAAGGCCCAGGAGGAGCACCTCGCTCTAGGCCGCACCTGCTTCAGCTGTGTCTGTTTGCAGGTGAAGCCAAATACTCCTGTCCTCATGTGTTCAGTGCCCGGCTACGACGCTAGCGGTCACGTAGAAGACCTTGCAGCTGAACAGAACACACAGATCACTTCAATTGCAATTGGTAAGCATCACAGGCTGGAGCGCCACAGAATTCGCGTTAGATGTTGAAGGCCAAGTTTGCCACGGCTGACATGACACTTTCTTGTGCCAGGCTCGGCAGAAGGCTTCAATCAAGCAGATAAGGCAATCAATACCGCTGTGAAGTCGGGCAGGTAGTCTGCTCTGTTTTGCCTAAAAAGCCTCAGTCCCCAGGAACCTGCCGGAGGCTTGAGGCATGCTGGGTGCTCTCTCTCTGCACAGGTGGGTGATGCTGAAGAACGTGCATCTGGCTCCAGGGTGGCTGATGCAGCTGGAGAAGAAGCTGCACTCGCTGCAGCCGCACGCCTGCTTCCGGCTCTTTCTCACCATGGAGATTAATCCCAAGGTGTGTGGCCAAAAAGGGTGTAGATTGACCTTGAATCTGGTGTTCGTTTTCTGCTTTACGTCGTGGGGGGAGTGGAGGGTTCTAGCTAAAGCACACGTCACAGCCAGAAGGTAACGGGTTCGTGCTGTCCAGGTGCCGGTGAACCTTCTGCGTGCCGGCCGCATCTTCGTGTTTGAGCCGCCCCCGGGGGTGAAGGCGAACATGCTGCGGACCTTCAGCAGCATTCCCGTCTCTCGCATCTGCAAGGTAAGGCCGCACCCCCGCGCACTCGTGCTGTGCAGACCCCCAGGCCGTCGCCTCGCGGGGTCCAGAGGACAGACGCGCTACTTTGTAGGCACGATGTCCATCCTGGAAATAGTTCATACAGTGACTGGCCACAGGGCTGTGCGGGTTAGGTTCCCAGGGGCCAAGAAGGCGTCCCCGGTGGAGCTTTAGCTCGAGCCCAGATTTGCAGCCCAGGAGTGGGCCTCACAGTCCCCTCCCCACAAGCACAGGCCACCGGGGGCTGAGCACTTGGAGGGAGAGGGGCGTGTCAGTTTTGCACCTAATCTGTGTCTTAAATCCACCGTTTTCTAACATTGAGGGATTTTGTCTCCTGTGTAATTTTCTGTTGGCTTAATAATTTCTCTTAGCAATGTCAGTGGGTCACATCTGATGGAGAGTCAGTGTGCTTTTCTCCTAGCCACACGTGTTAGTGTCTAGGTCGGGTTATGGTAACATTACAGCAGTGTGCGGGAAGCTCTTTTATTTTTTTATTTTTTATTTTTTTTAAGATTTATTTTTATTTAATTCCCCTCCCCTCCCCCGGTTGTCTGTTTTCTGTGTCTTTTTGCTGCGTCTTGTTTCTTTGTCTGCTTCTGTTGTCGTCAGCGGCATGGGAAGTGTGGGCGGCGCCATTCCTCGGCAGGCTGCTCCTTCGCGCTGGGCGGCTCTCCTTATGGGTGCACTCCTTGCGCGTGGGGCTCCCCTACGCGGGGGACACCCCTGTGTAGCAGGGCACTCCTTGCGCGCATCAGCACTGCGCACGGGCCAGCTCCACACGGGTCAAGGAGGCCCGGGGCTTGAACCGCGGACCTCCCATGTGGTAGACGGATGCCCTAACCACTGGGCCAAAGTCCGTTTCCCGGGAAGCTCTTTTAAAGTTCGACTGCTGCTGCCCGCTGCCCGCTGAAGAGCTAGAGCAGTGTGCTGCCGCCTGGTGGCTCTGACCTGACTCTCCTTCCCAGTCTCCCAACGAGCGCGCGCGCTTGTACTTCCTGCTGGCCTGGTTCCACGCCATCATCCAAGAGCGCCTTAGATATGCACCCCTGGGCTGGTCAAAGAAGTACGAATTCGGGGAGTCTGACCTGCGGTCAGCCTGTGACACGGTGGACACGTGGCTGGATGACACGGCCAAGGCAAGTGTGGAATGTGTCATTTCAGAAATAGATGCACATTTAGGAAGGAAAAAATCACTTCCAGAGTTAAAGGCTGTGATATAAAGTAACATGCTCAGCTTTCCAGCAACAAGCTGGTGTTTGGCAGTAGCCAGAACACATGTGGGTGTTAGCATGAAGGGAGAAACTCGCATGGAGAGCCAGGGCTTGCGGTGCCTCTGCCACCCTCTGATGCGTGTTCCCCTCTCCCCCACCCCAGGGAAGGCAGAACATCTCGCCAGATAAGATCCCCTGGTCTGCGCTGAAGACCCTGATGGCGCAGTCCATTTACGGCGGGCGGGTGGACAACGAGTTTGACCAGCGTCTGCTCAACACCTTCCTGGAGCGTTTGTTCACGACAAAGAGTTTTGATAGTGAATTTAAGCTGGCTTGCAAGGTCGACGGGCACAAGGATATTCAAATGCCAGATGGCATCAGGTACACAGCCACCTTTTAATCCTCTGTGCTATGTAACACGAGGTGGTTGTGATGTCAGGAAGTGGCTGTGCCCCCCATTGCACGGTCACCAACGGCATTCCCAAATGTGCTGGCTTTTCAGGCGCGAGGAGTTTGTGCAGTGGGTGGAGCTGCTCCCGGACGCCCAGACGCCTTCCTGGCTGGGCCTGCCCAACAACGCCGAGAGGGTGCTCCTCACCACGCAGGGTGGGTACAGCCCCCGCTGGCCTCGGGCTCTCACCCTGTGCAGCCCACCCTGTGTGTCCCAGGGCCTCACCCTTTCCTCCTTGTTCAGACCCCCGCCCCCTGCCCCTGTGTACCCCAGTCCCCACTCCTGGGGTGGGGGAGAAAACAGTCAGCTCTGGGGCATTTACCACAGCGCAGACTCTGTCCTGGGGAAGAGGCGTGACAGAAGTTGAGGTCTAGAAGTTGCATTTAGGTTCCCACTGTACATTCAGAAGTAGCTTCAGTTCTTTTCTTAAAAGAAATGAAAAATAGCTGGTATTAAGTGATCTTATCAGAGTGTGTTTTCAGCATCCTTCTCATCTGTGAGACTTTCGTCCCTTCAAGGGTCCCCACTTGCCAGAAGACAGCTGAGCCAGCGGCATCGCCTGGGGGGTTTGGTAGCACATTCCCAGGCCTGCTGGGGTGGCCAGCTGTCCAGGGGTGCCCTGGAGGCCCAGGACCCTAATCTAGGGTCCTCCCATTGGGGAAACAGTCCCGGGAAAAAAAGGAGCGATCTGCCCACAAGCTCAGGCAGCGAGTTCACAGGCTGTCTCCTCTGCACCGTGGAGGGAGCCTTTAGATAGATCGTTTCTTTGACGGAAGACAACCTAGAACTGCTCGCAAGAGCCTGCTCCCTGCTGGGAGGAGGCAACCGTGACCTCTCCAGGGCTGAGTGCTGCAGAAGCAGACTGGACTTAGGAGGGACCCGGGGGCGTCCCATGCCAGGACACCCAGCAGGGTGCCTTGGCGTGAAAGCGCCTACTCACGGAGGCTGTGGAGGTTGTGGAGGGTGGCAGCCAGCGCTGGCCGTGCCCTGCCCTAACCACGGTGGGGCTGGAGGGTGCCCTGGCCCTGCAGGGTCGTCACAAGCTGCGTTCTGAGAGCAGCTGGGTCCTGAGGTTTGGGGCCAAAGGCCGAGCTCTCCCTCGGTGTGCCGCCATCCAGGAGCCCAGCTCCCGGTGCCCTCAGCCCAGGCCAGTCTGTGCACCCAGGTTGGCATGGGCAGGCATGAGCAGTGGCCGTGAGTCACCAGGACAGCGTGGGGCTGAGCAGGCGGCGGCTCTTCTGAGCCCGTCCTCTCAGCCTCGTGCTGGTAGCACCAGGGAGGGCTGGGCCTCAGGTGAGCGTCCGGGGGCTTGTGGAGGCTTGAGGAGCCAGCTAGTCGGGCTCAGGCTGCTGGTGCATTCCGCAGAGGCATGCACTGGACTTGCTAACAGTTTCTCTTCCGTGTCTGCTGTCTCTTTTTGGTTGGGCCATTTTCTGTGCTTTGAAAATGTGTACTGACTCAGTACCTTCTGGGTCCACGTAGTGATTCCACGGGAGTTTATTCCGTCACATCCTGATTTCCTCTTTGATCTCCTGCCACCCCTTCCCCTTCCACCTGCCCTTGGTGGCTTTGTGGCTTAGGTGTGGACATGATAAGTAAGATGCTGAAGATGCAGATGCTGGAGGATGAGGATGACCTGGCCTACGCAGAGACTGAGAAGAAGGCCAGGACGGATTCCACGTCGGACGGACGCCCTGCCTGGATGAGGACACTGCACACCACTGCGTCCAACTGGCTGCATCTGATCCCCCAGACGCTGGGCCCCCTGAAGCGGACGGTGGAGAACATCAAGGTGGCGGGGCAGGGCCTGGGCTCGCAGGGCCCCCGTTCGCGAGACGGTCTTAGCGAGATGGACCACAGCCCTGAAACGCGCTCTGAGAAAGCGAGTTGACCGTTCTTAAACTAGCTAGAAATAGTCCACAACGTTATCCCTCTCCATGCCCTGGGAACGTGAGCCTTCCGAGGAGCTGGGGGCAGCCGTGCTCCCTCTGGAGAAGGCGGAGGCTCGCAGGGCGGGCTCCCGTGCCCGCAGGTCTTGTCCAGTCACGGCTCAGGTGCACAGGTGACGTGCTCAGGGTCTTGACCAGGGTTGTAAATCAGGGCTCCCTGAGCTGAGTCTTTTTTTTGTATCTTCTCTTTGAACAATTTTAGGATCCTTTGTTCAGATTTTTTGAGAGAGAAGTGAAGATGGGAGCTAAGTTACTTCAGGACGTTCGCCAGGATCTTGCTGATGTTGTTCAAGTGTGTGAAGGAAAGAAGAAACAGACCAACTACTTGCGTACCCTTATAAACGAGCTGGTGAAAGGTACTTCCCAAGCCGAATTTGGGGCTGGGGCTCAGCACTGGGGTGCTGGGGGGTGAGCCCTCAGTGAGCTTTGCCCTGAGGCCCGCTCTCAGCCCCACCCTTGCCCTCGTCTGAGACCAGGACTGGCTCCACTGGAGGGCAGTGGCCGACTTGTTGTGTAGCAGCCCGCAGCGCTTGCCCCCTTGCCAGGCCCAGTGCTTCCTTCTGGGAGTCATGATTGGGAAGGCGCTTTCCCCGAGTGCAGCTCAGGGCCCTTACCCTCGGGGGAGGGAGCTCTTAAGTGCCTCAGAAAGTGCTTTTCTTGAGGCTGTGGGTGAGGGTCTCCTCCCACAACGGGTATGGGACCCTTGCCCAGCAAGGGGCGGAAGTGGATTGTGTGCACAGTAGGCGGCTGGGCCCAGGAGGAGGAGGGCAGGGCACCCAGGCTTTTCCCATCTGCCCCGAGGGCCAGTGTGCGGCCTCGAGCCGGGGCTCTGCTTGGAAGTGACTGGGCTCCTCCAGCGACACGCCGACTGGGCCTCCAGGCTGAGGCTCAGTCCCGGGTGGTGAGGCCGACGCAGGGAGACCTGTCACGTACATGGTCAGCATGCTCTGGGCGCACTGGCGACTGGGCAGGCCTGGCGCGAGCCCAGCTCTCCACGCCCCGCTGCAGGGATCTTGCCCCGGAGCTGGTCCCACTACACGGTGCCGGCCGGCATGACCGTCATCCAGTGGGTGTCCGACTTCAGTGAGAGGATCAAGCAGCTGCAGAACATCTCCCTGGCGGCCGCATCTGGCGGTGCCAAGGAACTCAAGGTACCTCTGGGGGAGGGTTCAGGACACTCGTGCCGGCGCTCGGGCCCCGGGGCCACACGCCTCATGTGGCTGTGCCTCCCCAGAACATCCACGTGTGCCTGGGCGGCCTGTTCGTGCCCGAGGCCTACATCACCGCCACCAGGCAGTACGTGGCCCAGGCCAACAGCTGGTCCCTGGAGGAGCTCTGCCTGGAGGTCAACGTCACCACCGCTCAGGGGGCCGCTCTCGACGCCTGCAGCTTCGGAGTCACAGGTGAGCCAGCGTCTCTGTGGGCCGCCCTGGGGCCTTGGGCACCACCAAGGTGGTCTGTGAGCCCGGGGGTCGTGCCCACGTCAGCCTGGGCATCATGTCCTCCCGGCAGGTCTGAAGCTCCAAGGGGCCACATGTAGCAACAACAAGCTGTCGCTCTCAAACGCCATCTCGACCTTCCTTCCTCTGACCCAGCTTCGCTGGGTCAAGCAGACAAACGCCGAGAGAAAGGCCAATGTGGTGAGAGCTGCTTTGTGGCCAAGGGGGTATCCCGCTCTTCCCAGTAGCCACGGGCCCAGCGCCTCCCCTTTTCTCCACCTGGCCTGGGTAGCACGGGGTCTACTTACAGCTGAAACGCAGGCCCTCATGGGAGGAGCCTCGCTTCCCACTTATGTGAGCTCACTTGTCACCAAAGTCCACCTCCAGCTGTCTCATAAATGAGCAGCAAGCCCCTGGCTTTCTTCCTCACAGGTGACCTTACCTGTCTACCTGAACTTCACCCGAGCAGACCTTATCTTCACGGTGGACTTGGAAATTGCTACAAAGGAAGACCCGCGCAGCTTCTACGAGCGCGGCGTTGCAGTCTTGTGCACAGAGTAAAACTGAAACTTTATAGTTTCTTTTCTGTACTAGTACAATTCAATATTTAACAGTTATTCGTTATTAAAGTGTCTGGAAGGTATGGACTTGTGAAAGCACGGACTTACAGAAAGTACATAGTTGGCTTGAGGCTGGAGGAGACGGAGGGGTGGCTGGAGCAGCGGGCGGTGGCAAGGTGGGAGGATGTGGTTTCAGTGGGTTTCTAGCGTGGCTCGTTTTATGAAATAAAACACTAAGCATGAGCCGGCTCCTGCCTCTTCTGTTCCCCTTTACCCACAGGACGTGGCACAGGCCTTGCTTCGGGTGTCCAGCTGGGAGCCAGCAGGTGTGCTCACCCAGCTACCCAGGGCCCTGCCAGAGCAGAGCGCGGCCTGGCGCTCAGCAGGCGCCTGCGGATGGGGGACCTGGGCAGCCCCTTCATGGAAGGGACGGCACCATCACGGCCAGAAGGGGCCTGGCACACCTTGACCTGCGCAAGTGTGCTCTGGGACTCGCCCTGCCTCCACCCACATGTGTTCCCACAAACCCGGAGGATGCTGGGCAAGGCTGTGAAAAGACCACGGGCCTTGCCTTGGCCTGTGTCCCCGGGCCCCGGGCCCCGGGCAGACCTTGTCCATCTGTTCCAGCAGCTGCTTGGGCAGCGGCTCAGTTCCTGTGCGCTCTGCGAGGGTGGGCTCGGCCCTGGCCCCTCACACCCAGGGTCACCTGGTCTTTGGGGCTGCTGGGGGACATCACGCTGAGCTCAGGTCAGGCAGCCCCCTAACTTTCCACCAGGGCTGCACTTGGAATCCCGGCCTTGGATTGGAATTGGCGCCCGTTTCTGAGTTTTCTCTGAGCCAGTGAGTACGGGCCTGGCCGTCCTGCGCCGAGTGTGCTGAAGGCGGCACGGGGTCTCACTGGGGAGAGCCAGGACATCCCCCGTGAGGTGGCCGCCGCCCTCGCCCTCGGTGGAAACAGGACGGGCCTGTGCCAGAAGGTGCTGCAGAGCGCTCGCGGGTGGCGTGAGCCAGCCCAGGCTGCGCCCCAGAGGTCAAGCAACAGAAAAGCTGCTGCCCCGACACCCGGTCCTTCACAGGGGGCGGGGCTCTGTGCCTCCCCAACAGCGGGGGCTTCCATGCAGACCCCACGAGGAGCGCCGAGGCCTTTACCTGCTGCCTCCACAGGAGCCCCCGGGCGGGCCCCATCTTGGGACCCCTTCCAGCCCCCGCACAGCTGCTGCCACCCCCCACCACGCAGATGGGTGGGGGCAGCCCCTGGGCCCTGCGGCGCTCATCCCGGCTCTACTGCACGAGAGCTGCACCTTCACTGCCCCCAGGCCATGGCGAGAGTCAAGGTGGACTGCTGGCCCCGGACCCACTTGTCCTCTGAAGTCAGAGCAGCTCTCCTGCCGCCACCCCCACCCCCTGCACCTGCCCGAGGGGCGGCTCCGTCACCCTGGGAGAGTAGGGCCACTGCCAGCTCAGGATGGCCCGGGAGCTGCTGACCCGCCCCGTGAGGTCGAATGAGCGACAACCCGGCTGACTGGACTTTTATTGGCCTTTGGGAACAGTGTCTTGGGGACACATGGAGGTCACCAGGCTCGAAGGAACGCGGGACCACGCGGCAGCTGGGGAGGGAGAGGCCCAGCGGCATCAGCGCCTCAGGCCTCGCTGCAGCCAGGCCGCTCCCCAGAGAAAGCTCAGCGGGCTGCCCCAGCCTCGTGGCAGAGGACCCCGCCCTGGAAGTTCTGGGCAGTACCAGAGGCCAGACGGCTGCCTGGCACGTCTTGTCCTGAGGGGTGTGCGTGAAGACTGGAGATCCTCACGTACTCGTAAGTAAACGTAAGCAAGAGAGACAGCGGGTACCCAGGCCCGTTTCCCAAGCCCTGTAAAAAGGCCCCCGGGCTCCCCACAGCCCTCAGCACCCCTTCTCCCCGGAAGGAATCGGCTTACCTCGGCTCAGGCCGCGTGCTGCTTCTTTCTCTTATTTTTTTCGGGCTCTGCAAGTAAAAGTTCCAGTTTCCTCTTGAGCAGGGACAGCTTGGGCACCCTGTCTCTCTCGGTGCCAAGTCTGGGTGGCCGCCGCGAAGCCTTGGCCCTGCCCCGCCAGTGTCTGCTGGGGTCAGGGGCCTCGGCGGGAGGGAGCCAGGGGCCAGCTGCCCGGGACCCCCGTTCCTCCTGGCTCCTTCTCGCGTCTTCCAGCCCCTGGGGGCACCTCGGGGTCCGGCCTCCCACCTCAGGGCCACTGTCCTGGGCAAGCGGCCAGGCCTCGCTGACTGGCAGCATGTCCACGTCGCTGGCCTCTAGGCCTGGGGGGGCCCAGCTGGCAACTTGCACGAGGAGGCCCGGGATTTTGGACGAGGGCGAGTCTTGTAGATGAACTCCTTCCGGACTCGTCCATGTCAGGGTAGAGGAAATCCCGTTAGGGTTCACGTTGCTCAGAGCACCATCAAGGAAGCTGTGGCTGGAATGGGTAAGCCTGTCGTCCAACTCACCATCATAAGGATCTAAAAACTGACAGCAGAAGATGCTTCTCAGCAGGTTAGCCTAGCAGTGGAGGCGAGGATACCACTTCCTAAGTGCTCAAATACTTCCATCCCTGATGTTGGCAATAAGCCCCCAAATGCACAAGATCAGCACCCGCTGGCACCCACAAAGCCTGGGGGACCCGCCATGCGGGGAGCTTAGCCTGGGTGTAACCCAGAAGCCCTGGCCTCTTTTGAGGAGCCAGCTCTGCCGTTTCCTCCTGGCGTCTCTTCCAGAGGGCAGGGCGCCATCTTCCTGGTGAAGGGACATCGAGGACGGCGCCAAACTGATTCCCGCTCCCTCCCCCTTCCCCCCCCAGCCCCCTGCCCAGGGTGCAAAGGTCCACCTCCCTGATGGCCGCTTGGGCCGGGCCGGTGACCCAAGAGTGAAGCGGAGAGAAGTGTTTTAAGTCTAAATGTCCTTCGTCCTGCACGTGACCTAGACCGGCGTGGGAGGTGAGGGAATGTGGCTGGGGCGCAGCCCCCAAGAAGGGAAAGCACAGCGCCTGCCACCCGTGTCGACGCCGGCTGAAGGGGGCTGCTTGGGGCCGCTGGATGTCTAGTGACAACCCAGCCCCACTGCGCTCTGCCTTCCACACTCAACTTCCTCCTCGTTCCTCTCCCTCTCCTACCTTCCTATGTTCTTCGTCGACTGAGTGGCTGTAGCAGCAAAACTCTCCTTGGAAGTTCTAACTCCCTGTGGCACATTGGGATAGCTGGCTCGTCCATGTTATTTCTGGAGCTTACTAATGGGCAAGCTACACTTCTACAACTTCCAGTGCTCTCCTGGAGCCTCATGCCAAGAGGTGCTCCCGTGAGGACCAACTGCTGGTAACAGACATCTGTCGGCACGCGCAGTGTGTTCCCCTGGTTGAGCCCTGAGCTTCAGTCCCACAGGCAGAAAGGCCCCAGGAGGCCGGGCCAGCACAGCACCAAAACAGCTCTGCAGGGAAACCTCCCGAGGCAGCTCCCCTCATCTCAAGACAGCTGTTTGTTATTTTTTTAAAGAGGTAACAATAAACAGCCTCATCTGTCAACAGCTCACCTTATTTCTAATGCAGAAACGGTCGGAGGCGTCTGGACGCACAGCACCCTGACCCAGCGCAGTGGTCTGTCCGGGGCTCGAGTCCCCGCGCCCAGGCTGGTGTGTGGGTGTTGGGGGACGGGGCCTGGTGGGAGAGACACAAACCAAGAGATGCCGAGCAGGGATGTTCACCCACCAGGTTTAGCTGAAAATGATTTAACACGGCACAAGCTGCCTTCCAGCCCGGTGCGGCCTCTTATGAGGCCGTGAGAGCAGATATCAGCAGCTGCCGAGCTGATTCTGAGGTTGAGCGTCTGCAAACCCAGGGCCCTGTCAATCTTCAGGCCAACTACTTTGAGTTGATTTTTTTTTAATTGGAAGGAAAAACAATCAACTTGTGTATCAAAATGAGATTTTTTGAAAACTAGTAAGATGCAGGAGAGAACTAACATAGCAAGTGTGGTGGCTTGGAGTTACCCGAGAAAAACACGCTCTTAAGTTAGTTTGTCCCTGTAGGTGGGAGCCCACTGTGAGTGGGAGCTTTGGGTGAGATTCCTTCCGCAAAGGTGTCGCCCAGCTGGTTGGGCTGGGGCTTAATCCTATCAGTAGAGTTGTAGAGGGGAGGAACACAGGGGAAGCCAGGGGGGAGCCGGTAGGGGAGGGAGGAGCCACGAGAGGCCTCCACGTGCATTGCCACATCACAGAGCAGCAAGGACGAGGAAGGCCGGCAGCCAGCCCCAGCACCACCGTCCAGTGGGAGAGAGCATCGCCTTGATGACGCTTTAGTTCTAGCCTCAAAACCGTGAGCCAGGGCACTCCTATTGTGTGAGCCAACTCTGCATGTGTGGCATGTATGACTGCATTTTCTCTTCCAACGCTTCTAGTTGCAGAACGTTCCATTTCTAAATAGTGAAAAGGCAAGCCTGGGAAATGACTGCTGACTCAAGACAACAGTAAGTCTTATTCCACAGATGCTTGCTCTCTTGTCCCAAAACCTATAAGAATACCTGTTCTGTTCATTACGTCGTATCACTAGATCTCCCACACAGTTGCTGTAAATACGTAACTGCTCCCTACTGAGAAACACGGTGAAGCGTCTCAGCCGAGCACTGCACTCTTTAACGTCCTGCTGCCCCTCGCAAGCCTTCCCCATCCGCACATGGACGTGTTATAAAAGACCCCTCGTTTGCGATGCAAGCTGACGACAGAGCTCGGGACCGTCGTCTCTCCTCCCACTGCCGAGGACCCCACGTAAGCCCCTAATAAAGGGCGTTTACTAGCTAAGCTGCACCTGCTGAGTCGTCCTTTGGCCTGACGTAGCCCTCGCAGTTCAGCGGGAAGCTGTCGTTTTATACAGCCCCTCGCTATGCTCGGAGCAGCGTGGGATTTTCTTTAGTGACAAGGAAACTACAACAGCAGGCGTGAGATAGCTAGCCTTAGAGGGGCCTGCTTGCCAGGCGGGCTGCCGGCTGGAGTCGGGGAACTCAGGGCTCAGGAGGGTCCCACCATCCCGGAGCTGGTAAGGGGCCCCTGGGCCGAAATTGTAGAGACAGTGGCAGATGCTGAACCCCTGCTTTCCTCCTGGAACCTGGGATTTTGGGAAGTGCCAGGCAGGGGTTGCCTGTGCGACCAGCCCCCAGTAAAGACCTGGGCACTGAGGAGTGTCCCAGGTGGACAGCACTTGCCGCAGCCCGTGCAGCGGGACGCTGAAGGGATCCACCACGTCCTGCACGACGCCCCGGGGAGACCCCCGGAGCTCGCCTGACCTCCTCTGGCCTTCACCCACAGCGTTCTCCCTTGGCTGATTTTGTTCTGTATCCTTTTGCTGAAACAAATGTCCACATGCTGAGCCCTGCTAGCGAATCATCAGACCCGGGGATGGCCTTGAGGACCCCAACACAACCCCCATGTCCTAGTAAAGATTAGCGTCTGGCCAGCATCTCTAGGGGCTGAACATCCCAAAGAAAGTTACCGTCTCCTCTCCACCATCACCTGAAGACCAGTGTTCCCATAGCCACAAAAGAGACTGATTCCGAACGGGGAGAAAGGCCTCGGCCAGCTTAGGAGGCCTTTGGCTCCCTGCTCCGCCCCACTCACCACTGATGGGGAGAATCGGAGGGAGAAGAACGAGCACAGGCGCCCGTCCAGGTGCTGTGACCACCAAAAAGCCACAAGATGACCACAGGACCCGGGAAAGGGAAGGCACCGCCAGGCGCCGTGTCCTGCATCTTAGCCCCAGGGCTGCAGGTGGAACCCCAGAAATGCCACACGCCCAGGGGGTCTCCTGGCACTCGAGGAGCTACAGACCTGCTCGAGGTGCGGCCGAGGTGGGAGGCCTGACACGTGCACCGGGGGCAGCTCACCTTGTTCCTTTTCCACCGCAGAGGCGGACCCTGGGCACACGGACTCCAGGCTGGGCGAAGAGCAGGTGCAGGGCGAGCCCAAGGCAGAGCACCCGGGGCCCCACCCAGCTCTAAGTTTCCTTCCCTACCTGGCCTGGGGACAGTTCCCAACCCCAGCGGGACCTTCTGTCCTGGCTGCCCCAAGCGAGCCCGCTCTCCAGCCCGACCTGCCCATGGGACAGTCATCTGCAAACACTGACCACATGCCTGAGAAGTGCCCATTTCCCTGGACAAGAAATGCACTGAGAGCAGGAGCCACATGGCAGCTGGGCACCCGCGGGCAGGAGTCTGGATTGGAGAGGCAGGTCCCGGCCTCACGCCCTTGGCTGAGACTTGCCAGACTCAGCCGGAACCTTCCAGGCTGATGTCCCGGCCACCAAGCCCAGCTCCTCTGGTCGGCCACCCAGGGGCCAGGAAGCATCAGGAGGCCACGGGAGCCCCAATGGCCACTTGCTTTGAAAGTGTGTCCCATAACCACAAGGAAAGGCCACATGACGCCCTGGAGCTGGGCGCTCACGGGCCCTGGGGCGCTGCCGGTGCCCCCCAGGCCAGGACATACCTCTCTCCAGATGCTTTCGGCAAAGTCCGTGCGAACCCTCCTAGGATTGGCCTGGAAAGAGGCGAGTGGGAGGTGGCACTCAAGGCACCGGCTCTGCCCTGCTTGGGCACAGGGAGGGTGGCTGGCAGGCGGGGAGGGCCAGGAACAGACTGCTGGGACCCCAGGCAGAGGCGGCGCCCCAGGGGGTTTGGGCAGAGGGACTAGGAGGCAACGGGGCCCCTGCAAAGGGGAAGCGCCCGGGAAGAGGCTCCAACGACCAGCTGGATCCCCCCAACCCCCGCTCGCCTGCTCAGGGCACAGAGCCAGAGGCTCGTGGAACTTGGGAGCCGGAAGATACCAGACCATGACCCCAAAGCCTTCCTTGACAGATGCAGAAGCTGGGACCCAGAGAGGGTCCCTCAGAAGAACCACGTCCAGGGCCAGATATTCTAGAACCTTCCCCCTGAGCCCCGGCAGGCTGGACCAGGGACTGCTTTGTTTTCACTCAAGCAAAAGCAGGATGTTTAAAGCCCTGGAATTTGACCGGCTCCAGCTTTTGCCAGAGGAGACCAGTCCTGCAAGGTGGCAGCAAGGACCCCGGGATTGAGGTCGCCTTCTAGGCTCGGGTGCGCCCACCGGCCCCGGCCACCCGCCTGCCCCCACCCCAGGCCCCCAGCCCCAGCAGGAGAGGAGGGAGGTGGGGAGCCAGAGGCACCTTGAGGCGGTGGAGCCCGCGCCTGTGTCTTCTCTGGAAGCCCGCCCTGGCTGCGCCGAAGGCCGCGCGGATGCACGTCAGGCGGCCGTGCCTCAGGCCAGCCATGGTCAGAGAGCGGCTGAGGGTCGTGCTGCACTGAAAAAACACCAGGTACTGGGGACGGGGCACAGGGCTGCGGGGTGCGAGGGGCTGGGGAGAGGGCAAGCCTGAACTATAGAAAGCCTTAGTTAAAAGACAGCCCCTGGCAGCTGGTGAGTGCAGCCACGAACCAGCGCCTCTGTGGGGGGATAGTGACCACAAATCAGCGCCTCCATGGGGGGGGACAGCGGCCACGGATCAGCGCCTGCGGGGAGGGACAGCGGCCACGGATCAGTGCCTCCAGGGAGGGACAGCGGCCACGGATCAGCGCCTCCGTGGGGGGGACAGCGGCCACAGACCAGCGCCTCCGTGGGGGGGACAGAGGCCACGGACCAGCGCCTCCGCGGGGGGGACAGCGGCCACGGACCAGCGCCTCCGCGGGGGGGACAGCAGCCACGGACCAGCGCCTCCGCGGGGGGGACAGCAGCCACGGACCAGCGCCTCCGCGGGGGGACAGAGGCCACGGACCAGCGCCTCCGCGGGGGGACAGCGGCCACGGACCAGCGCCTCCGTGGGGGGACAGCGGCCACAAATCAGCGCCTCCGTGGGGGGGACAGCAGCTATGGACCAGCGCTTCCGTGGGGGGGACAGCAGCTATGGACCAGCACCTCCGTGGGGGGGACAGCCCTTTTGCACAGGGCCCCTGGTCTTCCATAGAGCAGTTTCTTACTAGGTAATTTCTCATGCAAGTTCTTTGAAGAAAGTGATTTCTCATGAGGCAGGTTCACTGGTAAACGTCGTGCAAATTCATTGGCAAAGTCGGACCCGAGTGGAGGGGAGCCCAGAGGCTGCTGCCCCCCCCCTTATTTCTAAGCAGATGAAGAAATCCAAGCCCCAAGTGGGGCCTTGCCCAGGGTCACAAGCTCAGAGCTTGTCCTAAGAAATCTGAGGTGGTTAAAAACAAAACCAAAAACCCAGGGGAGCGGATGTGGCTCAGGTGGTTGAGCACCTGCTTCCCATGCACAAGGTCCTGGGTTCAAAGTCTGGTGCCTTCTAAAAAATAAAAAATACACCCAGGATAGAGCAAAGCGAGAATGCATTAATAAAAAATTCCTGAGAATAAGGCATTACAAACCTTGGCGTTTCATGCCACTTGCTTTCTTCATGAATCCTTATGGGCAGGGCCCCGCTAAATCCTGTCGGAAAGAGAATCGAGTCTAAGCCTGTGCAGTGCAGCCTGCTTGTAGCGGGTAAACCTGGTGAAGCCCCGAAGGCCGGCTCCGAGCCCTGTAAACCAAAGGTTCAGAGCAGACCTGACGTGTGGTAAAGGCAAGAAGTGCGCCCCGTAAAAAAGAAATCGTGATACTTTTCTGTTTGGGCATGAGCTGGAGCCCAGGTTTTATTCCATCGGATGTTGCGGCCGTGGAGGTCCTGGAGCCCACCCAGGGCACCTCAGTCCTCACATTGGCTCCTTCGGCTCCTCCGGGCTGGGGCGGCTTCTCAGACCCTCCTGGTGTGATGACCTTGAAGGTTTGAGGTCAGGTGTTTTGTCGGACGTCTATAGGAATTCGGTTTTCCTCGTGATGCGGTGGCATTGTGGGTTGGGGGGAAGACCGCGGAGGTAAAGCAGCATCCTGGTGGCGTCCCTTCAAGGGTGCGCCCCATCTGCATGACATCGCTGTCGACGCTGGCCTCGGTCGCCTGCCTCAGGGAGTGTCTGTCAATTTCTCCCTGGAAAATGACTCAGTTTCCCCCTTTCCAAAGGATTGTGGGGGGAGCCACGCTCCACCTCGAGGTGGGTGGAGGAGCTATGGAAATTATTCGAGTTCCACATGCAACATTAGCCTCTTCTCCCCCGTTTATTTCTTTGTTTATTCAATTGTTCATCTCTAGCAGTGTGGACTCAGTGGTATCCTGTGGGTGAAAATCTGATGCTCCCTTATTTTATTGCTCAGCCTGTTCGAGCTTTAGCCGCAGGGAGCTCGCTCACCTGGCACTGCTGTGCTCGGGCATACTTAAACCTACTTAGTGTTCTTCTCCAAAGGAACGTGTCTTTTGGGTTACCTTAGTTCTTGCTCCAGGCTGAACTTAGATAAAAGTACCAAAAAAGTGAAATTACGGCCAGTGGAGAAACCCAAGCACCCCTTTTCTCCTCTCCTCCAAGCACATGCGGTCAGCCGACCCCACATTTTTTAGACCAGCTGCCTAACACCATTCAGTGGGCTTTTTATGTACTTTTTCCCCTAGTCACTGGGAACACACCCACACATAGATATAATCTGGTCAAAGAAAAACAAATGTTTGGAAAAATGAACTTCCTTCCATTAACTGGATAGGTTTACCCTATTTATTATGATCTCTCGTCCTTTAGTTAAACATCCCATGATAGTCAGAAAGGGCAAGGTTATGATGCACTAGCATCCTAGTCCTGGGTAGAAGTCAAACCTCAGAGGCTTAGCTCTGATTCAGAGTCACTGAAGGGGCCCCGAGGACAAGGTGTCCCCATCGCGTACGTTAGCACCCAACGACGACTTCCCGAGGCAGCAGGGGAGGACCAGGCAGAAAGAGCTGACACCCACTTTTAAGGCTCCCTGGCTAGTCCTAACAGCACAGAAGGCTGGGAAACATCCAGGCGCTTACGGAGCATCGGGGAACACCACTGGCCCTGGAAGACGCACTGAGAGAATTATTCAAAGTGAGGCCAAGCGCTGGCGCCTGGTGGGCTGCTCTCCAGGAACCCACGCGCCCTTCTCCAAGCTGCAAGCCTGAGCAGACCCAGTCCTTTTGTCGGCCAACATTTGTAAAGGATGTTCTTCCTTTAATTAAGTTATCAATTAACAATACTTTGCCAACCAACTCTGGGTGCAAAATAGATGCTTCTACGGAATCACTGGGCACAGAGGCCATGACTGTCTAGTAGGAGGGACGCTCCCAGCACGAGGGCAGCTGGACGACGTCCACCGTCTGGGTTTCGGCCCTACACCGAGTGGGGTTCATTCCCAGCCCCGCCCCTTCTTCACAGGTGCAACTGCAAAGGGGGCTGGAGAGGGCTCCCCACTTCCAAGGGCGTCTCGCCCCCTGGACTCCCGGTGGGCGACAACGTGCACCTGGGGGAGACGAGCCCAGGCAGGCGCTGTGACTCCCCCTGGCGCCCGGGTCTGGGTGGGTTCGGGCTACGACCTTGACTGAGTGTGACCCTGTCTGGTGACCTATGGGACAGCCTGGGCCACAGCACACGGAGGCCCAGGGCAGCCCAGTCCTGCACTCTGACCGCATGGCTGGGGGCAGCTTCGGGGTCCCGGGCCCCAGCTCAGTGGCCAGACACAGATGGAGTCGAGGGAGCCGCAGCGGGATGCCCCTCGGGCCGGGGGAGCAGGTCGTCGGGAACTGACAGGTCACGCGCTGTCCCGAGGACGCGCTCGGCACTGCCGTCAAGTGAGAGGCCGGCAGGGAGCTCAGCCCCTGGGCGTGGGGGGCTCTCTCCACCAAGAAACAGGTCGCGCCTTATGCCAACCCCTGTGAGGGGCTGGGAGGCTGGGCACCCCACAGGGCAGGCGTGGACGTCTCCGTGCCGGGGATGGAGAGCCCAGCGCTCAGTCCTCGGTGGACCCCGCGCCAGCTCCCTGCCTTAGAGGGCGCTCGCCCACGTGCTCGGGCCACTTGCGCCAGCCAGGGCCCTTCCTGGCATCCTGGAGACACGACAGGGAGACGTGACGTGATGAGAGAAACAGGAGAGAGGCTTCCAGAGAAACAGGGAGAGCTGCCCGAAAACGGTGACCAAAGGGGGCAGCGTCAAGGGGTAGAGACGCAGAAAAAGACAAAAATCCAGAGAGCGCCACTGACAGAGGGCAAAGGAGAAAGGCGCAGGGACGGGAAACTAGCAGGAAGGGGAGAGCCTGCGCCCTCCCGACCCCACACTTCCGTGTCAGGTGAACAAATAAATCCGAGTTGGGTTTCAATCATTTGGAGCCAAAAACAGGATTCCCGTTGCTGGTTATACTTCCTCAAAAAGGAAACGGTGGCCTTGATCGACGAGGTGGGCCGGGACAAGTCTGGTTCTCTGTGGCACCGGGGGTTGCCGGATCTGCCCCTGCCACACTGTGCCGCCCCCCGCGCCAACTCGCCCCCAGGAAGCGGGGCCAGGGCCTCCGAGGGCCGCTACGCCGGACGTTGAGCCGCGGGACCTCGAGCCAGACGCGGTGACGGAGCCTCCAGCCTCCCTTCAAGGCGCGACCCCCCCCCCCGGGCGCGGACTGGCGAGTCACCTCGAAAGACGTCACCTCTGTCTGCAGCAGGCTCCTGCCTCTGCCTCACGAGCCTCGGGCGCAGGCAGCGCTCGGGGAGGACGGGGCTGTGGTCAGCCCCGCGGCCTGCGTGGCTCCTCGGGCGCCAGGGCTGTGAAAAGGCCCTGGGGTGCGAGGACGAGCGCAGGCAGCGGCTCCAGGCCCCAGCAGGGAGCGGGCGCCAGGGGCCCCGGGGGCGAGGGGGCGGGCCTGGCTCAGAGCCCCTGTCTCGGGGGTCTCGGTTCACTGAAAGGGGCCGGGAGCAGCATTCCAGGAGCAGCTTGGCCGTGGGAATGTGTCGGGCTGGGAACGTCCCGCACGGCATCACCAGGGACGCCACCCCCGGCTGCGGCCGTCCTGGCCCCGGCCACGCGGCGAGGCACACGCAGCGCCTGCTCTCGCCCGGGCCCCATGGCTCCGTCCGTGGCCCCTCTGAGGCCCGGCTCCTTCTCCCCATCCCTGCGGCTCTTGCTGTGGTCCCTGCTCCCAGTCCTCCGTTGACAGAGGATTCCAGCCGAGGACCAAGACCCACCCTGGGCCACGCCTCGCCGGAGCGCCCAACCAAAGTGTCACCGGATTGTGTCGAGGCTCTCGACCCCGCTGCAGAAATGCATTTCAAGAGCCCGCCAGGGTAGTTAGGCCAGTAATTTATTAAGGTAGGGAGGGAAGAGAAATGGGAGAAAATAACAGAGCAGGGGTCCCAGGAAGGGGCTGAAAAGGGATAGCGTGGGCTGGTTTACAGGCTACGATTCCCCATTACAGGTTGTAAATCCCCAGGTTTACTTGCGTGGCCACATGGCAGAGGAAAAAAGGCGAGAGCAGGGCGCAGAGGGCAGGACAGGGGTCCGCAGGCGAGAGCACAGGAGAGAGAGCCGGGGCCTGTGCCTGCCTTTTGTAACTGCTGATTATCCCACCCCTTTGCTAACAGCAGGGGAGGAGGTCACCGTTCTGATTGCTTATTTCCCCCATCAATCTCCCGGGAGGGCTCAACGATAAAGTCCTTGGGGAATATCCAGGGCTTCTCCTGGCTTCTGGAGAAAGTCTCCTGAGTGGCAGAATCTTGGGGGGTTCCTCCAGCAGCCATCTTGGGGGTATCGATGTCCACGTGGGCTTCTTGCAGGTTCCAGAGCCGTCTCTTGACTCCCTATCTTACTAGCCGGCTTCAAAAGGGTCCTAGGAATGGGTGAGCTCCAAGAACTTGACCTCTCCTGGGGTCCACAGAAAGCTTCGCAGTGTCACGGGGGCTGGCAGGGGCTGCAGGAGGCGGGGGACGACCCCTGCGAGGCTCTGGGGGGCCCAGCCCCGCTCCTAGGAGGGGTGGCCGGCTCCGCCTTCTCCTCCTGGTCATCCCGGAGACACTGGGCCCTGGGCTGGCCCCAGTTGAACAGTGCCCAGCAGGCCAGGGTGCTCCCTGCTCCAGACGTCCCTCTGCCCACTTGGATCGCGGCACCAGCCGCCCCCTGGGACGCCGCCCCCTCCCACAGCCCCGTGGACACGCGAGGACCCCCGGCCTGGGGACGGAACTGCCTGCCAGCCGGCCACACTCCCACCTTGGGGCCAAAGCCTGGGAGAGCCGCCTCCTGGCCCGGGGCACGCTCGGCCCATCAGGGACCCTCAGGCCGCGGTCCAGCGCCCCATCCAGGCGAACAGGGGGAGGAGCGGCAGCCCCCAGCACCGCAGAGAAGAAACCTGGGGGCCATGCTGGGCGGGGCGGGGTGTCGGGTCGCCGGGCAGGGGCCCGCTGCCCCCACGTGGCTCAGGGACGGGCCTGCCACGGACCTCGGGGAGGAAAGTGGACCGTCCAGGGGCATTGCGGTGCGTGTCCCCCAAGTCAGGGCCTGCAGCAGGCAGCCCCTGGGGCGCCTCGGGCTTCGGGCCCTAGCACGGCCGTGCCTCCCCTGGGGCTCACCGACTTCCAGGCTGACCCGCTTCTGCCAGGGGATTAAACCGTCTTGTGCATGCTCCCCCTGCAGCAGTGTGATATGGTTATGAATTCCAGAAACAGATATTGGATTATGTTTGTGATCTGGTCTGTACCTGGGGGTGATTGGGTTATGATTAGGGCTTTGGTGGGGCCACGTCATTAGGGCATTGAGTCCCTGCCCCTTGGTGGGTGGAGACTCACAGATAAAACACATGGCAAAGGACAGAGCCGATGGCATTTGATGTTGGAGTTTGGTGCAGAAGCCTTAAGCTGGAGTCCAGGAAGTCAGCACACAGAGGAAAGAGAGGCAAGCCCCAGGAAGAGAAGAACCTTGAACCCAGAGGAAAACAAGCCCCAGGAACGTAGGAACCCAGGAAGCCTGAGCTCTCGCAGACGTTGATAGACTTTGGTGGGGAAGTAACTTGTGCTTTATGGCCTGGAATCTGTAAGCTCCTACCCCAAATAAATAGCCTTTATAAAAACCAACTGATTTCTGGTATTGTGCATCAGCACCCCTTGGGCTAATACACCCCCCAGCCCTATAGACTTTTTAGTTAAAATGTATTCCACACAAATGGCTAAAATGAACTACTATGACAAACATGACATATAATAAACCTAAGGCCCCCACCCGAGGCCCCGGGGCGCCCCTGCACACAGCTCCTTCCTAAGTGCTCGGCCACAGGCCTGAGGGAGCGCGGGAGCCGCTGCGCACAGCCCGGCAGCGCTCGGGGAACGGAGACTCCGAGGGGTCAAGCAGGAGACCTGACCTCAGGGGCGCCCCACCCAAGCACCCTGCGCTGCCCCCAGCCTCGAGGGGCGGGCTGCGCTGGCCCTGAGCTGCTCCGTGTGGAACCACCGGCTTTGCCTGCAGCGGGGAGGTGACACCTGCTCAGGGCTCAGGGCGGTTTTTTGCTTTTAAAAGTTTTTTTATTGTTATTAGAGGAATTGTAGGTTTACAGAAAAATCATGCAGAAAATACCAAATGGCCACAGTCCCGCCCTAGTATTAGCACCATGCCTTAGTGAGGTCTGTTTGTTACACGGATGAAAGATTAGTGCCTATTTGTGCTATTAACTGTCATCTCTGGTTTGCGTTGGGGCTCACTGTGACATATTCCTGTGGGCTTTTAAAGATTTTTATTCTCATAACATTTATATGACCTGAACTTCCCCTTCTAGCCACATTCGAATATATAATCCAGTGTGTTAATTACGTTCACGACGTTGTGCTGCTGTCACCGCCGACCGTTACCAAGACTTCCGCGTCACCCCATGCCTGAGCTCCCCTGCCCACCCCAACCCCGGCCCCTGGAGCCCTGGAGTCCAGTTTCTCACCGTATGAATTTGCTTCTTTAAGTGAGATTGGGGACGCGGCTGTGGCTCAGGCAGTTGGGCTCCCGCCTACCATACGGGAGGCCCTGGGTTCGCGTCCCGGGGCCTCCTGGTGAGGGCAGGCTCACCCTGACGGCCCGCGTCCCCCAGAGAGCTGTCAGCCGGGACCTGCGGAGAGCTGGCACAGCGAGATGACGCAACCAAGGGAGACAAGCAGAAGAACGTGCAGCGAATGGACACAGAGCAGACAGCACAAAAACAAGCCGCAAGGGAGGGCAACTAAACAAACAAATAAAAACTCTTAAAAAAAAAAAGTGAGATCGCACAATCTTTGTCCCCTAGTGCTATGTGAAGCCCAGTAGGAGCTCAACAGGTGGACACGTGTGAAAGCATCAGCCTTACTCTACAACTGGGGAAACTGAGGCAGAGGCACAAAGCTGAGGCCAGGCTCTAACGGGCACCTTGTGGCTGGTTCTGCACCCCTCAGTCCCCAGGGAGCTCGGTCCTCAGGGGTTTCTGGGGCTCCCCTGGCTCTGGCACCTTCCCTGAGACCCCCAGGGCTTCCCTGGCCAAGGCAAGTGTCCTCGGTGGTGACATTAAAAAGCCTTGTCATGCTGATTTGCTGCAGAGCTCTTTGAGAGCAAGGCTACTACCTTTGGAGTCGCCCTGTTACCCAAACTTCAGCCATTCTTCCTGGCCACTCCTTCTGGACCTTTCTTCCTAGTCCAAGGTCAAAGCAAGTCTTGTGGGCGGCTGCAGCCCCTTCCCTCTCTCCTCCACTCCAGGAAGTTGGCTTTCTGCCCCCAAAACCTCGCCTGCCGCTGGGGCAGTGAATTTGCCCTCCAAGTGACAACTGCAGGGTTCACCTTCTCCTTGGTGACTGCCTGGTGACCCCACCCCCTGCAGGCCCACTGCTGCCTCGCTGCCTCGCCCCGCACCCCTCCCGCCTGCCTTCCCATCGCCCTCCAGCATTCCAGCTGAGCTCGCCAGGCCCGGGTCCCGGTTACCACTCACAGTGAGTGTTCCAGGCTTGAAAAGGCCCTGGAGGGGCCTGGAAGCCTGCTCTGTTCCGGGGGCTCTGAGCACGGGTGGAGGGGGTGGAAGAAATAGGCTGGGAGATCACGCACGATTCTCTCTGCTGCGCGGGCCGCGATGTCATCACAAGAGGCTTCAAAGCCTCCCCCTCTGTGCCACCAAATCTCCACCTTCAACAAGTCCTCCAAGCTAAACCCTAAGCCCCGGCGGGGTGTGGGACCCAGCCCCTGAGCAGCAGGTGTCCACTCGCAGCTGCCCCGCGGCCCCACCGCCAGCTCCCCGCTGGTGACCCTGCTCCCTGACCCCGGCCCCGGGGGAGAAGGGGCCCACAAGGTGGGGGGGACGCACCCCAACCACCCCACCCCGTCCTCTCTTGTTGCTCCGGCTGAAAAGACTGACGCAACCTCAAGGCCACTTTCTTCCAAACCAGCTCATCAGCAAGCCTTTGACGCCCGCTGGTAAGGCAGGGATCAAGAGACGGCTCTGGAACCTGCAAGCAGCCCCCGTGGACACCGATAGCCCCAGGATGGCTGCTGGGGAACCCCCCAAGATTCTGCCACTCAGGAGAAGACTTCCTGCAGAATCCAGGAGAGGCCCCGGATATTCCCCAGGACTTTATCATTGGCCCTCCTGGGGGATCGATGGGAAAAAAAAGCAATCAGAACCGTAAACAGGGAAGCGGACTTGGCCCAGGAGTTAGGACGTCCGCCTACCACATGGGAGGTCCGCGGTTCAAACCCCGCGCCTCCTGGACCCGTGTGGAGCTGGCCCATGCGCAGCGCTGATGCGCGCAAGGAGTGCCCTGGCACGCAGGGGTGTCCCCCGCGTAGGGGAGCCCCACGCGCAAGGAGTGCACCCCGTAAGGAGAGCCACCCAGCGCAAAAGACAGTGCAGCCTGCCCAGGAATGGCGCCGCCCACACTTCCCGTGCCGCTGACGACAACAGAAGCGGACAAAGAAACAAGACGCAGCAAATAGACACAGAGAACAGACAACCGGGGTGGGGGGGAGGGGAGAGAAATAAATAAATAAATAAATCTTTTTTTTAAAAAAAGGCAGGCGCAGGGCCCGGCTCTCTCTCACCTGCACCCCTGTCCTGCCCTCTGGCACCGCTCTCACTGCTTTTCCTCCGCCACGTGGCCACGCAAGTAAACGTGGGGGTTCCTAGTGTATGATGGGAAACTGCAGTCTGTAAACCAGCCCTCTGCCACTCTTCAGCCCCTTCCTCTCTCCCTGGGACCCCCAATCTGTTACTTTCTCCCGTTCCTCGTCCCTCCCGGCCTGAATAAATTCCTGGCCTAACTCCCCCACACGCTCTTGAAATTCGTTTCTGCGGCAGGGCCAAGAACCTCAACACAATCCAGCATCGCCTTGCTCGGCTCCCTCCAAGAATTCTCTAGAACTTAGCCCGCCTTGGCCTCAGCCTGGAGGACCTCAGGTCCACTCGAAAGGACAAATATCCCACGAGCTCAACTTGCAGATTCCCTGGCGGATGCTGAACGCGGGGCCCCTGGGAACGGCGGCCGCGCCAAACGGGGACAGAGGATGTCGGGTGAGGGACTGGGTACTCGAAAGGGGCCAAAGGGGGGGATTTTGTCATATTTGACCACAGAAACATTGTAAAAAAACAAAACAGAAGCGCCGCCTCCCCCCGAGCCCCCAGGGGCGCACACAGCCCTCGCAGCCCCCCCCCCCCTCAGGCTTGGCCCGGACCTCCCCCCAGGTCTTCCCTTGAGGGTCCGTCGCCCCCCAGGAAAACTGCCCGGGGACCCTCAGCTCCCGTGCCACCCCCCACTCCACGTCCTGCCTCGGTTGCCATAAGGCCTCCACGGATGGGATCTTGCTTTGTTCCCCCCCCGTAGCCCCAAAGCACACAGTCGGTGCCTGATAAATGTCCCTTCCAGAGACATTTGTGCCCATTCCACAGAGACTCCTCACCCAACACGTCCCAGACCAAAATCATTTAACCCGCAAAAACATGCCCGTCTTGGGGCCCCACCGTCCCCCGCGACCCCCCAGTGGAAACCACGAAGCTCCTCTGCAGCAGGAGGGCTGGAGCCAGGGGTCCTGCAGCCACACAGCCTGGCCCCCCGGCCGCCGGCCTCTTCCGGCCTCAGTTTCCTCATCCGTACAACGGGGCAATGGGCGAGAAGCCATGAAGAGGCCCTCCGCTGCCGCGCGCACACGCCGTCCCTCGTGTGCTGGCCTGTCACTCCGTGGCTACTCCAAGATGACCGTCCACCCCCCACAAAATCCCACCCGGGGAACCGCGGGGCTCGGGGGGCGCCGCCGCTGAAACCCCCCAAACCTCAGCACTAGAGAGATGGAGACGAGCACCGCGACGGCGCCTGCCTGCCGCCCGAGGTCGGAGGGGCTCGTCCCAGGTGCGTCGCGTGGAGGTCCCCAAAAGGCAAGCTCAGGTCCTGGCCCACCCTGGATTTAGGGCGGACGCCGCGTGGTCCAGCGAGTGGTGCCCTGCTGAGAGGCAGGGAGAGCGCCGTGGCCGCGGAGCCCGGGGGAGGCGCAGGGGCGGGCCTGCCCCCACGGACGCCAGGACCGGCCCCCACGGACGCCAGGACCGCCCCCACGGACGCCAGGACCGGCCCCCACGGACGCCAGGACCGTCCCCACGGACGCCAGGACCGCCCCCCACGGACGCCAGGACCGGCCCCCACGGACGCCAGGACCGTCCCCACGGACGCCAGGACCGTCCCCACGGACGCCAGGACCGCCCCCCACGGACGCCAGGACCGGCCCCCATGGACGCCAGGACCGCCCCCCACGGACGCCAGGACCGCCCCCACGGACGCCAGGACCGTCCCCACGGACGCCAGGACCGCCCCCCACGGACGCCAGGACCGGCCCCCACGGACGCCAGGACCGTCCCCACGGACGCCAGGACCGTCCCCACGGACGCCAGGACCGCCCCCCACCGACGCCAGGACCGGCCCCCACGGACGCCAGGACCGGCCCCCACGGACGCCAGGACTGCCCAGCCCCGACGGGGCTGCCTGAAGCGAAGCAGGCCTCTTCTCCTGGGCGCTGGAGGGAGGATGGGGGCCCTGGGGACACCCCGACTGCGCGCTTCTGGCCTCCCGACTGCGTGAGAATCCCCTTCTGTTGTTTTCAGGCCCCTGTTGGTGGGACTTCGCGGTGGCAGCTCCAGGCAGCTAGACCCTGTGTCAGCTCTAGAAAAAACGCCGCCATTTTAACGAAGTTCTCTTCTTTCCATCCGGGCTTTAGAAGAGGACGCGCAGACTGTGGCCCCGCTGACTGGTCAAGGAGGGCAGGGACGTCGGTCTGGTCGGGGCGAGGGTCGTGTACCAACAGTTAAGCACCTACGACAGGCGGCAGGACAGGAAACCAGCGTGAACTCATCTGGGGTTGTCAGAGTTTGTCGTTTAAAGTGACATGGGACATGGTTTCCAAGCAGTGGGGAAATACCAGGACTGGCAGGGACAAGCTGGAAAGGGAAGGAGAGATTGGGGCAGACCCGAGGTAACATGCTCCATTCGAAGTGTAGAAGGCCTGAGGACAGCCTGCAAACGTACAAAAATACAAGTGGACTTTTAAAATCACTCCCAGGGCCCTGCCCCCTTCGGGGCCTCAGGGGTCGGTCCACTCACAGAAGCTTTGAACAACCAGCAAGAACTGACAGAAACAGCTGGAAGCTCCAGAAAAGTTAAAGGACTGCAGTAGCAGGGGGAGCGCCAGACTCCAGGAAAAGGCGTCCTCGAAGCGGAAGCGGGGGGACCTGTGGGCCCCCGGCCAGCCCCCACCCCCACCCCAGGCCAGCCCTGCCCTACCCTGGCCAGCCCCTCCCCCGCCCCCAGCCAGTCCCCACCCCCACCAGCCCCCTCCCCCACCTGGCCAGCCCCTGCCCCCACCCTGGCCAGCCCCTCCCCCGCCCCACCCCGCGCACACAAGGGAGCGGGTACAGTGGCCTGAGGGACCGCGTGGAGGCGAGAAGGTGGGCCACAGGCTCCAACAGCCACGTGGACATTCACGTGGCTGGCAGGGCACAGACTGCGGGCTGTGAGGACACAAAGTCCAGGGTCGGAGGCCCTGAGGAAGCAGGGACATTGAATCCGTATAAGCAGGGGGATTCCTAGGGCCTCCGTCACGCCAAAGACGAGACCCGGGTGCAGACAGGACCAGGCGGCCCCTGCGCCTCGGCCCTGAGCTGTTCTCTAAACACATGGATGGATAAGCTGCTAAGGAGAGCACTGGCAGGTCGTCCGCAAAGACTAAGAAAGGGCTTTTACTTTTCTCTTTCTGTTGTTGTGGTTAGCTCCCAGAATCCAAAGAAAGCTATCATAACATTAGCTGGAAATAAGTTTAAGGAACAGACACCCCAGAGTCAAAATTCCAGTGATAATACATTAAAATATCAAAATGTCCAGGTTTCAACAAAAACTTACAAGACATACAAAGAAAAAGGAAGTGATGGCCCAGCAAAGGAGGAGATTAAAGCATTAGAAAGCATCAGTGGAGGCTCCAACCTGGGATGTTCAAGACAAAGACTTTTAAAAAATAGTCCTATGGGAAGCAGATGTGGCTCAACAAGTTGGGCACCTGCCTACCACAAGGGAGGTCCCAGGTTTGAGTCCTGGTGTCTCCTAAAAGAAAACAAGCAGATGCCGCTCCCACTGCAAAGAAGCAGATGCCACAAGCCAGCAGGCGCTGCAGCCCACGGGGAGTGGACGTGCCACAGGCCAGTGGGCACTCACCTCTCGTGTGGGAGGTCCCAGGTTCGGTTCCCAGTGCCTCCTGAAGGCGGCAAGCAAACAGTGAGCAAACAGATGAGAGACCACCTGGGGGAGGGGATAAATAAAGAAAATTAAAAAAAAAAAAGATTCTCATTATGCTCAAAGAGCTAAAGGAAAACAAGAACAAAAAAAAATAACCCAAAGGAAATCAGGAAAATGACAGACTGAACACAAAGAGTATCAATAGAGATGGAAATTATGGAAAGGAACCAAACAGAGCTGAAGACCACAGTGACAGAAATGAAAAATTCCCTAGAGGGGTTCAACGGCAGACTGGAGCTGTCACAAGAACAGTGAACTTGAGTCATTCAGTACGAAAAGCAGAAAGAAGGAAGAATGAGGAAAAGTGAACGGAGCAGGGCGAACCTGTGGGACCATCAAGCGTTGACTCATGGTAGGAATCCCAAAAGGAGAAAGAGAGCGAGGGGCAGAGAGAATATTCACAGGAAGCAATGGTGGAAAACGTCCCCAGTTTAATGAAAGACGAGAATGTACATATCCAAGACGTTCAGTGAATTCCAAAAAGGATAACCCAAGTAGACCCACACCAGGTTATCATCCAACTCTTGAATGCCAAAAAGAGAGAGAGAATTCTGAAAGCCACCAGAGAGAAGCCACGTGTCATGTGCCAGGAAGCCTCAGCAGGGTTAAATGATTTCTCCTGGGAGCCATGGAGGCAAGAAGGTGGGAAGATGTTTTAAGAGCTGAAAGCAAAACATTGCCAACCAAGAATTCTTTATCTGGCAAAACTATCTTTCAAATTGGGAGAAGCGGGAGATGGTGAGCAGATGCAGCTCAGTGGCTGAGCCCCTGCTTCCCATGTCCAAGGTCCTGGGTTCAATCCCCAGAACCTCCTAAAAAAAGTGGGGGGTGGAGAGGATAAGACATTCCCAGAGAAAGCAAGCTGAGGGAGCTCACCACCACCAGACCAGGACAAGGACAGTGGGCCAGATCCGCAGGAGGACATCAAGAGCTCCAGGGAGGGCAAGGGCACGAGGAAACATGAATTTCGGTTTGTAACTCCCCTTTTTACTCCCTAAGGATCCAAAAGGCAAATGCATAAAATGTAATGAGAAATCAGTAGTTTGGGATTCAATGTACAGATGTGTAATTTGTGACAAGGAGTACAAAAAGGGTGCAGGGCAATAGTGCGTATCACTGGAGTTGAGCTGGTATCATGGCAAATGAGGCTATACAGATTTAGGATAGTAAAATAAAGCCCCATGGACCTACGAAGAAAAGAGCAGAGAGTATACAAGTTCATAGAGATAGAAAGTAGAGTACAGTTTGCCAGGGCCTGGTGAAAGGGAGAATGAGGAGTTACTACATACATATAAGGAGAAGCGGATGTAACTCAAGCATTGGGTACCCACCTACCACATGGGAGGTCCTGTGTTCAGTTCCTGGTGCCTCCTAAAAAAGCCAAGCAAGATAGCGAGCTGACACTATGGACTGGTGCAGTGAGCTGATGTAACAAGATGATGCAACGAGGTGATACAATGAGGAGATACAATGAGGAAACACAATGAGAGACACAACAAGCAGGGAGTGGAGGTGGCTCAAGTGATTGTGCACCTCCCTCCCACATGGGAGGTTCTGGGTTTGGTTCCCAGTGCCTCCTAAAAAGAAAGTGAGCAGACACAGAGAGCAGACAATGAACAGACACAGAGAGAAGACAGCGAGTGCAAGCAACGAGGTGGGGGAGAAATAAATAAATCTTAAAAAAAAACAACACATAAAGGGTGTGGCGTTTGTTTGGGGAGATGGAGACATTCCGGTACTGGGAGGTGTGAGTTCCCCACAACATCGAGAACGTGGTTAATCCTACCGAGTGCCTGCTTGGGCGGGGTGGAAATGCAGAGCTTATGTTGTATGTTTCCACAATTAGAAGAAGAAAGAGCAGCTAAAGAGACAATGACAGCTAAATGGAACACATCATCCTGGATGGGGTCTAGCAGGGGAGGAGAAAAGGCTCAAAGGGACATTACTGAGGCGTATAGAAAAACTGGACGAAATGCCCAATTTCTATTTCTATACCAGAAGTAAGCTTGAGGCCACGTTAAACCTCCTGAGCTTGACGCGGCCCTGAAGGTGGTCCCACCAGTGAACGTCCTCGTTCTCAGGAAACGCACGTGCAGGGCTCAGTGCCCAAGAGCAGGACGTGTTCAGCCTGCACTCAGGTGTTCAAGAAATGGACAGACAGACTGACAGATCGATAGACGGACAGATGGAATGATATGGGGAATATGGCAAAATGTTAGACTTGGTGGGTCTGGGGTCTGGGGGTGGGTGGGAAGGGCTGTGTGGAATTCTCTGTATGGGGTTTGTCTTATTTTGTAACTTCCCTGTAAATTTGAGAGTATTTCAAAATAAAAAGTTTTTTGGAAAAAAATGGGCGAAAGGGGAAGCGGTTTTAGTTCAGTGGTTGAGCACCTGCTTCCTACGTATGAGGTCTCAGATTCAACCCCTGGTGCCTCCTAAGAAAATGCGGTGGGGAGAAGGAAACCAATCCCAGGGCCCCCCAAAAACAAGAGTCATTTTTACAGATGGGTTGCACCAGTGAGGTGTTAAGAAATCGCAACCTATACCTGAGGTTTCAAACTGAGAACGTTAGTAACAGCAGACGTCCCAGCGCCGAGCCGGCCCGCTGCCCCTCGCCCCTCCCGACTCACAGCCCCTCAGCTCTGGCCCAGCAGGAAACCACCGGCGGGGGGCGGGGGGGGCGGAGGGGGCCAAGGCGCATTTGTCACCAGCTGTGATGTTTGTTACAAGGTGAACACTCGGCAAATTTTCTAAGGAAACTTAAAAATCTACCTTGAGGAGAGACGGCTGTGGCTCAAGCAGCTGGGCTCCCGCCTGCCATAGGGGAGGCCCTGGGCTCGCGTCCCGGGGCCTCCTGGTGAAGGCAGGGTCGCCCGCACGCCGCGGAGAGCCGCCAGGCCACAAGCTCCGTAGAGAGCCGACTCAGCAAGGTGACGCAACAAAAAGGGAGACAGGCAACAACGCAGAAGAGCGCGCAGCAAATGGACACAGAAAGCAGACAGCAAGCAAAAAGCCACAAAGGGGGAGGAGAATAAAAAAAAATCTGCCTTGAAAATAAAATGTTTCAATGTGTCAGTTAAAACACTGACTCACCGGGAGGGTAAATGTCTGCCCACGAGGACGAGGACGGAAAAGGAAAACGATAAGGAGGCAGGAGGTTCCCGAGTCTCTGCCCCAGAGACGGGGGAGGGGCGGAGCTCTGCCCCGAGACCCCGCAGACCTCCCTGCCTGTCCCCTCCGGAGGCCACCCCCTGCCGCTCGAGCCCCTCTGGGTTTGTACCCAGAGCCCACCTGTGCGGCTCCTACCTGGAGCAGGAGCACCCGAGGAGCAGGGGCTGATCAGGACAGAGAAGAAAGGGACCAGGTGTGACAAGTCCCACAAACAAGGGGGACCGAGGCCTGGGCAAAAGAAGTTGGATGTGGAGCCACCTCGCTGCCACCTGCCATACAAAGAGCCACGAGAAAATTGTCCAGCACCCGCCAGCCCACCCAGGAAGAGACAGGGCTGGGTGGGAGGGTCAGAGCTCCAGCACGCAGAACCAGAGCCCTCCACGTGGGCCCCGGGCTCGGAGTTAGCGCTTGGCTTGATATGGCATTTTTGTTTTTAAAGGGGAAAAAAATATCAATTAAGTTAGCCCTTACTATTCAACAATTAATCAATAGTTCTAGCTCAGGAATAGTCGGGCGTTTCTTACAGCAAAATCTGTCCTGAAAGAGTTCCCAACTCCTCTTCCCAATAGAGGTTCCAAAGGGGTGGAAATGGGGAAGCGGACTTGGCCCAGTGGTTAGGGCGTCCGTCTACCACATGGGAGGTCCACGGTTCAAACCCCGGGCCTCCTTGACCCGTGTGGAGCTGGCCCATGCGCAGTGCTGATGCGCGCAAGGAGTGCCGTGCCACGCAGGGGTGTCCCCCGCGTAGGGGAGCCCCACGTGCAAGAAGTGCACCCCGTAAGGAGAGCCGCCCAGCGTGAAAGAAAGTGCAGCCTGCCCAGGAATGGCGCCGCCCACACTTCCCGTGCCGCTGATGACAACAGAAGCGGACAAAGAAATAAGACGCAGCAAATAGACACAGAGAACAGACAACCAGGGGAGGGGGGGAATTAAATAAATAAATCTTTAAAAACAACAACAACAACAAAGGGGTGGACATGCAGGTCGGGTGGTCCCTGCGGGATTAAAACGACGCCCTGGGGAAGCGGATGTGGCTCAAGCAGTTGGGCTCCCACCTACCATATAGGAGGTCCCGGATTCAATGCCCAGGGCCTCCTGGTGAGGGCGAGCTGGCCCACATGGAGAATTGGCCCATGCCGAGTGCTGGACCACGCAGGACCACCACCCTGCGCGGGAGTGCCGGCCCATGCGGGAAAGCCGCCCCGCGCAGGAGCGCCGGCCGACGCAGAAAGCTAGTGCTGCAAGGTGACACAACAAGAGACACAGAGGAGGAAAACAAGAAGTAGCGAAACAGGGAGCTGAGGTGCGCAAGAGAATGAGCGCCTCTCTCCCGCTCCTTAAGGTCCCAGGATCGGTTCCCGGAACCACCTAATGAGAAGACAGGCAGACCCAGAAGAACACACAGCGAATGGACACAGAGCAGACAAAGGAAGGAGGGGGAAGAAATAAATCAATCTTTAAAAAGTGCCCAGGACGCTGCATCTCTTGGTTAAGTGCGACCTGGTCAAGCTTTGACCCTGAACCCCTTTCTGGGACCAGCTCCCGGCAGAGCAGGAAGAGTCCTGGCCCCGTGTTCCTGGACACACAACGAGGGACACCACTGGGGGTGGGCGCCTTTGAGGGACAGACTCGCCCCGGGCCTGCGGCCACGTGGGGCCTAAAGACGTGGCGCCGAGCGGCGGGGCCAGACACGCGGGGCCTGTCTTTAAGACTCCACCGCCGTGAATGCCCAGGCGAGGCCACGCCACGGGCTGACGTGGCCAGGGCGCGGGACACGGGGCGCGGCCGCTGCAGGGGGCAGGCGGCTGTTCTCACCTGGGTGTGCTGGCGGGCGCGTGACGCTGCGGACGCCGCGGATGCCACTGAGTTGTACACGTTGACGCGGGTGAAACGGTGGGTTTTCTGTATGTGAATTTTACCCCAATTGATCACACAAGAATGGATCACGACAAAGTCGGACGTTCCCCCCCCCTTGTGTGGTGGCGCCCGCCAGGGCCGAGCTGGCTCTGTGTGCGCAAATCGCAGGTTTGGATTTTTTGCCTTTTCTCTTTTTTTTAAGACCAGGTTAATCTGGAGGACTGACCCCTCCATTCCGAGCTGTAGCGTTTTGACTGGACCATCCTTTAGACAATTATCCTGGTATAATAGATTAAAAGAGGACAGTGGCCCTTCCCCCTCCCCATTTTGCAATTTCCTGTCCTTTGGGTTACCTGAAAAAAAGGTCGAAACCCGGAACTCAGGTCCAAGACGACAGTGACCAAGTTTTAAAGGGACAAAAACAAGTGGCCCCTGACGCGCCTCTTTGCTTGGAGGGTGCTCGGGCCCGGGGCCCCCGAGCTGACCTCTTCAGAGCCCGTGGGGCCCTGGAGCTCAACAACCAGCACTAGACCAGCCCCCAGGCCGGGAGGCCGGGGCTCCAAGTGCCCCGGGGCAGGGAGGATTTTATTCCTTCTTTAAATCCCTTTGTTCTAGAGGGAACCACTTCAGGTTAAAAGTGTATTTTACACCTTATTTTTGAAAAGCACCGCAGCTCTGCACGCGGTTGCGGAGCCACCCCAGGTTGCGGGAGCCGGGGCTGAAGCTCCAGGAGGGTTTGAAGGGCGGGGGTGGGGCAGGAGGCCCGGCAGTTCCCAAGAGGCGCCCCCTGCGCCCCCGCCCCGCCCGGAAGCCCTCTGGGGCCACCTGCTCGCTCTTCACGCCGGGGTCTCGCCAGACGAGCAAAAAGAAAAAGGGGGCGTCAGAGGCAGACGCCCCGCCCTCCCGGGGGCGCGGCCTCGCTCCACGGGACAGGGCTCCCCTGGGCCGTCCCTGGGCAGGTGGGCCTCAGCCCCCCGCGCACGGGGCCTCCCCCTTCCCGCCGCCCGCGGCCCACGCGGCTGTGCCGAGCGCCCTGCGGGGACAGCGGGAGGCCGAGGCGGCAGGTGGCGGCCCCTCCCGCCGCGGGGCACCTGGCCGGCGCACCTGCGCGCACCTGCGCGCACCTGCGGCTCGCTCCTCCGCGCCGCCCCACCCCGAGCGGGAGCCGGGAGCAAAGACAGCAGCCCCCGTTCAGCCGGGTGCACCCGAGGACCCGCCTGGGAAGGGTGACGACAGAGAGGGCTCAGGTTCATCTGGCCCGGGGGTCGCGCTCGTTCAAAACCGCTGACGTCCGGCTTCAGCCTCCGCGGGCGCCGGGAAGGGCGACCCCCAGCCTTACCTTCTGGCTGGGATGTCCATTCTGTTTCCAGAGTGATCATCACTGGGTGGGGAGCCAGCCGGCCTCCTGCGGTCCAGCCTGTGATGGCATAGGCGTCGCCATGGCGACCGGGGGAGCCGCCCCAGAGCGCACGTGCACGTGGGGCCAGGGCGCAGGGCTGGGGGCCAGGGCGCAGGGCTGGGGGCCAGGGCGCACGTGCACGTGGGGCCAGGACGCACGTGCACGTGGGGCCAGGGCGCAGGGCTGGGGCCAGGGCGCACGTGCACGTGGGGCCAGGGCGCAGGGCTGGGGGCCAGGGCGCAGGGCTGGGGGACCCCTGCTGCGCCAGCCTCTCCCTCACCCCCGCCGGCCTCTCCGCGCCCTCTGCTCGGCCCCATGGCCCCCGTTGTCCCTGCAAGGCTCCTGGCGGCCAGAGAGCCCTTTTTAAGGACGTCGAGCTTTGGGGGTTGCCCAGGACCCGGGGGTGATGCCGCCCTGGAACGCGCGGGCCGCGAGGCTTCAGCAGCCCCTTTATCTGGCTTACCTGGGCGCTGCCCACGCCCCTGGCCACCTCCAGGTGATCCAATCCCGGAGGCACGGAGCCCCTCCTGCCCATGGCAGCTCTGCTCTCTGCAGGAACTGCCCCCCACCCCACCCTTAGCGCTCTCTTAATCTTTGGGGTGCAGTCAGACACTTCCTCCTTGACCTCCCACGTCTTGGTGAGGATGTGGCTGCTCAGGGTCCCCACCACAGAACAGGACACCCCCCTCCAAAAGAAACTGCCTGCGGACGCCTGCGCTGCCTGCTCAGCTGTCCTATGCTGAGAGGAGGGCTCGGAATCCTAAACTCCCAGCGCAGGAGCTGCTCAAATACACCTCTTTTTTTTTCCCCTGAGTCCCAGGACTCTAACCCAGGACCTCGTACATGGGAGGCAGGTGCTCAGCCAATGAACTACACCCACTCCCCTCAAAAATGCCTCGTGAACAAATGATGAAAGGAATTGGCTAACGGAATCTGATACTTTGAAATGAATAATTTAGTTGATCACTCCTTTTTCAGTAATTTCAGAAACCCAGAAGTGTGAGTGCTCCAACTTTGCTCTTCTTCAAGATAGCTTTGGGTCTCTGGGCCCTTTGCATTTCCAAGGGAATTTTGGGATCAGCTTGTCAATTTCTGAAAAAAAAAAAAAGCCAGCTGGGATTTTGTTGAATCTGTAGATTACTTTGGGGAGTATTGCCATCATAATATATTTTAAAATTTTTGCTATGGCAACATATACACGACGGAGCACTGGTCATTTTAACCCTTTCAAGAAGATGGTTCAGGGCCACCCTAACATTTCTAAGTGTTCTGATCCATGAACTTGGTGCCCTGCATTAGTGAGGGCTCCTTTACATTCTTTCAAGGTTTTGCAGTTTTCAGTGTGCAAGTCTCGCACTTCTTTTAAGTTGGTTTCAAAATATTTTGTCCTTTTTGGTGCTATTGCACCTAAAATTGTTTTAATTTCCTCTTCAGATTGTTCATTGTTAGTGTATAGCAACACAGTAGATTTTGCTCTTGTATGCTGCACCCTTGCTGATCTTGTTAGTTCTTTCCAACACTTTTTTAGTGGATTCCCTGGGATTTTCTGGAGACAAGGTCATTTCACTGTAAATGTAGTTTTCCTTCTTCCTTTCCCATCAGAATGGCGTGTGTTTCCTTTTCCGGCCTGACTGCCCTGCTAGAACCTCCAGTGGAATGCCGACTCCAGGCAGGAGAGGTGACTCCTGGTCAAGCGCTCGCTTTTAAGCGCTTGTATTCAATCGTTGTGCCAAGTGCCCTGAGTATGTCTGAGCTGCAGAGATATGCTAAGGAAAAGACGACGTGTTTACAGATGAAATCTGGACCTGCTGCAGCATGCCGTGGGGGCAGGGGCAGAGGCTGAGGGGGCGAAGGGCCACGACGGCGGTGACGAGCTGGTGGGACAGTGATGGGCGCGGGGGCGTTGACGTACTATTCTGTTTTTCGTGTGTGAATTTGAAACAGAAAGTGGAAAAAATAGACAATAGATAGAAGAAAACAAAAGCGAAGGAAAAAAAGTAAGCTATTGAGGCGGGGGTGGGGAGGGGCCCACTGAGGAACTGGATTTGCGCAGGTGCCACCCGGTGAGAACCGCAAACAGGTGGCTCCCCAGCTTCCCCGGGAGGCTTCTGTGCCCCTTAAGCCCCTCAGTCTAGGACGCTTCTGTGCGTGTGTGTTGATGACACTGATTTGTGGCACAGAACAACCCAGATATCCTGCAGAATCTTCCAGATTTCTCTGGTTGCTTCCTCATAGTGGGATTGATTTAGCTAATTCCTCTATTCCTTGTATTTCCTGTTAACTGGAGTTACTAGGATGTCTTATCTATTCCCCTGTTCCTGGATATTTAGGCTGTTTTCAAGTTTTCCATACTATCATATTGCAAAGAACGTGCTTGTACATTTTTTACCTTGTGCAAGTGGGTAAGACTTGGTCTAGTGCACACCAGGAAGTGGAAGGTCATGGGGTGGTCTTTTTTTTAAAGATTTATTTTTTCCTCTCTGTCTGCTCTCTGCCTGTCTGTTTTTTTATTTTTTTATTTTTAGGAGCCACTGGGGATTGAATCCAAGACCTCCTATGTAGGAGGGAGGCGACCAATCACTTGAACCACCTCCACTCCCTGCTTGTTGTGTCTCATTGTGTTTCCTCGCTGTGTTTCTTCATTGCATCATCTTGTTGCATCATCTCAGCACGCCAGCCTGTTGCACCAGCTCGCTGTCTTGCTCATCTTCTTTAGGAGGCACTGGGAACCAAGTGGGACCTCCTATGTGGTAGGCGGGCGCCCAACTGCTTTAGCCATATCCGCCCCTCTGATCTTTCTTAAGCTACACCACCTTGTTCTACAAAGTATTGGCATCAATTCACATTCCCACCACAGGCAGCAGGAGAGATCCCATCGTCCATACTCCAGCCAACATTTGGTGTTGTCAGACTTCTAGTTTTCCACGTTCTAATAGGTGTAAATAAATCCCTTTGTGCTCATTTCCCCTCTGTAATCACCAGTGAGCTGAGGCATCTTCTCATCTGTCTGCTGGCATGTAGGCTAAGGAAGGAGACTGAGACAACAGAAAGCACAGGACCTGGGCCTGCTTAGAGATGGGATGAACTGGTGCTCTTAAATGCTGCATAGTTTTTCCACCTCTGCAATGAATGGCACTCAAGTGGTTACTGTCTTACTGGTGTCATCCATTCAACTATTTAAAAAGTAGGCAGCTGTAGCAGTTTGATATAATGGATGAATTCCACAAAGAAATATTGGGTTATGCTCATAATCTGATCTGTACCTGGGCATGACTGAGTTAGGGTGAGGGCGTTGGGTCCCCAAGGGTTGGTGGGTGGGGACTCACAGAAAAGGCCTGGCAAAGGACAGCGTTGGGGATTTCTGATGTTGGAGTTTGATGCTGAAGACCCGGGAAGTCAGCACCCAGAGGAAAGAGAAGCCAGCCCAGGAAGGAAGGAACCTTGAACCCAGAGAGAAGCAAGACCCCGGAGGAACCCAGGAAGCCTGAGCCCTGGCAGACGTCGGCAGCCATCTTGCTCCAACACGGGGAAATAGACTTTGGTGAGGGAAGTAACTTAGGCTTTCTGGCCCGGTATCTGTAATTCCTATCCAAATAAATACCCTTTATAAAAATCAACCAAAGGGAAAAAAAAAAACCCAACCAGTTTCTGGTATTTTGCATCAGCACCCCTTTGACTAATACAGTAGCTGACTTTTTTTTTTTTTCATTTGGATTGGTCAGTGTTTTGTTTGGTTTTGTTTTTAATTTGGCATTTAAAAATCAACAGTTCTTCTTTGGGGACCACATTTCATCTCTAGAACTTTCTTCTGGTCAAGTGTTGAGGCCCTAAAGTGCTTTCCTAAGAAGATGACGCATGCTCCAAGCAGACAGATACACTTGGCAGACAGTGTGCTCAGCTCGTTGGCTCTGCAGTAATATAATTGAAACTTTGTTCAGATTTTGGTGGTGCTATTAATACCCCATGACTCACTGAAAGTGCTGCTTCCTGGAATGTCTTCCCAGGGAGGCCAAGTACGTTCCTTCCTCTAGAAGAATATCCGCGCTCAAAGGTTTGAGCTGACCTTGAAGGCTTCGAAAAGGCAATAGAAGCTTTCTAGATGATACAAGGGTTTTAAACAAACTGCCCTCCCCAGGGAAGAGGAAAACATGTCAGTCGTCTGCACCAGATATTCATTCATTCCCCAAAGGTGTGCGAGAACCTGCCACGTGCTGGACTAAGCCGCTGATTTCATTAGAACTGGGTGGACACTGCAGAGGCAGGAGGGGGGCGGGGCGCGGAGGGGCGGGGCTTAGGGCAGGGCGTGGAGGGGCGGGGCTTGGGGCGGGGCTTAGGTCGGGGCAGGGCGGGCTTGCCCGAGGAAAGGGGCGTGGCAGCTGCGCACCGTCCTTCCGGATGGGGAAGGGAGGGGCATCTGTCAGTTCTAGGCGCCCTCGTTGAATCCCGCACTTACGTTCTGGGGACTCCCCACCTGAGGCCAGGTGGGAGGTGAGCCAGGGTCTCCGTGACGAGTTGTTTTCCCAGGCTCCTTTGCAGCTGGGGCAGGGCCACATGACTAGGCTCAGCCAACCGCACACGTAGCCTGGGGGCTTTGCGTGGGGAGCCTGGTGGAGGAAAGGCTAGTGTCCAGGGACCCTCCAACTGGGAAGTGGGGAGGAGAAGATACCGTCTGTCGCGGCCCCACCTCTTACACGCTGTGAGCCTCAGTTTCCTCATCTATTGAATGGGATTAATTGTGATATCTACCTCATAAGATTCTAAACTCTAATAAGATCCCATAACAATAACAGTTGAAGCTGGCAGATGGGTATGTGTTGGTTCATCAAACAATTCCCTCTACTTAAAAAAAAATACATATATATACATATATAATAGCTTTATTGAGATATAATTCGCTAACCATATATTTCACCCATTTAAAAATATTTTTATTGTCTTTTTTTTAAGATACATAGGGATTCACCCACTTTAAAGGGTACCATTCAATAGTGTTTCACATATTTAGAGTTATGCAATCATCATCATAATCATTTTAGAATATTTCCTCACCCCCAAAAGAAACCCCATACCTGTTAGGAGTCACTTTCTATGCCCCCCCTCCCCCCAGCTCCTGGGAACCGAGAATCTACTTTCTGTCTCTGTAATAGAGCTTTCCCTGTTCTGGACATTTCATAGTAATATAAATGGAATCACACATCATTTGTCCCTTTGTGTTCGGCTTCCTTCACTTGGTTTTCAAGGTTCATCCCTATTACAGCACGCGTCAGTCCGCCGTTCTTTCTACTCCTGAATAGTGTCCTATCACGGAGCTGTGCCACATTTCGTACCTCCATTATCAGTTGATGGACATTTGGGGGGTTTCGACTTTGGGGCTGTTATGGATAAAGCTGCCGTGAGCATTAGTGTACAAGGTTTTGTGTGAACACGTTTTCCTTCCTCTTGGGTATAAGCCTAGGAGTGGAATTGCTGCATCTTATGGTTTTTGAGGAACTGCTGATCTGTTTTCCAAAGCGGCTACTCCATTTTTCATTCCCACCAGCGGTGTCTGAGGGTTCCAGTTTCTCCACACTCTGTTCAACACATTATCTGCTTTTGTTTATGTTTTGGAAATCTTAAAAAAGAAAGCTAAATATAGTTTGGCGGTTCCTCAAAAAGTTAAACATAGCATTATCATAAGTCCCGGCAGTTCCATTCCTAGGGGTACACCCCCCAAGAATTGAAAACGGACTCAGATCCTTGTAGGCCAACGCTGATGGCCTGGTCATTATTCACAATAACCAGAAGGTGGAAACAACCCGGTGTGCATCAGTGGGAGGAATGAATCCACAAATGTGGAGTATCCACGTGGCGGAGTATCATTCAGTATGCACACAGGCTTGAGGCGTTATGCTAAGTGGAAGAAGCCAGGCAAAAGGACAAATACCGAATGATTCCATTTATATGAAATGTCTAAAACAGCAAATTCATAGAGGCAGAAAGTAAACGAGAAGTTCCCGGCGCTGGAGTGGGGAGGAGGAGGAGGAGGAGTGGGGATGGGCTGCGTGGGCACGGAACTGTCGGGTGCAGTGGAAAAGCTTTGGTGATGGATGGCGGTGGCTGCTCGAGTTTCCTGCCTGCTAAAGCGAATCCCGCGCAAGGGATTGGCCAACAGTAGGAATCTGTTGTTTCAGAGTAGAAGGTCGCCTCCCTCCCAGGGTAAGTATCTGCTGGCTGTCAGGCAGTCTCTGGAGTTCCCGAGCTTTTCCGTCACCTGGCAGCGCACACGGCGACATTTTCTCTTTCTCTTCTGGTAATGCTGGCTTCCAGCTTCTGGCTTCTCTCTGTCTGAATTTCATTTTTTTTTTTTTAAGATTTGTTTATTTTTATTTCTATCCCCCTCATTGTTTGCTGCACTCCTATCTGCTCTCTGTGTCTGTGGTGCGCCCGTCTTCTTTGTAGGAGGCACCTGGAAGTGACCCCGGGACCTCCCATGTGGGAGGGAGGCGCCCACATCGCTTCAGCCCCCTCCTCTCCCTCTTGTGTCTCTCATAGTGTTTCCTCCTTGTGTCTCTTTGTTGCATCATGTCTGCATCAGCTCTCCACGTCAGCCCGTCACATCAGCTCGCTGTCTTGCTTGTCTTCTTTAGTAGGCAAAGGAACTGAACCCGGGACCCCTGCGTGGTAGGCGGGCACCCAACTGCTTGAGTCACATCTGCTTCCCTCATTCTGCTTTTAAAGGACTCTGGGAACCTGGACTCAAGCCCGACCTGATTCAGTGGGGCCACACCCTACGGGAAGTCACATCTTGGAGAGGTCCTATTTACAGTGGGTCCACGCCCACGGGACCAGGGGTTGGCACCTGAGCCTGCCCTTTTCGGGGGACACAAGTCACTGCCCAAGAGTGGTACAAGTTCAGAGATGTGTTCACCAAATGCAATGAATGTCTCAAGATGATGGAGGAGGTTGTTGTTACGGGGAAGGAGTGGGGGGAGGCGGGTGGGGCGTATACGGGAACCTCATATTTTTTGAATGTAACATTAAAAAAATAAAGACAAAAAAAAGAGTGGTACAACATTGTGAATGTAATTAACGCTGCTGAAGTTTGCATTTAAAAATGGTTGAAATGGCAAATTTTACGTCTATGTGAGCTTGACAAAATTTTTTTAAAAATTGGAAACTACAAGTCAAAGCGGTGGTAAACTGTGAAGTGCTTAGGCTAAATTTAAGTTATTTGTCCAACAAGTATTGGAACGCCCGCCGCGTGCCGGGCACTCTGTAAGCATTCGGGACACAGGGCTGAACTCGGGACCCCTTGGCAATTCCTCCTGGGCCCTTCCGGCCTACGAGGACCCCCGGGACGGCCCAGTGCGGACCGTGGGCGCTCGGGTTCTTCCTCTGAGCTCCAGGCGCCCAGCTCCTGCTGAGCTCAGCGGAGGCTGCCGCGGGGCCCAGCCGCTCCGCTCTCTTCAGCTGCAAACTCTCAGGCAAGTGGCTCATTTCTCTTCCTGGGGCCGTGGGACCACAGCTGTCTCCTCTTCTGTGTATGTGGAGCCCTTGCCCTCAGTGTCCCTGCTTCTTCCTCCTTGGGTGTCAGTTACATAGTCCACCAAGGGGCAGGGACTCAACCCTGAGGTGTCCCAATGACATGGTTGAATCAAAGCCCTAATCTTGATTTAATCAAGTAAATGTAAAACCCCTGAATTTATTACAGTCAGAGGAACAGACCAGTTTACAAACATAATATCTTTTTCTGGAGTTCATAAATAATTTCAAACTGCCACAATGTCTTAAAAATAAGGCTATCTTTATTTTTTATTTTTTTGTCTTTATTTTTTTAATGTTACATTAAAAAAATATGAAGTCCCCATATACCCCCCAACCCCCTCACCCCACTCCTCCCCCCATAACAACAACCTCCTCCATCATCATGAGACATTCATTGCACTTGGTGACTACATCTCTGAGCACCGCTGCACCTCATGGTCAATGGTCCACACCATAGCCCACACTCTCCCACAGTCCACCCAGTGGGCCATGGGAGGACATACAATGTCCGGTAACTGTCCCTGCAGCACCGCCCAGGACAACTCCAACCCCCGAAAATGCCCCCACATCACATCTCTTCCTCCCGCTCCCTACCCCCAGCAGCCAACATGGCCACTTTCTCCACACCAATGCCACATTTTCTTCGATTACTAATCACAATAGTTCATGTATAGAATATCAGTAAGTCCACTCAAGGCTATCTGTGGATGAGGCATATGCCTTATTAATATGTATCAATAAAATGATTTCTAAAATAAAAAATGCTGGAACAGCCCTTTCACATAAATACTATTATCTCCAATTTACAGAAGGTAATGAGGGAGAGAGGTCCAGCAACTGCCCGAGGTCCCTTCTTATTTTTCGTCTGGGTACAGTATTCTTTTTTGCTTGGTTGTTACAGTTCTGCCTTTTCTAGAAATTTCATAAAATGAAATCGTATAGTATGTGGCCTGTGTGTGGCTTCCTTCATTTAGCATAATATTTGGGGATTCATTCATCCTGCTGCTTGTATCAGTTTATTCCTTTATTACCAAGCAGCATTGCGTCACATTTGGTTCATCCATTCCACTAGCTGGTGGACATGCGCGTTGTGTATGATGTGGGCTATTTTGAGTGATGCTGCCATCAGCGGTCATGTCCAAGACTGTGTGTGGACATGTTTTCATTCGCTCAGGCAGTTACTTCAGAGTGGAATTGCTGAGTCATCTGGTAAGTGCTTGTTGAACTTTTTAAGAAACTGTCAGACTGTTTTTCAAAGTGGGGGGACCTGTTCACTTTCTCATCTGCAATGAGCATTCCAGTTCCTCCACGTCTGCTTCAGCATGTGGCATTGTCAACTTTTATCTTAGCTCTTCCAGTAGTTGCGAAGCGGTATCTCCTGTGGTTTTAATTCGCATTTCCCTAATGACTCATGATGTTAAGCATCTTTCCGCTCGTTAACATTGACCAATCATAGATTTCTTTTGTGAAAGGTCTGTTCAAATGTTTGCCAGTTTATCGGGTTGTCATATCATTGAGTTTTTTGGTTTTTTTAAAGGTTTATTTATTTATTTATATTTCTTTCCCCTCCCTGCCCCCCGTTGTCTGCTCTCTGGTTCTGTGTCCACATGCATTCTTGTCAGTGGCACCGGATCTATGTCTCTTTTTGTTGCGTAATCTCGCTCTGTCAGCTCTCCGTGTGAGTGGCGCCTCTCCTGGGCAGGCTGCATTTTTTTTCACACAGGGTGGCTCTTCTTACGGGGTGCACTCCTTGCATGTGGGACACCCCTACGTGGGGGACACCCCTGTGTGGCACAGCACTCCTTGCGCATATCAGCACTGCACGTGGGCCAACTCCACACAGGTCAGGAGGCCCTGGGTTTGAACCCTGGACCTCCCATGTGGTAGGTGGACGCTCTATCAGTTGAGCCAAATCCACTTCCCTCATTGACTTTTTTTTTTTTTTTTAAGATTTATTTTTATTTATTTAATTCCCCTCCCCTCCCCCGGTTGTCTATTTTCTGTGTCTTTTTGCTGCGTCTTGTTTCTTTGTCTGTTTCTTTGTCCGCTTCTGTTGTCGTCAGCGGCACGGGAAGTGTGGGCGGCGCCATTCCTCGGCAGGCTGCTCCCTCCTTCGCGCTGGGCGGCTCTCCTTATGGGCGCACTCCTTGCGCGTGGGGCTCCCCTATGCGGGGGACACCCCTGTGTAGCACGTCACTCCTTGCGCACATCAGCACTGCGCATGGGCCAGCTCCACACGGGTCAAGGAGGCCCGGGGCTTGAACCGCGGACCTCCCATGTGGTAGACGGACGCCCTAACCACTGGGCCAAAGTCCGTTTCCCCCTCATTGACTTTTAATAGTCTTTTATGTACTTTGAATGCAAGTCCTCTGTCAGGTACAGTTTTCAAGTATTTTCCCCCAGGCTAAGCCTGCCTTTTCATTTTCTTACCTTTTTATTTTTATGGTGCTAACAGTACATACAATTTCCCAGTTTAACCATTTTTAGGAGCACACTTCAGTATTAACATTCACAGGGTTTTGCTGCCACCATCACTGTCCTACACCAAAAACTTCCTCACTCGCTGCAATGACCCCTGATCCCCTCCTCCCCCAAACCCCTCTTCTGCTGTCTATGGGTTTGCCTATTCTGGGTATTTCCTGTAAATGGAATCATGCAAGTACTTGTCTCTTTGGGTCAGGTTTATTTCACTAGGCATGTTTTCAGAGTTCACACTGTCGCATGTATCAGCATGTCATTCCACTTTTCAGCTGAAGATTTCGTTGTGTGGATACACCACACTCGCTCAGTGACGGCCACTTGGCTTATGCCCACCCCTACGCTCTGGTGAGGAATACTGCTATGAACTCTGAGGTACACCTATTTGGGTCCCGCTTGCAGTTCTTTTGGGTAGATACCTAGAGGTGGAATTCCTGGGTCATTCGGTTACTTCATGTTTAGCTTTTTGAGGAACTGCTAACCTGCTTTCCACAGTGGCTGCATCATTTCACATTCCATCTACAATGTAGAAGGTTCCTACTTCTCCACATCACTGCCAACACTTGTTTTGTTTTTGCTTTTTAAAAATAACAGCCATCCCACTGTGTGTGAAGGGGTAGCTTGTGGTTTTTATTTGTATTTTTCTAATGATGAATGATGTTAAGCATCTTTTCATGTGTTAATTGGTTATTTTTATATATTATCTGGGAAAACCTCTCCCATCTTGTCTTGTTACTGATCAAAAAGGATAAAAATAGGGAGGAAAAAAAGAAGAGATGCATAGGGCAGTGTCTGGGAGGGTCTCAGATCAAAGGGCCGGTGTCTCCCCGCGGTCAGGATGCGTCACCCTCCTGGCCCAGGAATGAGCATTACCAAGCAGGGAAGTCCTTCCCAGCTTCCAGCTGGTCGCTTACCTTGTCTTTTTTTGGTAAAGATTTATTTATTTATTCCTCCCCCTCCCTGCCCCCGTTGTCTGCTCTCTGTGTCCACCTGCTGTGTGTTCTTCTGGGTCTGCTTGTATTCTCATTAGGCGGCTCTGGGAACCGATCCTGGGACCTTCCAGAGTGGGAGAGGTGATAATTTTCTTGCACCACCTTAGCTCCCTGGTCCGCTCTGTCTCTTATCATCTCTCTTCTGTGTCTTTTGTTGCGTCATCTTGCTGCACCAGCTCTCCATGTGGGGCACCACTGCACCAGCCAGCACTCCGCGTGGGCCAGCTCGCCACGCGGGCCAGCTTCCCTTCACCAGGAGGCCCTGGGCATCGAACCCTGGACCTCCTATACGGTAAATGGGAGCCCAATTGCTTGAGACACATCAGCTTCCCTTACCTTGTCTTATGATACCAGTCTTAAAAAGTTACCCCATTAGTCTGAGCTATTTGATGAAAAGACGTTCCCCCAACACATGACACCTTCATCCAAAACTCAACTGTTCAGTGTGGTTTTCCTGCTCAATTTTGTTCTGTTGATGCCTGTCCTTACACTACGCTTTCAGTACTGCAGGGGCACAGAAGTCTTGAAATCAGGTAGTGGCAAATCCTCAGTTTTATTTTTAAAAATCTTAAGTTCTTTGCATTTCCCTACATATTTTAGAATCAGATTTTCAATACCTACAAGTTGGCTCAAAATGGTTTAAAGTGGCAAATTTTATGACATATATGTATGTTACGACAACATAAGTTGGCTGGCACTTTAGGAGTACATTGAAACTACAGTTCAATTTGGAGAGAACCAACATCTTGGGAATTCTAACACTGAACTTGATCTCTTCCACTTATTTAGTTCTTTTATTTCTTCAAGCAATGCTTTGATATCGTGCACTGGAACCTTTTGCAAAATTTATTCCTGTATCATATGCTATTGTGAACAATTTTTAAAAAGTAACTTTTTTAAAAAATGGAATTTTCTAATATATACTCAATAAACTTGTGTATGTATATATATATTTTAAAGATTTATTTTTATTTCTGTCCCCTCCCCCGCCCCACCCCGCCCCGCCCCAGTTGTCTGCTCTGTCCATTCGCTGTGTGTTCTTCTGTGTCCACTTCTGTTCTTGTCAGCAGCACCAGGGATCTGTGTCTCTATTGCATCATCTTGCTGCGTCAGCTCTCCATATGTGCGGCTGCCACTCCTGGGCAGGCTGCACTTTTTTCATGCAGGGCAGCTCTCCTTACCGGGTGCACTCCTTGTGCATGGCGCTTCCCTATGTGGAGGACACCCGTGTGGCACAGCACTCCTTGCGCGCATCAGCACTGCACTTGGCCAGCTCCACATGGGTCTGGAGGCCCGGGGTTTGAACCCTGGACCTCCCATGTGGTAGGCGGATGCTCTATCCATTGAGCCAAGTCTGCTTCCCCCTAAACTTTTGTATATTGTTCTCTTATCCTATGACTTTGCTAAATTCATTAAATTCTAGTACCATTTTTGTACATTCCTTACTGGTTTTCTACATAAACTACCATATCGTTTGTGAATAAAGTCAAGTTTACTATACCCTTTACAATCTGCTTTTTAAAACATTTTTATTTCTTCCCACCCCCTCATTGTTTGCGCTTGCTTTGTCTGTTGTTCATCTTGTTTCCTTCAGAGGCACAGGAATCTGAACCCGGGCCCCCCAACGTGGGAAGGAGGTACCCAATCCCTTGAGCCACCGCCACTCCCCGTTTTGTCGTGTTTCTCTTCTTGTGTCTCATATTGCGTCATCTTGTTGTGCCTGCTTGCTGTCTTTAGGAGGTACCAGGAACCAGACTACCTGCGTGCTAGGTGGGAGTCCAGCCACTTGAGCCACATCCACTTCCCTGTTTGCTTTTTGTTGTCCTTTACTCTTTGGCAGGAGGGGACTAGGTAAACAAAGCCCGAAGCTAAAGTACACTTTGAAGTGTCAGTGTAAGGGTTGCCTGACGCAGCTGAGCAGTGGAAGGACACTGCTATGTGCTGTCCAGGTCAACTGCTCACCCTTGGGCTAGGGGTCCATCTTCTTGGTGGTCCCAGTCTCCAGCACAGGGTCAACTGGCCAAATGTCAGATGTCCAGCAAGTATCTATCTGCCATACAATTCCCATTGACTCAGAGGAAGTGTTCCTTTTGTTTACAGGGGATCCTCAATTTGCCTTAGGCCTGTTGCTTTTGATTTTAATGCAATCTTTAATATTCTTTTTCTAGATATGGAAGAAGCAAGATGGCCTTTTTTGCTTTTCATTTCCCATCTACTTTCCCCATGTTTAATATCTTTAAGTAACAAGCCATTTGAGGGCTTGGGATTTATTCCTTTAAAAATGATGGGGGAATGCAAAAAAATAATCTTTCCACTTTTTCATCAATAACTTGCCATTCGTTTCCCGTCTTCCTTCTGAAACTCAAATTTGCTTCTATATGGTCTAAGGAATTTTCTAAAGAAAATTCAAGTTTCAGCAGAAAGAGAAAGGGCTTCCGAGGTAACTTTGGATCCAAATACAGATAACCTCAATTCCTCTTGCTCCTTGTATAAGCTGAATTAAGAAAATGCCTCCAAGGACTTTAAGGATTAAGTGTTTCCACCCCCAGCATTTATCACCTACTGAGCACCAGAGCCTCTTCTAGTTCTTCTGACCTGACATTGACATGTGTTTCTAACTCCCTTTCCCATTATCTTATGTACTCTTATGCCCAGGACCCTTCCAAATCCTAGATGCTGCCATTACCCCTTCTTCCATGAACCACCCCACCCCCACCCCTGCCCCCTAAGGGATCTATGTAGCTTATCCCGGGTTTCCTCGCCAACACCAAAGCCAGCCCACTAACCCTACTCACTTGTTCACAGCTACCAGCAACCACCTTCCCATACATCCAGTCCTCTCAAGCTCAATGGAGAGCCAGCAAATGAGTAAGGGAAACCGATTTCACCTGGGAGGGCTTTAAGTAAATTTGGCAATTTAAGGACCTTTTGGGACATTAACGTTCCAAGGGGAGAGTACCCCTGTGCTGGAGAATCCGGGGTCTCTGCGTGCGTTCACCTCAACGAGTGCAGCAGGACTGTCCTAGACTCTCACCCTTGACACCACAGGAACAGCTACGGGCACCTGACGTTTGCACCTTCTGGGCCCATCCTGTCATTAGAGCCCTTCAAAAAACAAAGACACTTACTTTCATACAACTTTTCCTTTTATTCCCCAGCATTTGTTACCACCTTTTAAAGCAGAGCAGGATGGGGGCACTGCCTTTCCCCTCAAGGCTGGCAGGCTTTTCACTGCCTCACAGCAGCTTCAGCGGGCTTGTAATTGGGCTACTCTACAGACTTTTCTTTGGAAAACAAGCCCTATGGATATCTGCTTCCACTGAATTGGCTAACATACTCATTTCTAGTGGCCTAGTACATGCAAAGTTGTTAACTATAGGGGATGGAAGGTTTAAAAAGTAGATTTAAGATAAAACTCAAGTCAGTAAAGCTTTCTTTCAAACATCCAAGTATATGCCTCAGAACACACACTTCAATGACAAAAGATTCCGTCTACTACAGGAATCCACTTGCTAAACACTGCGACCACAAAGTTAACGTTAGTTTACATACATCTTACAACAAATGTTACCTCAGTTAAACATAAGCCAACATGAAATGAGAAAAGAACTACTAGCTCTGCCTTAGTGCCTAAAGTATCACAGTATCACTTTAAAGTAGAAAGAAATCTTATCTTCCCCCCTTAAGTAGTTGTCATGCCATACAGATTTTTTAAATGTTAACAAAAACAAAAGAAAAAAATCCGTGAAAATATATTATTGGTGGGAATGAAGAGACTACTGGACACGTGGAGTGTCGTGCAGGCGAAGCTCAGTCCACTTCCTCCATGCGCGAGGTGTCGTCATCGCCCTCAAGAGGAGGCATTTCTTCCGTTACAGCAGCACTGCCGTCGTCGGAGGTAGGGTCATCTTCATCAATACCTTTTTTGGAAATGAAAACCTCAAATCAGATTTCCTTATTAGCCCAATATGACTCAATTTCATGTCAGCCCCTTCAACGGGGAGACCCAACTGTCCTATAAACCGTGTGACTAAAGCAAACCGCCTTTCCCAAGCTGTGAGCAACTGGCCAGTCTTCCTCCCAGTAGCTGGAACTCACCCCCCACCCCCAAGGGGCCGCGCGTGGTGCGGTTTCTGCCCCAGCATCCTGAGCCGGTGCCAGCGAGGCTTACCCAGGCCGAGCTTGATCATCCTGTAGATCCTGTTGGCGTGCGTCTGCGGGTCTTCCAGGCTGAAGCCGGACGACAGGAGCGCCGTTTCGTAGAGTAAGATGACCAGATCCTTCACGGACTTGTCGTTCTTGTCGGCCTCTGCCTTTTGCCTCAAGGTTTCGATGATGGAATGGTCAGGGTTGATCTCCAGGTGCTTCTTGGCTGCCATGTAGCCCATGGTTGAGTTGTCTCTTAGGGCTTGAGCCTTCATGATTCTCTCCATGTTTGCTGTCCAGCCGTATGTGCTCGTGACAATGCAGCACGGGGACGTCACCAAGCGGTTTGACACCACCACCTGCAACAGAGCATCTGCGTCATGACGGAGCCTACAACTACATTAGCTTTTCACGTCACCACTTTTACTACATTTACACATCCCAGAAGCTTTCTTTCTGAACAACCTCCTGTCAAGTCTTGCAAACAAACAGTACTACCACGAAACACAAAGGCTCAAGATGTCTGCGTACAAAATTAACAGAACTTACAAGAAAAAGGAGCTACACACGACTCAGGTTTGAAGAACACCCTCAGAAAATAACAAAGTGTGGGTAGACACATTTAACTCACACACCTTTTCAACTTTTTTCTCCAAGATGTCTTTCATGATTTTACAAAGATTTTCAAACTTTGTTTTTTTCTCTTCCTGTTTCTTTTTCTCTTCTTCATCCTCTGGAAGTTCCAAGCCTTCTTTGGTGACAGACACTAAAGTCTTGCCCTCAAACTCCTTCAGCTGTTGGACACAGTACTCGTCGATGGGCTCGATCATGTAGATCACTTCTAGGCCGTGCTTCCGGAGACGTTCCACGAAGGCAGAGTTGGCAACCTGGTCCTTGGTTTCACCTGAGGGGTGGAAGTAGTTACATTTAGACCTTCACCACAAGGTCATCTCTTGACTTTTCCTGTCTGGCTAGTCAAACAGCTGCATGGTCTAACCACACAGACTTGGCGAGGCCCGTAACTGAGCCTCTGGTGTGGACCACCTATGCTAATCCACCCCCACGCCCTCGGGGGCCCCAGGCCTGGGGATGCCCACCTGTGATGTAGTAGATGTGTTTCTGGTTCTCCTTCATCCTAGTGCAGTAGTCCTTGAGGGACACCATCTCATCCCCAGAAGCAGACGTGTAGTATCTCAACAGCTCAGAAAGCTTCTTTCGATTCTGAGAGTCTTCGTGTATTCCAAGCTGAAAGAGAACACTGGCTTAGGAAGATTTTTCTTTAAAATAAAAAAAAAAGGGAGGGAGTGGTCAATTGTGTGTACACTTACCTTTATGTTTTTAGAGAACTGCTCATAAAACTTTTTGTAGTTCTCTTTATCTTCAGCCAGTTCAGTGAAGAGCTCTAAGCACTTTTTGACCAAATTCTTTCTGATTACTTTCAAAATTTTGCTCTGTTGCAACATTTCACGGGAAATGTTTAGAGGCAAATCCTCAGAGTCCACCACGCCCCTAATGAAATCTGGGAAAATACAGACCAAATGCATTCAAAACAGCCCTAAGGACAAAATGGCAAGAACACACACCCAAAAAGGCAGATGCAGGAACCCAGGTATACTTACTCAGGTATTCAGGGATCAGCTCCTCACAATTATCCATGATGAAAACTCTGCGTACATACAACTTAATGTTGTTCTTTTTCTTTCTGTTTTCAAACAGGTCAAAGGGAGCACGTCTTGGGACAAAGAGAAGGGCTCTGAATTCCAACTGTCCTTCAACTGAAAAATGCTAAGATAAAAAATAAAAAAAAAACCAACAACCAGTAAGCACTAGCAGATGGCGCAATCAACTTTCACTAAAAACTACCTGACAGATAAGCACTTGCAGTTATGCAACTTAAAGCACTTAGGAGAGGGGCTGGAGAGGGGAAGGAAGCTGTCAGCACCAACCCTCCCTCCTCCCGCTTAATTTCATACCTGCCAACTACACCTGCTTCTGAGGCACTGAGCACTAGCTCACCTTCACTGCCAAGTGGTCTTCCCAGTCGTTGGTCAAGCTCTTATAGAACTCTCCGTACTCCTCGTTAGTGATATCATCAGGATTTCTGGTCCAGATCGGCTTTGTTTTGTTGAGTTCTTCCTGATCAATGTACTTTTCCTTGATCTTCTTTTTCTTTTTCTTGTCACCATCTTTCTTCTCTTCCTCTTCTTCATCAGAACCAACATCTTCTATTTCTGGCTTATCATCAGACTCCTTCTCTTCTTTTTCTTCTTCTTTATCTTCCTTTTCTTCAGCCTCATCATCGCTCACTTCTTTATCACGTTCTTTCTCCACCTGATTTGGAAAAAAAAAACCACTACACATCACTTCTACATTCTAGAACTAATAAACAGGCTGAAAATAGAAGAATACTTTACACCAAAGCCTCTGTCAGTCACATCTGGAAACAATGTCCACAGATAAAACAGAAACTTTACATCACTGATACTTGATAACCTTTTACTTATCTGCCCCCAGTCAAGCCACAGGGCACAGATGCTTAAGCTCCAAACAGGCTTCAGGCTGGCAGTGAACCCTGCGAGCTTGGAACCCTCCTTCGCAAGAACTAGTTAACTACAGACGCACCAAAATCACTCCAGTTCATCACACACACCTAGACTCCAACTTACAAAGAGGGTGATGGGGTAGCCAATGAACTGGGAGTGTTTCTTCACAATCTCCTTTATGCGTCTTTCCTCTAAGTACTCAGTCTGGTCTTCTTTCAGATGCAGAATTACCTTTGTTCCACGACCCATGGGTTCACCTTCAAGAGAAAAAACCGAAACAGGCACAACACTTGCCCACAACACTCGCCCGCATAATTAAGTCAAGGTCGAAGAAACAGCACTTGGCTCTCAAGGTCAACTCTTTCAGACTTAGGAAGCAGGAGGGGGCCTCCCCCAGTGGCTAGCTCAGCCTTGCCCAAGACCAGCAGCAGGCCAGCCCACCCCCGCCGGGCCCCTCGCCGTGCTCCCTCCCGCCCCCGGCAGCAGGAGCTCACCCGTGTCGGTCCTGACGGTGAAGGAGCCCCCCGCCGAGGACTCCCAGGCGTACTGCTCGTCGTCGTTGTGCTTGGTGATGACCGTCACCTTCTCGGCCACCAGGTAGGCCGAGTAGAAGCCGACGCCGAACTGGCCGATCATGGAGATGTCGGCGCCCGCCTGCAGCGCCTCCATGAAGGCCTTGGTGCCCGACTTGGCGATGGTGCCCAGGTTGTTGACCAGGTCGGCCTTGGTCATGCCGATGCCCGTGTCCACCACGGTCAGCGTGCGCTCCTGCTTGTTGGGGATCAGGTTGATGTGCAGCTCCTTGCCCGAGTCCAGCTTGCTGGGGTCCGTCAGACTCTCGTAGCGGATCTTGTCCAGGGCCTGGCGGGGGTGGGGGGCGCCCACCGTCAGCCCCGCGGCCGCCGCGCGCCCCCCGCCCCCCGCGGCCCGGCCCCCCACTTACGTCCGACGAGTTGGAGATGAGCTCCCGCAGGAAGATCTCTTTGTTCGAGTAGAAGGTGTTGATGATCAGGGACATGAGCTGCGCGATCTCCGCCTGGAAGGCGAACGTCTCCACCTCCTCCTCCTCCATGGGCTGGTCCTGGGCCTGGGTCTCCTCCGGCATCTGCGGGGAAGGCGGCCCGTGGAGACGCGGCCCTCAGGGCCCCGCGCCGCCCCTGCCCCCGGCCCTCCCCGACACTCGGGGGCGCCCAGGGCCGTTTCTGGGGAGGCCGCGGCAGGCCCGAGGCCTCCGGGCAGGAGGCGCGGCCGCCCCCAGGCCCGGGCGCCGCCGCAGGGGTCGGGGCCGAGCTCAGTCCCCCGCGCCCGCCGCGCCCCGGCCGCCCCCGGGGACCCCCGCGCCCCCCGCGCCCCGCACCTTGGCCAAGCAGCGAGCAGCCTCCACGCAGCAACAGCAGCAGCAGCCCTGGGACGCAGGAGCAACTGGCGCGCCGCCCCCGCGCCTGCCTTATATAGCCGCGGGCCCGCCCGGCGCGCGGCGCCTTTTCCAGAAGCCTCCCGAACCTTCCTGAAGCTCCCGCCCCAACCGCCGCCGCGGCCGCGCGCCTGCGCCTGCGCGCTGGCCTCCGCCCGCCCCTGCGCCCGGCGCGCGCGGCCCCGAGCGGAAACGGCCGAGGCGCCGCGCGCCCCTCGCTGCCGCCTCAGCGCGCATGCGCGGCCCGGAATTCTCGGGAAGGTCGCGCGCTGCCCGGCGCCCAGCTCTCGGTCGCGGCCGTGGGTGTCCCGCGCCCGCCGAGGCTGCGGGTCTCCGCCTGCGCTCCTGGCGAGCCGGGGCGTGGGCGCACGTGGCCCGGGGGCTGCAAAATTCGCGGTTATTCTTTTTTTTTTTTTAAGATTTATTTTGTTTTTTCCCCCCACATCCTCATGTGCACTTGCTGTTTGTGGTCCTTGTTTCCTTAGGAGGCACCTAGTCCCGGAACCTTGGGTGTGGGGGGAGGCACCCAATGACTTGAGCCACCTCCACTCCCTGCTTTGCTGTGCCTACCATTATGTTTTTCTTCTTGTGTCTCTTGTTGCATCATCTTGTGGCATCAGCTTGCCATACCTGCCTGTCGCACCAGCTCGCTGTCTTCTCTAGGAGGCACCGAGAACCGAACCAGGATGTCCTATGTGGTAGGCGGGAGCCCAATCGCTTGAACCACATCTGCTTTCCCCCCATTATTCTCTTAATTCTTTTACAGTGCGCCCTGGCTCGAGGGTATAAGCCTCAGCGCCTCAACCCTTGGGACCGCTGGTGCGAGGTTTAGGGGTCTAGTGCCCGGATTTAGGAGTCCTGGGTTGTGTTTCAGTGCCCAGGGCAGTGACTACGGGTTTGGGGTTCAGGGGTACAGGACATCGATAGGGCCCGATGCCCAGTGGAGGGGCCTGGGGCTCAGTGCCTTCCCTCTCCACTGCCTGCCCCTCTTATTCCGGTCCTTGTCCAGAGCTTGGTTGTGCGGGGTGGGGGGGTGCGAGGCTGGCCAGGGATGGGGTGCAAAGGAGGGGAGACCAGGGCGGGTTACAGTGGAGGCAAGACCGGCTCCAGTTTTCTGTCTCTGCAGCCAGGGCGTCTGGGAGGGCGGCTCCCCGTTGGAGAAGGGCCACCCCCGGCACCCGGGTTTTGAGGTCAAGGAGGGACGTGGTGGGAGCAGGAGTCAGCCACCCCACTACCCGGGAATTCCCAAAACGCAGGTGGCTGCTGGGATATTGGGGCTCCCTCGGGTGCAGGTCGTGAGTTCTGCAAACCCTTTCGCAGCCCCGGGGTCTCGGCCGCTGGTGGGGGAAGCCTCGGCTTCCAGTTTGCTCTAAAAGCAGACCCCTCACGTTCCGAGTGTCCGTGGGTCTGGAATTCTGGGAGTTGGTGAAGATTCCTGCGCCCCCAGCCACCCTCGACGTGATCTTGTGGAACGCGTCTTCTCGTGAGTTCTTTCCTTAGTTAGAGGTGACGTTATGAAGTGCTTAGTTTATCGCTCGGGGTTTAACTTGCCCCAAAGGCCAGTTCCTACGTGGGAACCTAGCCAGACACCCGGCCCTGGAAACCCCGGGGAGTGCCGCCCGCTTAGGGCTCACGGTTCTGGAAACTGAGGCCGGGTGTGGGCAGCCCCTGCCCCGCCCACCTGCTCCCCACTCCCTCTGCTTCTTGGCCCCTAGTTCACTCCACCGTCGGCCCTCCCCCTTTGCCTGAGGTTCCTGGGCCCTGCGAAACCTTCTGGAACCTCCTGAGGATGTAAATAAGCTTCGTGGAGTACACTGTCTCCCTCCCTGTCTCAGGGGAGCTGGGTGTGCCCTCTGGAGCTGGGGGGCCCTGATAAGTTCATGGAGTCAGCGAGCCGCACCGACGGGAGCTGGTGATGCACAGTGTGCGCAACGAGTGCCCTGCCATGCAGGGGTGTCCCCCGCATAGGGGAGCCCCACGTGCAAGGAGTGCGCCCTGTAAGGAGAGCCGCCCAGCGCCAAAGAAAGTGCAGCCTGCCCAGGAATGGCGCTGCACAGACGGAGAGCTGACACACAAGATGACACAGCAAGAAGAGACACAGATTCCCCTGCCGCTGACAACAACAGAAGCGGACAAAGAAGATGCAGCAAATAGACACAGAGAACAGACAACCGGGGTGGGGGATTGAAGGGGAGAGAAATAAATAAATAAATTTTAAAAAAATAAAATAAATAAAAAGGGGGACGAGGGTGGGAGCTCCGGGCACGTGTCGGGCATGTCGGTGCTAGCCCGCTGTCTTCCCTCGGATGGCATCGGCCCAGGTTTCCCTGCGTCTGGGCTGGGGAGGCCTCGAGGGGCAGGAACGGGTGGATGCCCGCATCACGTGACTTGGACCCCCACTGGTGTCCTCTGGGGCCTCTGCTGCCACCAGGAAGTTCCAGAGCTCTGGAAGCTGAGCCCGTCCACGCCCAGCCCCGAAGCCACGACCCTGGCCTTGGCCAGCCCGTGTCCCCCCACAAACTTGCCCGAAGGCCCCCCTGGATCTTCACACACACACACACACACACATGCACACGGCTCCTTCTCAACTTCTCCATCTACCTGCCAGGGCTGGGGCTGCCAGCCTCGGCGTGTCCAGTGCTCTCACCTGCTCACAGCACCTGCGGGCAGGTGCCACAGGGAAGAGCACCTGACCTGCCCGCTCAGGCCCTGAGCCCCCCGCCTGCCCCAGCTCCCCAGCAGCTGGCCAACACCTGCTAGAGCCCCCCCGCCCCTTCTGCCCAAGTCCAAACTCTTCCCTGCCACCTGCGTCCTGAGCCCCCGCGCCACGCGTCAGCCCCCACCTGGTGCCTCCGGCCCTGACCCCTGCCGGCTCTGCAGCTCGGCTGGAGGCAGGCTCAGCCCCCACTCCTCCTCCGCACGGCCCCGGGCTCCCAATCAGGTCTGCCTCCCCGTCACCCCCAGTTCCACCGGGCTGGGGGCGCCCCCAGGGCCTGGAACACCCCCCTCCTCCCCACCCCTCCCCTCGGCACCACCCCCAGGGCCTCAGCTCCCAGGCTCCCGCTGCCCGTAGGACCTTTCCCCACCCCCTGCCACCTCCCTACCCTGCGGTACTTGGGATCCCAGAAGGGGGGTGGGGGCTGCTGCACCCCTGTCTGTGGCACCACAGCCCTGGGCGCTTCTCAAACCCCCGCGGGTTCTTCCGGTGCCCCCAGACCAGCCGTTCCCACTGGCCTGGTTTCTTCCCGCCGCCCTGTCCTGCTCCTGACCCCGTTTCTGTAGCTCACCGCCTCTTGCAGAGTTAGCCTCCTAAAACGTGTGTTGAACTTGCCCCAGAGTGGTCTTGCTGAGATGGGATCTGCCCTGGAAACCTTGCCGTGCCCTCCTCAGGCTGGGCCACGCAGCCTGGATTCAGAGCCTCACCCAGCGGTGGCTACTGTGCGCCCTGGGCCAGGGCACTTACCCTCTCTGGGCCTTGAGGCAGCATCTTCCTCGCAGGGTGGTAGGAGGCTGATGAGGTCACTGGTTTTGAACTGGCCCAGGACAGGGCCTGGCACACAGTCCCTGCTGTTGGTTGAAGTAAGTCAGCCCTGCTGGGCCCCGTCCTTGCCAGCCCTGGCAGCCGTTAATGCCCCACTTGCCTGCCTGCCAGGTAGGACCAGGCCCTGTACTCGGCAGTTTCTCTAGGAAGCAGGTGGCCGCAGGCGCGCTGTGCCGCGGGGACGTGCCCAGGCTCAGCAGGAAGACGTCCTCTACCAGGGACGCGCGGAGCGGGAGGGCCCGCTCTGCTTCACCAGGCGTAGCGGGCTGTGTCCATTTTCACTCAGTTCAAAAGGCTTCCTAATTTCTCTTTTGATTTTTTCCTTGACTGATGCATTATTTAGAAATAACATGATTTCATTTCCAAATATTTGGATGGCTTTCCAGCTACCTCTTTTTTGTTCCTGTTTTTTTTTTTTAAAGATGTATTTATTTCTCCCTCACCTGCTCTCTGTCCATTCGCTGTGTGTTCTTCTGTGTCTGTTGTCTTCTCATTAGGGGACCCCAGGAACCGATCCTGGGACCTTCCAGAGAGGGAGAGAGGTGGTCATTCTCTTGTGCCATCTCAGCTCCCTGTTATGCTACACCTCTTCTTTTATTTTATTTTTTTTAATATATCAGTGTTTTATTTATTTATTTTTATTTCTCCCCCCTCCCCCCTCCCCCTGTTGTCTGCTCGTGTCCATTTGCTGTGTGTTCTTCTGTGTCTGCTTGCATTCGCGGTGGCACCAGGAATCTGTGTCTCTCTCTCTTGCATCATCTTGCTACGTCAGCTCTCCATGTGCACCACTCCTGGGCGGGCTGCGCTTTGTTCACATTGGGTGGCTCTCCTTGCAGGGTGCACTCCTTGTGCATGGGGCTCCCCTACACAAAGGACACCCCTGCGTGGCAGGGCACTCCTTGCGTGTGGCAGCACCACGCATGGGCTGGCTCACCACACGGGCCAGGAGGCCCACGGTTTAAACCCTGGACCTCCTATATGGTAGGCAGATGCTCTATCGGTTGAGCCATTACTGCTTCCCCTATGTCTCTTATTTTCTCTCCTCTGTGTCTCTCGTTGTGTCATCTTGCTGCGCCAGCTCTCCACATCGGCCGGCACTCCTGCACGGGGGCGGGCGGGGCGCATTCCCGCATGGGCCCGCACTCTGCGTGGGCCAGCTTGCCCTCACCAGGAGGCCCTGGGCATTGAACCCTGGACCTCCTATGTGGTAGACGGGAGCCCAATTGGTTGAGCCACAGCGGCTTCCCTGATGTGAATCTTCTTAAATTGACTGTGACCCAGAATATGGTCTGTCTTGGTTAATATTGTATATGCAAAATAATTATGTGGAGGGAAAGCTACCAGTCATTTATATAAAACGAGGAAATGCAATCTAACTTATGGTGACACATGCCGTGAGTGGTGGCTTGGGGGATGGAGATGGGGTTGGGGCATGAGGGAACTTTTGGGGACGATAAATAGGTTTGCTGCCTCGGTGGTGGTGGCATCTCAGATGTCCTTGTGTCAGAACATCCACTGAACTTTACACACGGGCGGTTTACTGCACGGAAGTTATACCCCACAGAACTGTTTATAAAATGGATGTTGTTGCGAGCAGGCAGGTTCAGTGGTTGAGCGTGTGCTTCGCATGTACGAGGTCCCAATCCCAGGTACCTCCTAAAAAAAAAGAAAAAAATGATGCTGTTTTGCAAAAACCTTGGGGAAAGTTGGAGAAATGTTCAGAATCGAGGGTGCTGGGGAGCTTCCAGGAGCACGAGACCTGCGCCTGGCAGTGCGGTGAAAGCCGGGCCCGTGAGACCCACGGGGGCCTGCAGCAGAGGGGGCGGTGTTGGGGGAAACTGGCCTACCTGCTCCTCGTCGTAAATGTTACACCTGTCCTGTGGATGCTGCAGTTGTTCCCTGTTGTAGATGATGTTGCAGTTCAGATAGCAAACAGCTCCTCGGTAGTTTCCAGTAAATACGAGGTGGAAACTAGGGTCGAGGCTCTCAGTTCCAGAAGCTGTGAGTCTCCTGGTCCCATTTTTATCTCCTTTTTGTGTCTCTCTCTCCGTCCTTTATTTCATAGAGTTCTGCATCACCTTCCCTTCGTGCCAACCTACTGTGAGCTGATTGCAGCAGGGCAGTGCAGAGGGGGCGGATGGACGTCCAGTGGACAGGATGGGCACCCAGTGGGCAGGGTGGGCATCCATGGGCAGGATGGATGTCCAGTAGGCAGGATGCATGCCCAGTGGGCAAGACAGGCGTCTGTGGGCAGGACGGGCTCCCAGTGGGCAAGACGGGTGTCTGTGGGCAGGATGCCATCCAGTGGGCAGGACGACGGGCGTCTGTGGGCAGGACAGGTGTCTGTGGGCAGGATGCATGCCCAGTGGGCAGGGTGGGCATCCAGTGAGCAGGACAGGCTCCCAGTGGGCAGAGTGGCCATCCAGTGGACAGGATGGGTGTCTGTGGGCAGGACGAGAGCCCAGTGGGCAGGACAGGTGCCCAGTGGGCATGACGGGCATCCATGGGCAGGACAGGCGCCCAATGGGCAGGGTGGGTGCCCAGCGGTGGGTGTCCGTGGGCAGGATAGATGTCCAGTGGGCAGGATGCATGCCCAGTGGGCAGAGTGGGCATCCAGTGAGCAGGACAGGCGTCTGCGGGCAGGACGGGCGCCCAGTGGGCAGGGTGGGGTTGTGGGCAAGAATGTGCTGCAAGGAGCGGCTGGGAACGTATCTCCGTTTGCTGAAAGCTGCAGGGAGCCACGCACAGCAGTGGGCTGGGTTCCACAGGGGACTCTGAAAGGGTAAGCGTCCACAGTTCTGAGGCCGGGAAGGTGTCCAAATGGAGGCGTCATCAGGGACGCTTTCTCACGCGCGCAGCTGTGGCCACCAGGCCCGCGGCGGCGACGGCCCGCTCGCCCTCTCCCCGGCCCTGGAGAAGGCCTGGCTCCCGTGGCGGGCTCTTCCGTCTCGCGGGTCTGCGAGCTGAACCTCTGGACGCCTCCCTCTGGCTCTGCAGCTTTTCCCCGTCGGGGGCTTTTTCTTCCTCCGTTTATAGAGGACTCCAGCAGGAGGCCTGAGACCCACCGGGCCATGCCCTCCCAGGTCAGGAAGGCCCTTAGCTGGGGCCACCAAGAGGCCCCGTCCACGGCGGGTGTCACGCCGCAGGGACCGACCAGCCCAAGAACATCATTTTCTAGAGTCCACAGAAGACTCAAACAACAGGACGGAAGGCTGGACGGGCGCGAGGGGACAGTGCTGTGGACGGCAGCCTCCGCAGGGCCAGGGCCGCAGGGCCTGGGGCAGGCGGAGCGCGGGGGCTGGCCCAGGTGTGGGCGGGGGGGCCCCGCAGTCCCCCAGGCTCCCTCCTGCCTCTCCCCCGCTGCCGAGCTGGCGAGTGGACGGTTGGCTCAGCTCCCCTCCCCAGGGGCACCGCTGTCCTCTGGAGTCACCTCAAGCCTTCCGAGTGGGCTCTGCGGCAGCCCCACGTGGGCGTGGCCGCCCGCCGCGCCCGAGCAGGCCCCTGCAGACGGCCTTGCTCCCCCCTTGCTCCCCCCAGCCCACCCCAGGCCCCAGCTCCCTCCCCTGCTCCCCGCCCGCTGGCTCCCACCTGGGCCTCCCAGGGCGCTGCCGCTCCTCCCTCCTCGGCTGCCCCAGGCCGCCCCCCTGTGCTGGAACCAGCCCACCCCACCCTGCTGGGGAACTGGGTGCCCAGACTTGGGCTGCTGCAGCCACCACCCGCCACCCCGGCCCCGCGCCACGCACACTGCCCCTTGAGAATGGCCGCCAGGCCGGGCCAGGGGCCCCCGAGGCCGGCGGAGACCAGGCCCAGGGAGGAGGCACGAGCAGGAGCGGGGCCTCCCTGGCTGCCCCTTCATCCAGGCCCTGCCCTCCCGCCCCGATCGCGCCCACATCCTTCTCTGTTGCTTCGGGACTGCTCCCCGGGCGCTCCTGAGGCGGCCTGTCCCCTCGGAAGGCCCCGGAACCAGCGCGCCTGGCTGCCCGCGCCCCGGCCCTCCCTTCCTTCCAGCCCGGCGGGGGCCTGGCCCTCGCGCCTGCGGGAGGACCCCGCGCCGTGCGGACCCTGCGGCCGAGGGAGCGCGCACCTGCGGGGCCCCTCCTGGGGGCTGCGCCCTGGTCTCCGCCGGAAAGGGCCTTGGCGCTCCGAGGTCCCTCCCATCTGCTCCTCGCGGGCGAGCACAGCCCAGGTCGCCAACGCAGACGTGCGCCCGAAGCGTCCCAGGCCAGCCTTCTCCCAGGCCTTCAGGGAGCGGGAAGGAAGGGGTGGTGTGAGCGAGGGTGGGAGAACCCGAGGAGGTGGTCAGGCAGCCCGCGGTGCTGAGGCAGACGCCAGAAAGCGCTGGCTTTTATGCAGGGTGTTTATTGGGGGCAGGAGCTTACAGACACCAGGTCATAAAGCACAAGTTACTTCCCAACCGAAGTCTCTGGACACATGTTGGGGGAAGATGGATGCCAATGTCTGCAGGGCTCAGGCTTCCTGGGCTCCTCTGCGCTCAGCTCCTGTTTTCTCCACAAGGTCAGTATAGACTATCAGGCGAAGGGCCCTGTCTCTTTCCCAGGGGCTCCAGGTTCAGCATCAAACTCCAGCATCAGAACTCCAACATTAAGAACCCTCTGCTCTGTCCTTTGCCAGCCTTTTACCTGTGAGTGCCCACCCACCAAGGGGCGGAAACTCAACGCCCTAATCACAGCTCAGTCCTGCCCAGCTACAGGTCAGATTACAAGCACCATCCAATATTTCTTTTCGGAATTCATCGATTAGATCAAACTACTACAGAGGCATTTAAAAATATTTAGGTATACGTATCTCCCTATTAGAACCACACACAGGGAAGCGGCTGTGGCTGCCGCGGGCTCCCGTCTGCCACGGGGGCTCCTGGTGAAGGCGGGCTCGCCCGCACGCTGATGGCCCGCACCCGCCGAGAGCTGACACAGCAAGGTGACGCAACAAAGGGAGACAAGCAGACACAGAAGAACGCGCAGCAAATGGACACAGGGAGCAGACAGCAAGCAAGCCACAGTTGGGGGGCGGGTAATAAAAAAACAAAACACACACACACAAATGCAAAAGTTGAATCGTGCTGAGTCTGAGGTTGGAGAGCTCTGGGCGTGTCCAGCCCCCTGCTCCTCTCAGCCTCCCGGGATCACTTTGGGCATCTCAGGGTGCTGGTGATAAAGCTGGGGGGTGGGAGCTGCCGCCTCCACCACCCACGGCCCCACAGGTGCCCAGAGGGGCTGCTTATCCTCAGATGCCCCTGGGGGAGCAGTCAGAGGGGTCAGTCCTCCCAGAGGGCCAGGTGGTGGCCCAGGAGCTGCCCACTCCCTTCTGCCCTGAGCCTGTGACTGCCCTTGGGTGGGGGGACCTGCCCCCCCCCCCCACAGGAGGGGCTTTCACTTTCAGTGCTCTTTATAGACTCTTGGGCAGGGTCTCCTGTTTTCCTGCCTCTTCCCTGAGTCCTGCAGATCCCCCTCCTCCCCCTTGCCTACTATCCCCAGGGCCGGGCTGCCTGCTCGTTGTTCCTCCCGTGACCTTGAATGCCAAGGACTGCCCCTGGGGATGACCGGTGGTGTGACTTTGGAGCTAGTGGCTGCTCTCTAAGCCTCAGTCTTCTCATCCGTGAAATGGGGACAGGGAGTGGACAGTGGGGCCAGGCTCCTTCCAGCACTGTCATAACATGGGTGCTCGAGGACAGATCAGTGAGGGTGGACCTGGGCCATTAGATAGAACCAAGCAATGAGTGAGCTCCTGGAAGCTTCCACACATTACGTCTACCCTGTCTCCTCCAAAGTCAGAGCAGACAAGTGTTATACAAATATTTTATTCAAATAATTGTACCCCAATTAATACATTGTGGCCAGTCTTGGTGCTAAGTTCAAGTTGCAAATGGATTTAGCAAATTTTAATTTCTTCTCCACCCCATCCTGCAGGTTTTTTTTTGCTGTCTGTATCCATTCGCCGTGTGATCTTCTGTATCTATTTCTCTTTTTTGTCTTTTCTTCTCGTTTTCCTCCTCTGGGATTCACTGGGATTCAATCTTGGGAACCTCTGACGTGGAGAAAGGGTCTCTGTCACTCATGCCACCTCAGTTCCTGGTTTCTGTTGCGTCTTGCCTAGAATCTCCCCTTCGTCTCTTTTGTTGTGTCATCGTCTTGCTGTGTGACTCACTTGCGTGGGCACTGGCTCGTCATGTGGACACACTTTTCTTTTTTTTTTTTTTACCGGGGGCCCCAGGGACTGAACCCGGGTCCTCACATATGGTAGGCGGAAGCCCAACCACTTGAGCCACATCTGCTTTCCAACAAATTTTAATTTCTAAGCTAATTCAGAATGTTGAGTTCTGAGCAGCCTCAGACAATATGCTGCCTATATGCTCAAAACCCTTTCAACAACTTTGTATTTCATCTAAAAATACAGGATAAGACACCCAACACAACATTTTAGCCGATGCTCAGTGGTGGTGTCCAAATTAAAGCAAATGGCTAAGGGGAGCAGATGTAGCTCGGGGGTTGAGCGGCTGCTTCCCATGTACAAAGTCCTGGGTTCAATCCCTGGTACCTCCTTAAAAAAAACAAAAAACACAACAAAACAGGGAAGTGGATTTGGCTCAATGGATAGAGCATCTGCCTACCTGTGTGGTGAGCTGGCCCCCACTCAGAGCTGCTGCACACAGGGAGTGCCGTGCCACGCAGCGGCGTCCCCCACATAGGGGAGTCCCATGCGCAAGGAGTGCGCCCTGGAAGGAGAGCTGCCCAGCATGAAAAAAGTGTAGCCCGCCCAGGAGTGGCACTGCACACACGGAGAACTGATGCAGCAAGATGACACAACAAAAAGAGACACAGATTCCTGGTGCCGCTGACAAGAATATAAGCAGACACAGAAGAACACGCATCCAATGGACACAGAGAGAGACAATGGGGGGAGGGGAGAGAAATAAATAAAAAATAAATCTTTAAAAACAAAACAAAACAAAACAATTTTAAAAATGGCTAATTTGACGTGACAAGGGGCTAGTGAGGAAAAACATGCTCCACAAAACCCAGGCCTTACGACCCCCCAGGATGAGAAGCTGCATGTGTCACATCTGCTGGTCTCCCTGAGCCGTCTTCCCAGCTCAGGAGCTCCCAGACTCCCTCAGTTCCCACAGGGGGCTTGGGAGTTCACGTCATTAATGGTGTCTCATTTATTAATAATTTCTGATTTTTAAAAAAATCAGTATATAAAATGGCTATTTAAAATTTCCCTTTCGGGAAACGGACTTTGGCCCAGTGGTTAGGGCGTCCGTCTACCACATGGGAGGCCCACGGTTCAAGCCCCGGGCCTCCTTGACCCGCATGGAGCTGGCCCATGCGCAGTGCTGATGCGCGCAAGGAGTGCCGTGCCACACAGGGGTGTCCCCCGCGTAGGGGAGCCCCACGCGCAAGGAGTGCACCCATAAGGAGAGCCGCCCAGCGCGAAGGAGGGAGCAGCCTGCCGAGGAATGGCGCCGCCCACACTTCCCGTGCCGCTGACGACAACAAAAGCGGACAAAGAAACAAGACGCAGCAAAAAGACACAGAAAACAGACAACCGGGGGAGGGGAGGGGAATTAAAATAAATAAAAATAAATCTTAAAAAAAAATAAATAAAAAATAAATAAAATTTCCCTTTAATGGGAAGCGGACTTGGCCCAGTGGTTAGGGCGTCCGTCTACCACACAGGAGGTCCGCGGTTCAAGCCCCGGGCCTCCTTGACCTGTGTGCAGCTGGCCCATGCGCAGTGCTGATGCGCGCAAGGAGTGCCGTGCCCCTCAGGGGTGACCCCTGCATAGGGGAGCCCCACACGCAAGGAGTGCACCCCGTAAGGAGAGCTGCCCAGCACGAAAGAAAGTTCAGCCTGCCTAAGAATGGCGCTGCACACACGGAGAGCTAACACAACAAGATGACGCAACAAAAAGAAACACAGATTCCCGTGCCGCTGACAACAACAGAAGTGGACAAAGAAGAACATGCAGCAAATAGACACAGAAAACAGACAACTGGGAGAGAAATTAAAAAAAAAATTTTTTTCCTTTAAAAGGGAGCCATTGGTGGTGAGCCTCCCAATACCTTAAAAAACATATTTTTAAAAAAATTTTTTAGGAGGTACCAGGGATTGAACCTAGGACCTTGTACATGGGAAGCAGGTGCTCAACCACCAAGCCATATATCTGTTCCCCTTTCAGGATATCTTTTTTTTAAAAAAAGATTTATTTCATTTATTTATTTCTCCCCACCCCCTTGTTGTTCACACTTGCTGTGTCTGTTCATCTTCCTCATTTCTTTAGGAGGCACCAGGAACCAAACCCAGGGCCTCTGGAGTGGGAAGGAGGCACCTAATTGCTTAAGCCACCACTGTTCCCCGCTTTATTGAGTCACTCATTATGTTTTTCTTCTTGTGTCTCTTCTTGCACCAGCTTGCTGCACCTGCCTATTGTGTCAGCTCGCTATCTTGCTCGTCCTCTTTAGGAGGCACTGAGAACCTCTGCTTCCTGCTTTGTTGTGCCTCTCATGTTTTCCTTCTTGTGTCTCCTGTCGCATTGTCTTGTTGTGTCAGCTTGCCATGCCTGCCCATTGCGCCAGCTCGCTGTCTTCTTTAGGTGGCACTGGGAACCGAACCAGGGACCTCCCATGTGATACACAGGAGCCCAGTTGCTTGAGCCACCTCCACTTCTCCCCAATGCCTTTTGGGGAAGGTCATGCAGCCATTAGGTCAGGGTCACAGCTAAGTCTCAGGATGGGTATCTACCAGGTGAACATCTTTAGCCCCTGCAATTTTTAAAATTTATTTTTAAATTGTGGTTATACTGCAAAATTTTCCATTTTAACCATTTTTAAGTGTACAGTTCAGTGGTTTTCACATTATATTTACAATGTGTCTCTATCACCACCACCCATTTCCAAAACTTTTTATTTACATATTTTTATACGGAAATGTTTTTATTAATACATTGAAACTAAATTTTAGAGATACCATACTATCATTAGTTTATTGTAAAAGAGATGTGGAAATTATTTGCATGATGAAAGATTTCAGAACTTCAGTGGAATGTGCAGCTTCACATGATGCTGTTTCAAAAATGATCTACTTCAGTCCAAAGCTTTTTCATCACCCTAAAGAGAAACTGTGCCCCCGCCAAGCACCAGCCCCCCATTCCCCGTCCCCCAGCCCCTGTAGCCTCGACTCTACTGTCTCTGAATGTGCTTGTTCTAGATATTTCATATACAAGATTTGTCCTTCTGTGTCTAGCTCAGGGGTTGAGCCCTTGCTTAGGCACTTAGCAAAATGTCTTCAGGTTCGTCCCTGTGGTAGCACGAGCCAGCATTTCACTCCTTTTTATGGCTGAATAGTGTCCCTTGTGTGGCCAGGCGACCTTGTGTTTATCTACGCATCAGCTGATGGACACTTGGATTGCCTCCACCTTTTGGTTATTGTGAATAATGCCATGATGGACAGTGACAGATAAATATCTGTTCAAGTCCCTGCTTTCAGTTCTTTGGGGTATATGACTAGGAGGGGAACTGCTGGGTATATACGCTAATTCTAAGTTTAACTTTTTCAGGCACCACCAAACTGATTCCCACAGCAGCGCACCATTTTACATTCCCACCAGCAATGTACGAGGGTTCCTATTTCTCCACATCCTCGCCAGCACCCGTTATTTACTTATTTTTTAATAACAGTCATCCTGGTAGGTGTAAAGTGATTATCTACGTGATGGATTTCCACTTTTTAATTATGAAATATTCCATGCACACAAAAAGATTTATCTTATGTATAAGCTACAGAGGGCAATTAAAATTAGTGCCCAGATACTGGCCACCCTGCTTTAGGACATTCCCGTAACACTGAGAAATACTCTGCTGTCCCATGTGTGCGCGTGCACGTGTGCCCCTACACAAGGCATGCATTTGAATTTAAGTAAAATGCATCATGTATATTCTGTGACTGTTTTTTTCCCTCAGCACTGTTTTTGTGAACTTTATTCAAGTTACCCTGAATAAGCTGTCGTTACTCCTTTTCCCTACTGTATAATATTCTACTACATGACTCACTACAATTTGTTCATCTGTTCTCCAGTTAATAAACTTTTGTGTTTTTTCTAGACTTCTGCTGTCATGAACAACACTGCTGTGGCTAGTCTTGTAGTGTTTTCTGGTTTCACTGGGTAGAAACTTCTTCAATTTTAGCAGATAAAGTCAAATTGTTTTCCAAATGATGTAGCAACGGGCACTCCCATTGCCGCACAGCCTCGCTGATAACATGGCTCTGTCATGCTACGAGATTTTTTGCCAATCTGGTGGGTGTGAGATGGTATCTCCGGTTTTAATTTGCATTTCCTTGATTAGGAAGGAGGCTGAGACTCTTTCCCTGTCTTTCTTGGCCTGCTCCTCAGCTCTGTGAATGACTTTGAGAGGTTAACCTTTGTGTCCCTTGGTTTCCTCATTGGTCAAATTCCTCTTGGAAGTCCTCTTGACTCTGATGCTGGGGATCCTCTGGTGAGATTGCTGGGTTCTTACCCACAAATCACAAAGCTCTGGCTCAGGACTTGAGTCCCTCACTTCCCCCCACTCACCGCACCACCACGTGCGGGTACTGCGCTGGCTGGGGACTGAGTGCGCAGACAATGGAGCCAGGTAGCTGCTCCCTGCCCACCTCCATGCTGTTCGCATCTCTCTCCCGCTCTTCTCCTCCCCTCTTCTGTTCCTGAGGCTGTGTGATAAATACAGGTAGAATCAATACTGCCCCATCGGGGCTCCAGAAGGAGCAGGGCTCAGCGCCCATGTCCAGCCGGAGACCAGGGGAGCGCCTCCAGACACCAGCCCGACTCTGTCCCCACTGCTCATCCACTCAAAGGCTCACGGTGCACTTGGACATTCAGCTCCAGCCCCAGCCCCTCAGCACTGCCCGGCCACCTCCTCTTCCGCACCCTCCTAAGGTCCAGTGGCTCGGCTGCCTGCCCTGTGCGTGGGTTCTTTCACGCTTCTTGTTATCTGCGCACAGGCGCTCCAGGTGGGGGCTTCGTCTTCCTCTCTTCCTCACCTCTGTGTGTTAGCCTGGAGTTGGGATGGGGTGCCACGTGTTAGCCTAGGTTGGGATGGGGTGCCACGTTAGCCTTGTGCTGGGATAAGTTGCCATATTAGCCTCGTGTTGGGATGAGGTGCCATGTGTTAGCCTCGTGTTGGGATGAGGTGCCACGTTAGTATTGTGTCTGGATGAGGTGCCATGTGTTAGCCTCGTGTTGGGATAAGTTGCCATGTTAGCCTCATGTTGGGGTGAGGTGCCACGTTAGCCTAGGGTTGGGATGAGGTGCCACCTTGGCCTCATGTCGGGATGAGGTGCCACGTGTTAGCCTCGTGTTGGGATGAGGTGCCATGTTAGCCTCATGTTGGGGTAAGGGGCCACGTTAGCCTAGGGTTGGGATGAGGTGCCACGTGTTAGCCTCGTGTTGGGATGAGGTGCCATGTGTTAGCCTCGTGTTGGGATGAGGTGCCACGTTAGTATTGTGTCTGGATGAGGTGCCATGTGTTAGCCTCGTGTTGGGATAAGTTGCCATGTTAGCCTCATGTTGGGGTGAGGTGCCACGTTAGCCTAGGGTTGGGATGAGGTGCCACCTTGGCCTCATGTCGGGATGAGGTGCCACGTGTTAGCCTCGTGTTGGGATGAGGTGCCATGTTAGCCTCATGTTGGGGTAAGGGGCCACGTTAGCCTAGGGTTGGGATGAGGTGCCACGTGTTAGCCTCGTGTTGGGATGAGGTGCCATGTGCTCTCCTGCAGGGGGGCCCTCAGACGTCAGTGCACCCACTAAAGAGCGGGCAGACGCGGGCCGGCCTGAGGGTAAGGCTCTTTTCCACCCTGCGAGCCTCGTAGGGCCTGGCTGGCTGACCCAGCGTAGAGCTCAGGCCCCAGCTCAGGCCCTGGCGAAATCATTATAACCGGCTGGAGGGCCGCTGTCCCCGGGCGGGGACTCGCCCTGAATCTCAAGGAGGCGGGAACGTGGAATGCAGAGGCCCGGAAGGGCTGCTTCCAGAGGCGGGCGGGCGGCGGGTCTGGGCAGCCGCGTCTGTCGGCCTGCCTCCCGGGAACGTTAGCTTTTGGTGCCAGGGAGCAAGTGTCGCGCTGGGAACAGGAACACAAGCTGCTGGGCTTCCAGATCACACAGGAGAGACGCGGCTAAGCCGTCAGTGAAGGCCCCAGGATTATTCTAGGTGTTCCTAAGAACAGCCTTCCCAGCCGAAACACCTGGGCCTCCGGAGGCGGGAGAGCCGCCGTGGGCATGCCCGCCTTGGGCCCGCGGCGAGCCAGCCACCAGCTCCACGCTGGCAAGAGAACGAGGGCCCTGGCTGGGGGCGGCGCCTCGTGGGAGGGCCCGGTGCGGCGCGAGGCCGCGCGTCCTGACTAACCCGGACCCGCCCCGGGAGGCCTGGCCCGCTGCCGGGCCTCTCCCCCTGTCGAGGGGATTTGGGGAAGCCGAGCGGGATCTGAGCGGGGGATGGAGTCAGAGACGAGGCCGCTGTGGCTTCGCGCCCCTCCTCCCGTGGTGCTCTTGGCGTCGGGGGCGCCGCACAAGCGTGAACCTAATTCTTACTCTCCCGGCTCCAGGCAGACGCGGTTGGGGGCGGGCGAGCTGTGGTGGAGACACCAACTGGTGGGTCTGCAGTTGGTGGTTCAGGGGAAACTGAGGCGAGGCAAACGCCCCCATCGAAAAACCCTCAGGAAGCTGAGGCGGTTTTGTGGGAAAGGGTTAGTTTAGGTTTAACTTTCACAAAGCGGAAGCCAAAGCCGGCCCTGCGGCTGAGGAGGGAGGGAAGGGGGTCCTGGCGGCTTTGGAGCGCCAGGAATTTGAAAAGTGCCGCCAAAACGAGGGGGCCAATGGTGAGTGCTGGGGGCGGGGCCAAAGCAAGGATGGCCAATGGTGAGAGGTGGTGGCAGGGCCAGTAGCGAGGAGGGCCAATGGTGAGAGGTGGGGGGCAGGACCAGTAGTGAGGAGGGCCAATGGTGAGAGGTGGGGCGGGGCCAGTAGTGAGGAGGGCCAATGGTGAGAAATGGGGGCGGGGCCAATAGTGGAAACGGTGCCAACTTTGAAAAGCCGCCAGGAGTGGAGGCGGCACTGAGCCCGCCCAGCCCGCCAGGGTGTGCAGAGAGAGGGAGCAGCGGCTGAGAGCGGGAATGGGGAACTTAGACGATTGGGACACGCTGCAGCCCCTGAAGTACCCAATCAGTGGGGAACAGGGGAGGGACCTGCGTGTTAGGTTTAGGGTATAAATGGCAGTGTTTTTTCCTGTGTGGTGCACCTGCTATTTTATCCAGGTCCAGCGCCTGTTCTTGCAAGATCGTTAATAAAGTTCTTTCCTCCTCCACAATCGGGTGAGCTTTTGTTTTCTTACAGGTGCCGCTTTCTTTCTAATAGTTTGGAGCTGCACAGCCCCCAGAGAAGCCCGTTCCTGAACTGAGCCCATTGTGCGCAGGCCCTTTTGATGGGGTGAGGTCAGCTAGGTGGGGCCCGGCCTTCAGGAGGGGCTAGTCCTCTCCTGGAGCCCTTTATAAAGGAATGAAATTCACCCAGAGAGAGAGCCTGAGGGAGCAGCAGCAGCGGAGCCTCATGGAACCTGGAGGAGGGAGAGGCTTGGAGAACTGCCATGTGCACTGCCATGTGACAGAGGCGCCGGCACCAAGGAGCCGGGAGGGCGGCCCGAGGGCAGCCCCAGGACGCCCACCTCGGGAGCAGAGCGTCACCATGACGACGCCTTGCTTTGGACTTTCTTTTACCTCAAGACTGTGAGTCACTCAATTCCCCCAGATTAAGTCAACTCGCTGTGCCTTACTTGCTTTTGCAGCCAAAGAAACGCACGGCGAAAGGCCCTCCCTGGGCTGGCGGCTCCGGCTGGCGTCGGGCTGCTTCTGGGCAGCAGTGGGTGGTGACTCGACTCGAGGCGCCGTCTGCACGGAGACTTGGCGCACGGCCTGCTGGACTCACGAGGGCACGGCCGGAGCTGCCCCGTGCGTGTGGGCACAGTGGAGGGGTGGGCGCTGTGCTGACTTGCTGCGCGGGGACCCCGGGAGGCCAAGTGCTTCGGGGATGAGCCCCCTGGAGCCACGGGCTCCACCTGTAGCCCGCCCAGAAGGGCGCTGGTGTCAAAACCTGGTTCCACTCAGCCCCCCCAGTCAGACTGGAAGGCTAACGCCCGCCTTCCTGGACCTCTGGGGGATGACACAGCATGGGTATGGGCACGCGCCTGGCGCACAGGAAATCCTCACTGGGGGGCAGGCTCGGGCGGGTTCACGCACCAGCCGTGGTCTGGCCTGAGAGTCCTCCTGGGCCCGAGGCTGGACATACAAGGGAACGCCAGGAAGCTCCCCCACTGCGGGAACAATCGTCCAGGAAGCTGGCGGCGCCCACAGCAGGCGGCGTGGGAGGTCACCACCGCAGCCCAGAACCACCCACCCGAGGGCCAGTGCCCGCTGCTGACGGCGCCCCGGGCTGTCTCCTACTTCCACGCGGGGGAGGGGAAGGGGGGGCGGCACAGGCCAGCAGGCCCTCCTGCAGCGCAGCCCCCCCCCCCCAGAGCAGCGCCCCCACCCCAGGCCTGCCTCCAGCGCAGCCCCCCCTCCAGCGCAGCCCCCTTCTGGCCCAGTACCCCCAGTGCAGCACCCCCTCCCACGCAGCCCCCTCTGGCACAGTCCCCGCCTCCAGCACAGGAGCCCCCTATCCCCCCGCCGCTGCACAGCCTTCCCAGCGCTGGAGGCCCACTCCCAGCTCCCAGCAGCGCTGAACCAATTCGCCCGGAGCCGCCTCCTGGTGGCCGGCCGGCTGCGGGGTACAGCCCGCCCGCGCTTGTGCGAATGAGGGGACCCCGGGGCGGCCTGACCCGCCACCAGCCTGGGCAGGACAGGGCGGGCTCCCGCCTGGGGAAGGCCGGCCCCCGCCGCAGGGCCGGCGGCTGAGTGGGCCGCGGGCGGAGGAGGCCCGGAGCGCCCCGGCGGGCAGGGCTGGGAGGACCGGGTGGCGCTGAGCGCCCAGAGCCTGAGCACGCGGCAGCCGCTCCCCAAGCACGCGGGCCGGGGAGGGGGGCCTCGGCGGCAGCCACCAGGCAGCCAAGGAGGACGCGGGCCAGGCCGGGCCAGCACCCGGAGCCTGCCCTGTGCTCCTCCGCGGAGTGCTCCTCAGGCGGGCTCCAGTCCCAGGACTCGTCCCCCCGACGGGCGGGGCATGGGTCCCAGCAGGGCCAGTGGCACCCACCAAGTCCCACCTTCGCACCTGTGTCCTTGCAGGCCCTGCCTTCGCTCTGACCCAGGCTTCCCCTTAGGACCCAACTGGGTGCCAATTGCCCCCGGGAACCCTGTGCTCCCATAACACCTCGGGCCTATTTTTACCATCGCACTTAGGTCAGGGTGTACAATTACCTGTGTCTGTCTCCCCGGCTGCCGGGAGCTCCCCGAGACCAGGAGCCAAGTCTTTCGGGTCTTTGATTCCACGGACCCAGCTGCGTCCCTGCCACACGTCCCCGGCCGCACGATGGGGCCTGGACCCCTGCGTGCCTCCCGGCAGGCGCATCGGGCATCAGTGAGGCTGTTGTCTGGGCCTTCGTCTACCACACGTTATCTTTGCAACGCCTGAAATGCTTTTTTAAATTTATTTTTATCCAAAAAGAAAAGACACTAGAAATTTTTACCATTAAAAAATGCCAGTATTTAATGTTTTCATTATTTATTTTTATACCTCCTCCAACTTCCAAAAATGATTTGAGGCCACTTCTAGCAAAAGAAAAACTATCAGATTATTAAAGCCCTCCCCCTCCACCCCCAGCCTCCCCAGCCGCAGAGGCAGCCTCCCCAGGAGGGGTTGCATGCCACCCCCCACCCCCCAGCTGCAGAGGCTGGGAAAGCAAGTCCAGGGCTGAGCTTCCAGCCTTCACTGCGGGGGGGGGGGGGGGGGGGTGGTGGTCAGGGGGCAAGGCCGTTGGAGAGGACTGACAGGCACCAAATGGGGACAGCCCTGAGCATTCCCCGATAGGCTCCTTGCTAATCCACCAGGTCCTGCCACACTAGCACGTTTGTAAATCACCCTGAGCTCTACTTAGGAAAGGAAATTCATTCTTTTGAGGTTTCCACACCCTCCCCACCAATCGTCAGTCTCTGGGAATGCTGAAGGAAGCTCACTGGGGAGACACTCAGAGCTCCTTTGGTTGCAAACAGCAGCACCCTACGCTCCCCGGCCTGCCTGCAAAGGACTATGGGCTCCAGAGCCAAGCCCAGGGGAGGAGCCTGGCTTTCTGCCCCCACACGGTGACAGCGTCCCCCTGTCCACCTCTCTTCTGACTCCCTGGTAGCTTCGGCCCCCGTGACACTGCTGGCCTCAGCAGCTCCAGGCTCACAGCCTTTTTAAAAATATATTTGTTGCTTATTTTCTCTCAGGCTTACATCCCTATAACCTGGATCTGAAGTGCAAAGAAGGCCCTGCCCTGCCACCTCAGCTCGAGAGCCCCGGGGGAGGACTCGGATGGGTCCAGGGTCGTCTAGGCCTGCTCTGAACTGATGGCCGTGGCTGGAGCCGAGGGAGGAGAGGGCCAGTGCGCAGGGCAGGCCAGGCTGGGAGGGCCTGGAGCCGCAGGCCAAACGTGGCCTCTGTCCTAGGACATCCGAGGACTTGCGATTCAGCAGATCTTGGTGGCTGGCTGGGGTTTGGATTTGAGGGTCACAAGCCTGGACACAGAGACCCAATGAGAAGGCTGTGGCAGTGGCCCGGGCGAGAGTCCACACGAAGGCGTGGTGGGGTGACTCGTTCCATCCCATCTGTGTCCTGGGGAGCCGGGCTTCTCCAGGGCCCCTCCTTCAGAAACAGAGGCTCAGTGGCTCCAGCCAGAAGCACCTGCCACCAAAACTGTTCACTTGCCCCTGGAAGTTTTTGCCATTTTCAAGGCAATGGATATCAAAATCCTTTTTTTTTTCTTTTGAGGTACTGGGCCTGGGGATTGAACCCAGGACCACATATGTGGGAGGCTGGTACTCAACCACTGAGCCACATCGGCTCCCCTGAGTTGGTTTTTTTCGTTTGTTTGTTGTTTGTTTGTTTTTAGGAAGCACTGGGGACGGAACATGGGACTCCTATGTGGGAAACAGGCGCTCAACCACTTGAGCTATATCCAAATTCATTTTTTTAAAAAGATTTTTATTTATTTCTCTCCCCTTCCCCCGCTGTCTGCTCTCGGTGTCCATTCGCTGTGTGTTCTTCTGTGTCCTCTTGCGTTCTTATGAGTGGCACTGGGAATCTGTGTCTCTGTTGCATCATCTTCCTGCATCAGATCTCTGTATGTGGGGCCACTCTTAGGCAGGCTGCACTTTTTTTTGCATGAGGCAGCTCTCCTTACGGGGCGCACTCCTTGTGCGTGGGGCTCCCCTACGCGGGGGACACCCCTGCGTGGCACGGCACTCCTTGCGCGCATCAGCACTGCGCATGGGCCAGCTCCACACGGGTCAAGGAGGCCCGGGGTTTGAACTGCGGACCTCCCATGTGGTAGACGGACGCTCTATCCATTCAACCAAATCTGCTTCCCTAAAATACATTTTACAAAAGCATTTTATTAGCTTTTGACTTTCAGTAAGCAAGAAAGTGCCACCATTGAAATCAAGAGCCTTACTTTCTGACAGCAAATACCAAGTAGGGCGCTTCCTTAAAAAGAAATCCTGATTATGTAATTAGGAACAACCATGATGAAGATGTGAAGAGGCCAGTTGTGCTGGAAACCAGTGTGTAAGCCCAAGCTCCTTGCTGAGCTAATTTTTTTGAGAGGATGGACACAATATTGATGAAGGGAAAAATGATTGGAGATGGATCCTGAAAACGGACACAATCCTGAAAAATACTGGCAGGAGGACTGGGCTGTGGTTTGCCAGACATTCTAAGGAAAACAAAAGGTCTCGAAGTTACTATTAGAGAAGGAAGAACAAAGAAGAGATGGGTCCACCTTCAGGAAGAGCGAGCAGGCGGAAACACTCACCACAGCGGCACAGGCGGTGCTGCCACCTGCCACGACGGCCTGCCCACCCTCCACGGGGCCTGGGCCTCGGGTGCAGGAGCACGGGTCCCGGGGAGGGCCTTCTGAAGCTCCCGCACAGCCCTGGAGGCCCGGCACCCAACACGGGCGTCAGCTGCGCCTTGCCCCCTCGGGGGGCCTGGGGGGAGTCCCTCCCGGCCCTTTCCTGCCTGGTTGGGCCGGAAGGGCAGCCTCGGCCTCGCCTCACCCGGCCTTCTCCGCGTGCCTGTGTCTTGAAGGGACATCTGCCATTGCATCTAGGGTCCATCTGGACCGTCCGGGAGGTTCTTAATTACACCTGCAATGACCTTCCTCCAAGTAAGGGCATCTTCACAGCTTCTGGGGACGAGGGCACCCTCAACCACAACACGGTTATAAGCCATTTTCAGACTCTGGGGAGAGTGATTGGTCCCCGAAGTAGGTCAGGCTCCTGGAAGCAAAGCCTGAGACAGGGCGTCTTGGGCAGTGATTTTTTGAGGGCGTGCTCTTAGGAGAAGGGGAGTGGGGGACCAGGAAGACGGCTCTCAGCATGTCCTACACTTTTCTCTCTAGAAAAATGATGCACACCCCCCCAGCCACACACGGGTCGCTCTAGGGACTTCACAGATCCTCTAAAGCCGTGGCTCCCAGCCTCGACTCCTGGGCGCTGGTCCTGCAAGCCTCCTTTCTCCTCGCTCTGGAGTGGAGGCGTGACCTCACGGTTGGTTTGGGAGGAGGAATGGCGCCCTCAAATCGCTCTCTTGTGGCCTGGCTCCCCTGAAGCAGCACGCACCCTGGCTGCTCGCTGCCCTCAGGATGGCCTGCCGCTGTCCCCAGCCGATGGTCTAACGTAGAGGCAAGCTTAGCATGGCCCTTGGGCTACTGATCTACTACCCTTTTTTTCTAATCAGCTTATCAGTAGTAAATTGGAGAGCTTAGTCTCCACCTGTCCAGCTCTTGTCTCTCAACTAGTTCGTAACTCAGGCAGTGGAAGAGGTTATTTATAAACCTCCTAAGATCCCCGATTATCTCCTAAAAGACAGGGCTATTCAAAGTGTGGTCTGCAGACTGGCTGCCAGTCCAGGAACCGTTACGTGTCTGCAGAAGGATAAGCGCTGTGCCCGTGTATAACTGCCAGATAGAGGCAATTCGCTGCTCCCTTCACTGATAAAGCTTGCTAGCAAAAAGAAAGAAAAAAGTCAGCTGAGCTGAGCGGCACAACTGCAAGGCTGGTGCCCACGCGTCTTCTCGCCAGCACTCGGCCCAACGCTGATAGAAGAAGCTGTTGAGAGGCCAGGGATGGCAGAGCCCAGACAAGAACGTGGCTGAGACAGGGAGCAGCTCTTTGAATGGCTGGCACCTAAAACCAGCACAGGGCAGGGATCCCAAGTTTACAGAGAGGCAAGCTTCGACTCCATGTAAATCACCCCTGGACAAGTGCTCAGAGCCCTCTCCAGGACGGCCTGCTTGGCCAGCTGGGATCCTGGGCATGGGTCGGGCACAGTCCTGGGGGAGCAAAGTCTGCGTGGGAAAGAAACAGGACGCAGTCGAAAGGGGGTGGGGTGGGAGAGTCGAAAGGAAGTCCCTCTGGGCTGGAAGTGGGGAAGCTGGGGTGGGGACGGGGAAGGAGGCTGCTCAAGCAGAGGGGATCACCTTCAGGGAGACCACCTGCACGGCTCCTCCCTGTCCCCGCCCCTTGGAAGCTGCTAACAATGTGCTGGCGTAGTTCTGTGTTCGTAAGCCTTGAAAAATCAAGCTATTTTCCGACAGATGGCTAAGACACCGCCTCCTTCCACTCCATTGCCACCGCCACCCTTCTCTTGGATGGCTACGTTAGTTCGGGATGGTTACAATTAGGGGGCTCGGCGCCGTGATTCAGCCGCCCCTCTGTGTGGCGAGCGAAGCTGCGGCCGGCGGCCTGTGTGGGAGTGGATTCCAGGGCTCCCGCTGCCCTGGGACACAGCAGAACAACTCACGATTACAGAAGTGTCGTGCAATATAACAGAGTGGCAATTTATTTATTTATTTATTTATTTTTTATTGACTTTGTAATAATATTACATTAAAAATATATATGAGGTCCCATTCAACCCCACCCCCCCACCCCACCTCTCCCCCCCCAGCAACACTCGTTCCCATCATCATGACACATCCATTGGATTTGGTAAGTACATCTTTGGGCACCTCTGCACCTCATAGTCAATGGTCCACATCATGGCCCATACTCTCCCCCATTCCATCCAGTGGGCCCTGTGAGGATATACAATGTCCGGTGATTGCCTCTGAAGCACCATCCAGGGCAGCTCCATGTCCCAAAGACGCCTCCACCTCTCATCTCTTCCTGCCTTTCCCCATACCCATCAGCCACCATGTCCACTTTTCCCAATCCAATGCCACCTCTTCTATGTGGACATTGGATTGGTTGTGTCCATTGCACCTCTATGTCAAGAGGAGGGTCAGATTCCACCTGGATGCTGGATGCAATCCTCCCACTTTCAGTTGTAATCACTCTAGGCTCCATGGTGTGGTGGTTGTCCTTCTTCAACTCCATCTTAGCTGAGTGTGGTAAGTCCAATAAGTCAGATTGTAGGTGCTGGAGTCTGTTGAGGCTCAGGACCTGGCTATCACATTGTCAGTCCAGAGATTCAAATCCCCTAAATATATCTTAAACCCCAACATTAACTGCACCTCCAGCACATTAGCATGAAAGTCTTATGAAGGGAGATCCCATCTGAGTCCAGATTCATCACACATAAACACCATTTCCAAAGAGGGGCCATCTGACCTGGTAGTTAACCCCATCGGCCATGACCATAACTCCCATGGGTCTCTTTAGCCCTCAAAGGAACCAATATCTGGGGGTTGTATCTGCTTTATCTGTCTCTCTGACTCTGCTCAGTTGTGCATAAGGGCAATCCTTCTGCCAGCCTCCAGACTCTTTTTTAGAAACTCGTAGCCATATAAACTCATTTCTCCTTTCCATTTCCCCCTTACTTTAGGTCAAACAGCATTTTAAAGTCATGTTATTTTATGTAGACAGGGATATTCTGCTGATCCGCATTGAACCTTCTGTATAAGGTCATTTTCCAGTTGCATCATCAGTTGGTAGTTGATAGTGGTCCCTCGGTGCCAGGGAGGCTCATCCCCAGGTGTCATCTCCCACGCTGGGGGGAAGGCATTGCATTTACATGCTGAGTTTGGCTTCGAGACTGGCCACATTTGAGTAACATGAAGGCTGACAGGAGGAAATTCCCAGGCACAATGTTGCTCTAGGCCTTGTTCTTATTTTAGGCTTATCAGCTCACAAGCATAGTCATTCTGCATTGTTCTTCTGTATGACTTAGTTTCAGATTAATTTTGTATATTTTTCCAAATTACCGATCACACCCAAATTCAAATATTATGGAAAGGAGGTCACCTACTGGAAGCAAACACCATAAACTGAAAGAAAGATGGGCAGCGTTCAAAACATTAAAATTTTCGTATCATGAGAGAAACAAAAAACAAGGAAAAATATCCCAACAACCAAGAAAAATAATGAAAATTATAACTAGTCAAGATAAAGATGAAAAGAATCAGAAAATGCTCAGACAGGAAACAAAAAAGCATAAGGAAGGTGGACGTGATAACAAAGAAGAGCACAGTCTGACCGTTCAACAGACACGAGAAGGTCCACGGCAGTAGCTTTGTTCTGATGACTTTGCGGCCTCAATAAATATAAAGACCACAATCTTGCATGATGGCCTGCTACAGTGAGCAATCCTATTTTTTATTTTGGCAATTAAAATTTTTAATTTCCCAAAGCTCTTTACTTAATACTTTTGTTTTGTTTTTTACATTTGCCTCCCAGGCTTGGACCTGAGCAGTATGTGACTGGCCATGCTGCCCCTTGTGGCGCGCAGAGGACTGGGAGGAAGGAAGCGTAAGGGTGGGAAGCAAGAGCTGTGTTGGAGAGATGATTGAACTGTCCGTCCTTCGCCCACTCCTAGCGTGTCCAGCGGCGCACTAGTTTGCCATGCTGCTCACACCTTCTATGCTGTCCCCACTACCTTAAAGCCCCCTGTGGAGCCGCGGAGCCGCGCTGCTTGGAGCCCTTTCAAGAGGGGACCGCGGCCCGGGTGTGAGCAGCGTGGTGAGTTGAGCTCGGCTCTGGTCTCCTTCCGAGTCCATCTCGGCCTTCAAGCCTCTTCTCGGGGCAGCTCCCAGGCAATGGCTGAGCAAGACAAGGGCCTCGCCACCCCGCCTCCTACGTGAGACACCTCTAATGGCAGGCTTTGCCAGGTCTGCCCTGTGGAAGCTGAGCTGCAGTCAGCTTCCTCTCCCTCTTTTCCTTGACAGGTCTGTTCCTCCACACGCCCTTTGTACCCCTAACTAACCCTGCCTCAGCATCTGCTTCCTGGAGAATCCAACCCATGGCATTAAGAGAACAGAATACCATTTCAGTGTATTAGGCAGCTGGCGACACAGAAATGCACGTAACCAACAACCACAGAAGCCCAAGGGCATACAGCCAGCACTGACTTCTGGTCCCTGCATATGAGTCAGCTGCGGCAGCTCTGCTCCACATGCCTCCTTCCGGGGCCCAGGCTGAAGTCACCAGGAGGTGACTTTTCACGGCAGATTGTCAACTGGAAGAGATGAGGCAGCCAACCTGGATGCCCCGGGCACATCTTTCAAGCCGCCGCCCACGTCATGTCCGTCCGCGTTGAACCAAGCAGGCCACCCCGCCAAGCCCGAAGTCAAAGGCTGAGGCAGAAAACCGACCTCGCTGCCCGCCCCTTGGCAGGGGGGCTTGGACGTGCGCTGCGACTGGAGGCCAGCCGCGCACTGACCTCGAAGGGCCCGTTTAGGGCCTGCTGTGACCCCTCGGACGCAGCCCAGACCTCTGCTCCACAAGACGGTTAATGCTCACCGGCAGGGGTTTCTCTGAGTATGAGGCACATTCAAGGCTAACTAAAGATTTTAGGGCGAGTCCTGAAGATTTTTCAGATTAAAATGTTTTCTGGTTGCGCAAATGAAACATCTAACGCTCCTCTCTTATCAACGTCTGGTTTAAAGGTTGGGAATGTGTCTTAGTACATCGAACTCTAACATTAGTGGTGGAATATATACTGTGATTCTGTCTTGCTGTCAAAGATCTATTTCAGGATATTAATGAGCATTTTTCTAATTGGAGGTTCATTTGATCTTCTGTCAGTGTAAAAAATATAGATCTCTAAGCTCTCATCTTCTAATGTTCCTGAATCTGATCTTTTGTATGGATACAAACTCCTATCTTGAATCTTTGCTCTCCACGTTTATAGGATTATTAGAATACAACAGAACTTTTGGAAACTGTTATTGAAGTCATAGTTCTTATCACAATCTAAAATTAAATTTTAATTTAATTTTTTCAAAGTAATACAGTTTTAAAAAATCAAATTATTCTGGAAAATAGCAGTCACCTGCCCATCCATCCCATTTCCTCTACACTGTTACACAGAGGCAATCACTTTCACCTTTTATAGTTTCCAAATAATAGGCCTATACAGCTACTTCAAAAATTAATAGATACTATTGACTTCCTGTAATGATAGATGCTGATTTAGCTTTACCACCTGTTTCCTCATCCTCTCATTATAATTTATATTTTGACTAAATCAACAATCAGTGTTTACATTAAGCACATGTAAGCATTTCTCAGTGATGAGCCAAGAAGTGTACTGTTAGAGCCCCTGCCCCTTTTCCCACTATTAGTTATTCTGAATGCTACTAACTGCCATCTATTTGTATTTGCCTTATTTTAAAATTTCCTAAGGGCTCCAACAGATCTGTCCAATACCTATCAGTATAACATTTTCAAAACACTTTAAGTGCACTAGATCATCTATTTATTCCAGAACCCTCTCTCTCGCAGCCTCGTAGCCTTCTGCTCCAGCCTGGGACTGCTACATGTCCTGGGAATTCCTTGCACCCCTTGCCTTGGGGAGAGGCCCTGTTTCCCAGGCCCTTGTCTTTCCCTTTCTTGGCTCTTGGCCCCTGGTTTTGTGGGAAGCATTCTCTAGAGGACATGGCAAGGATGCTGGGTGGTACGGCCCTGCTGGGGAGGCATCCGGCAGTTTCAGTCAATGAAGAGGACAGAGCTCTGACCCATCAGTCCTGTTCCTGAGCACACAGTGGAGGGAAAGACGCGTGAGGATGTACATTGTGATGCTGTTTGTGTGATTGTGTACGAACACGTCTGGTTTCTGTAGATAATTTTATATCCTACCACTTCACTCTACCGAATTACTAAAAAGTTGATTCTTAGGTTTTCCAAGTATTTGACCGGATCGACAAATAGTAAACTTTTCACCTCCCTTTTCCTAATGTCTGTAGTTCTCATTTCTTTCTCTTGCCTGATGGCTTTGGCTAATATCTTCAAAACAATGTTCCACAGCAGTGGTGACAGTGGACATTCTTGTCTCGTTCTGACTTTATTAGGGCTATATGTATTATATCATTTAATTTTTACTGGAGTTTTTACTGTTTTTTAAACTGAGGTGTAATTTACATAGAGTAAAGTGCTCAAATCCTAAGTGCAGAGCTTGATAAAGTTTTGCCTATGTATACACCCAAATCAAGACAAAGAATATTTCCAGCCCCTAGAAGGATTCTTATTACCATCCCAGTCAATATTCTCCTTAAAGATAACCACAATTCTGACACCATTGGTTCATTTATGCTTTTGAACTTCATATAAATGGTGTTATACAATAATACTCTGTGTCTGGCTACTTTCACTTAACATTATGTCTGTGAGAATCATTTATGTTGTGTTGTTGTTTTTCATTGCTATGTAATATTCCACAGGAATGAATATAGCTATTAACTATTCTATTGCTGATATATATATGGGTTGTTTACAGCTTTTGGTTATTATAAATAAATCTGTTATGAACACTTTGGTACACATCTTCTGATGGGCACAGTACTCATTTCAGTTAGATATATTCCTAGGAGTGGAATTGCTAAGCCATAGGGTCTAAGTGTGTTAAGCTCATACATATGCTGTTTCTGTAAATACCACTGAACAGCTTTCTAAAGTGGTAGTGTCAATTTTACACTTTTAATTGCTCCATTTCCTCACCAATACTTGGTTTTTCAGTCCTGTTAATTTTTGCCATACTGGTGGGCATGCAGGAGTATCATTGTGGTTTTAATTTGTATTTTTCCTGATGAGTAATGACATTGAGCACCTTTTCATATGCTTATTGGCCATTTGGATGTTATCTTTTGTGAAGTGTCTGTTCAAGTCTTCTGCCCATTAAAAAATTTGGGATGTCTTTTACTTAATGATTAGCTCTGTGCATTTGAAAATTTCATAGATAATGTAAAACCATTCTCCAAAAAGTTTACATTTCCACTCCCATCAAAATTTATGAAGATGCTAGTTTTCATCACACATGCTCCAATGTTGAATATTATGTTTGCCAATGTAACAAGAGTCAAATATTTTTTATTGTTGTTGTATTTTTAACTTTCTTCTTAAATGGTGAAATGATTCGTATGTACATATATGCATAAAATGTATGTAAAATATGTGTGTATGATTAAAAGAATAAGCACAGAAGCTCCCTGTGTGCCTTTCTCTGAGATAGCTACCATCCTCTATCAGTTAAGGTGGGGAATAAAGGGTGTAACAAAGATATTTCACTCTGCATTAAGAAATAAAGACATTGGGAAGCAGACTTGGCCCAGTGGTTAGGGCGTCCATCTACCACATGGAAGGTCCACGGTTCAAACCCCGGGCCTCCTTGACCGTGTGCAGCTGGCTCACGTGCAGTGCTGATGCGTGCAAGGAGTGCCTGCCATGCAGGGGTGTCCCCCGTGTATGGGAGCCCCATGCGCAAGAAGTGCGCCCCGTAAGGAGAGCTGCCCAGCGCGAAAGAAAGTGCAGCCTACCCAGGAATGGCACCACACACACGGAGAGCTGACACAACAAGATGATGCAACAAAAAGAAACACAGATTCCCGTGCCGCTGACAACAACAGAAGCGGACAAAGAAGAAGACACAGCAAATAGACACAGAGAACAGACAACTGGGGCGGGGAGGTGGGGGGGAAGGGGAGAGAAATAAATAAATAAAACTTAAAAAAAATAAATAAATAAAGACATTTATTCCTCCCTCATATGCCAGTCCAGTCATGAACAGGCGAGATTGGCAGGGTAGGTCTTGCTCTAAGCCATGAGCATTCAGGGAACCTGACTCCTTACGTCTCTGTTTTCCTCTGTGTATTAATCAGCCAAAGGGGTGCTGTGCAAAATACCAGGAATTGGTTGGTTTTTATAAAGGGTGTTTATTTGTGGTAGAAGCTTACAGTTTCCAGGCCGTAAAGCATAAGTTACGTCCCTCATCAAAGTCTGTGGCCACGTGTTGGAGCAAGATGGCTGCCGACGTCTGCTAACAATCTGATTGAGGGTTTCTAGGAAAATACATAGGTTCTGGGTCATAGAATGGCTTCAGCCTCCCTAACTGTTTATAAGAGCACTTTCTGGATAAGATCAGTAGGCAAATGTGCAAAAAAGAGTTAACACAGCAGGCCTGAGACTCCTGTCCTTAGAAAGTCCTCTTGGTGAGGCTGGCCCTTGGCTGGTACCTGGGAAGCTGGGATTTCGGGAGGGTTCCCACCATTCCGTAAATGGTAAGAGTGGCTCATTGTGTCCACGCTCTTTATGCTGGATACCTGATTCCCTTCCGTGGGCCTGAAATTTGGAAATATGCTAGGCGGAGGTGCCTATGTGATTAGCTCCGAATAAAAAACTTCAGCAGCTGAGCCTCTAATGTGCTTCCCTGGTAGATAACACTTCACACACATTGTCACAATTCCATGCTGGAGGAAGTAAGTGCATCCTGTGTAGATGCATGTCTTTTGTTAAATTTGGGCAGTTTTCTACCATTGTTTCTGTGAGTATTCTCTCCGCCTCTTTCTCTCTTCTCCTTCTGGGACTCCCGCAGTGAGTGTATTGTCACACTTGATGGCGTCCCACAGGTTCCTCAGGCTCTGCTCACTTTCCTTCATTATTTCTTCTTTCTGCTCTTCAGAGTGAATGATTTCAATTGTCTTATCTTCAAATTCTCTGATTCTTTCTTCTGCCAGGTCCAATCTGCTGTTGAACGCTCTAGGGAATTTTCCATTTGTCACTATGGTCTTCAGCTCTGTTTAGTTCCTACGCATAATTTCCATCTATTCATATTCTTTGTGTTCGTCTGTCACTTTCCTGATTTCCTTAATTTTTTTGTCCATGTTTTCCTTTAGCTCTTTGAACAGTTTTAGGACTTTTTTTAAAAAAGATTTATTTATTTTATTTCTCTCTCCTTCCACTCCCACCCTAGTTGTCTGTTCTCTGTGTCTATTTGCTACATATTCTTCCTTGTCCGCTTCTGTTGTTGTTCTTTTTGTTGCATCATCCCGCTGTGTTAGCTCGCTGTGTGTGCGGCATCATTCCTGGGCAGGCTGCACTTTCTTTCACGCTGGGCAGCTCTCCTTATGGGGCACACTCCTTGTGCATGGGGCTCCCCTATGTGGGGACACCCCTGCGTGGCATGGCAGGGCACTCCTTGTGCGCATCAGCAGTGCGCATGGGCCAGTTCCACACGGGTCAAGGATGCCCGGGGTTTGAACCGCGGACCTCCCATGTGGTAGACGGACGCCCTATCCACTGGGCCAAGTCTGCTTTCCTTTAGGAACATTTTTAAGTCTTTGTTTAGAATGTCCCAGGTCTGAGCCCCTTCACTGATGGTTTTTAGTACTTTAATCCTCTTCTTTGCCTTGGCCATCACATCGTGTTTCTTTGTATGCTTTGTAATCTTTTGTCAAAACCTGGACATTTTGATATTTTAATGCAAGGGTTCTTAACCAGGGGTCAATGGACCCCCAGGGGGTCCAGGAGCTTGAATTGAAAAAAATCAACTTATTATCTTTTATTTTCCCTGACCTCAAACTGAAACCTTCACTTATGAATGTATACAATAAATTACATAGTATTTACTTCATATCACATTACAGCTGTTGCATATCTCAAAAATCGCTTACGCTCATCCATACTTTGAAGCTATGGTAGTTGTCAGACCAGATGCTAGTTGAATACCGTACAATTATCTGCTGCTGCATTCTGAGAAGGGGTCTGTGGTTTTAACCTGACTGGTAAAGGGATCTGTGGTACAAAAAATGTTAAGAATCCCTGTTTTAATGTGTTATCACTGGAATTTTGGCTGACGCACCTGTTCCTTAGTAGTAGCCAGCTAGTGTTATGCCAGAACTTAAAAAAAAAAAAGGGAAAAAGAAAACCCCTTTCCCAGTCTTTGCAAATTGACCTATCTAAGCGCTCTCCTTTAGAATTTAGCCATACAAAGAGTTCAGAGAACAGTCTCAGGCCAAAGCGTAGGCACCTCCCTGGTCCCTTCTGCGCATGCATCTTGTTTTGCACATGCATATTTGGTCCTGGAATTGCCCCACTCACAGGGAAACTTCTCTAGGACAAGTTTCCTCTGGGGCCCAGGCATCTCACTCTTATGTCCTACATCCCTCCCGGCATCATGACGTGCTGCTCTCCCACCACACGCGTTCTGTAGGAGGGTTCTGTGTGCTGCCTTCTTCACGCAGACCGAGTCGGGTATCGGGGACAGCAAGTCCCTCAGGCCATCGCCATACAGACTGGGGCTTCCCTGCTCCCAGTATGTGAAGGAGGGTTTCTATGCTCCCTCAGGAATGGGGACCAGGGATCCACCTGGGAGCATGAACTGGTTCTATGCTGAGCTGGAAGAGATGGGGGAAGGGCCAGTGAGGGCACCACAAGACACTCACTTTTTTTTTTTTTAAGATTTATTTATTTATTTCTCTCCCTCTCCCCGCCCAACCCGGTTGTCTGTTCTCTGTGTCTATTTGCTGCGTCTTCTTTGTCCGCTTCTGTTGTTGTCAGCGGCACAGGAATCTGTTTCTTTTTGCTACGTCATCTTGTTGTGTCATTTCTCCGTGTGTATGCCGCCATTCCTGGGCAGGCTGCACTTTCTTTCTCTGGGGGGCTCTTCTTGCAGTGTGCACTCCTTGTGCATGGGGCTCCCCTACGCAGGGGACACCCCTGCGTGGCCCGGCACTCCTTGTACGCATCAGCACTGCGCATGGGCCAGCTCCACATGGGTCAAGGAGGCCCGGGGTTTGAACCGTGGACCTCCCATGTGGTAGACAGACGCCCTAACCACTGGGCCAAGTCTGCTGCCCCTTTTTTTTTTTTTTTTAAGATTTCTTTATTTTTTAAATTTCTCTCCCCTTCCCTGCCCACCCCCCCAGTTGTCTGCTCTCTGTGTCCATTTGCTGTGTGTTCTTCTGTGTCCGCTTGTACTCGTCAGCAGCACCCAGAATCTGTGTCTCGTTTTGTTGCATCATCTTGCTGCGTCAGCTCTCTGTGTGTGTGGTGCCACTCCTGGGCAGGCTGCACCTTTTTTGTGCTGGGTGGCTCTCCTTACAGGGGGCACTCCTTGTGCGTGGGGCTCCCCTATGAAGAGACACCCCTGAGTGGCACTGCACTCCTTGCGCACATCAGCACTACGCTTGGGCCAGCTCCACAAAGGTCAGGAGGCCCCGGGTTTGAACCTTGGACCTCCCATGCGGTGGGCAGACTCCCTATCCATAGGGCCAAATCCACTTCCCAAGACCCTCACTTTTCAGTAGCCTTTTTATTGTTCCGTGTTCACCCCGTTGCAGTGCTTCGCTGTTTTCTGGTGCTTTGAGAAAGATGTTTCTGTCAGTTCTTGCTGTTTGTTCAAGTCTTCTGGGGAGGAATGGAGACTGGAAGCTTCTCACTCCGCATCTCTAATGGGGCGGACTTGCCTCAGAATTTTGAAGGCATTTCACCCTTGTCCTCTTGCATTCAACAAATCTTTAGTGAGTACCAAATACATGCCTGGCACCTGGGATATATCAGTGAACCACAGAGACAAAGATACCTGCAGTCATAGAAACTGGTCTAGCATGCATTGTGGATTTCGGGGGCTGCTATTAAGAAGTCTGAAGCCATTATTTCTGGCCTTTGTTTTTTTTTTTGAGGTACCCAGGGCCAGGAATTGAACCTGGGACCTTGTATGTGGGAAGCCAGCACTCAACCACTGAACCTTATTGGCTTCCCTGAGTTGGTTTTCCATTTGTTTTGCTTGTTGTTTTTGTTTTTTCAGGAGGCACTAGGAACTGAACCCAGGACCTGCCATATGAGAAGTGGGAGTTCAACTGCTTGAGCCACATCTACTCCCTCTGACCCTTTTAATGTGACTTTTTCTCTCCTCTGGAAGCATGTAGAATTTTCTCTTTATTCCAAGAGTTCTGAAATTTCACAATGACGTGTCTTAATAGGGATCTATTTTTATCCATTTTGCTAGGTACTTGGTGGACACGTTCAATCTGGAAACATATGTCCTCTAGTTCTGGGAAGTTTTCTTGATTACTTTGTGGATGATTACCCTCTCTAATATTTGGAAGTTGGACTCCTAGGTGGGTCCTCTTTCTTGTCTTTTATACTCCTATGATTTCTGATTGTCTCAATGCTGTTTCTGGGAGAGTTCCTCAATTTTTTTTTTTTAACCCTTCCAGTGTTTTTCTTTCTGTTATATTTTCAATATCTAGAGGTTCTTTTTATTCTCTAAATTTCTTACAAAAGTTTCATTCTGCTTTTGTTTCCTGTATGTTGTATCTGCTTATCTGAGACTATTATTTGTCTTAATATTTTCATCTCCTTTCATACCTGATTTCTTCAGTATTGCTTTTTCTGTTTTGTTTTGATTTGGTCTGCGTTTGAATCATGTGAAACCCAGAAAAGAGTGTCCTTGAACTAATCCATTCCTGTGGGTATGGGGCCCTTAGATTGCATTAAATTCAGTTAAGGGGACTTATTAGATCACTTTAGGGCTTTTGATTGGACTACATCAGTGAGCTGTGACTTGGGTTGGGTCTCTGCTCTCTTGATGGGTCTGTATAAAAAGAACACACAGAAAGACACAGAGAAAGGAAACTATTTTGATCCTGTCCTGTGAGAGAAAGGAGAAAGCAGAGGGAGATGATTTCAGGTTTGCCTACAGCTGCAGAAAGATTGAGAAGCCACAAAAGGCTCAAGGAGACAAAACCCAGAGAGAGATGCCCAATTGCCCACAGATGATCTCTAAGACAAAGTAGAGAGACTGCAGAACTACTCTCCTGCCTCACCCCATGGTAGGACTACAGGATCTGCCCTCAGATGACTTGGTGAGAAAGTATCTCTGATGGTGTCTTGATTTGGACATTTCATGGCATCAGAACTGTAAGATTTTCCTCTAACTAATCACTATTGTGAAAGCCAGCCCATTTCTAGTATTTTGCCTTGGGAAGCTTTGACAAACTAAGTCTCTAAAACTCATATTTAGATGCTTTTCTCAGATGACAATCCTTACTTGTCTGCTGATGATTGTGAGGGACTGTATTAGTTAGCCCAAGGGTTGCTGATGCAAAATACCAGAAATGGGTTGGTTTTTATAAAGGGTATTTATTTGGGGTAGGAGCTTATGGATACCAGGCCATAAAGCACAAATTACTTCCCTCACCAAAGTCTATTTTCATGTGTTGGAGCAAGATGGCTGCCAACGTCTGCAAGGGTTCAGGCTTCCTGGGCTCCTCTTCCCAGGGCTTGCTTCTTTCCAGGTTCAGGATTCCTCTCTTCCCAGGGCTCCAGCTTTAGCATCAAACTCCAACATCAAAACTCCAATATTAAGAATGCGCCAACTCTGTCTTTTGCCATGCCTTTTATCTGCGAATCCCCCAACAAGGTGTGGGGGCTCAACGCCCTACTGACACAAGAGGTGTACTGACACTTGATTAAGTAATCAAGAAACCTCTGCATCCAACATAATCTCATATGCCCAGAGGAAAAGACCAGTTTACAAACATAATCCAATATTTTTTTTGGAATTCATCAATAATATCAAACTCCTACAGGGACTAAAAAGTTGTGTGGAAAATCTGAGCTTGTGGTTGTAGGAATATTAGAATCTGGGATTCACTGCAGGGTAATGTGCATGGGCCATTTGTTGGTGAACCTTTTATACTCTATCTTGGGAACTGTAAGCTTCTCCAGAAATGAGTCATACAATTTCTGCAGGGAGAGTAAATGCTGGGTTGTCAGACCTCTGGGAGCCTAGTGGCAATAGGAGGCTTAAGACCTCAGCATTCAGTATGTACGTGCTCACTTAATCCCCTCTTCCAAAATAATATTCATGACCTCAATTTGGCCCACTAGCCCTTGCAAAGACACCTTCTTTTCTGCCTTCTCCAGAGAATAAGACTTTAGACTTTTGCCGGGATAGGAGAAGGAATGTAGGAATCTAATTGCTTTTCTAATAAATTTTACCCATTCTTCCTTATTTTGGCCCTTCCTTTACTCAGTTGCAGTGATATGTTACTGTCAATTACTAGGCCTTTGAAGATTCTGTCTTATGTATTTGTTATTTTAGCTTTTCCCACTGCTGGCTTCAGATTGGTTTTATCAGGTCTCCTAAGTTAGATAGTCTTAGTCATTTCATATTAGCATTTTCACAGTTGCTAAATATCAAATAGTTGTTTCAATCTTTTAGGAACTTTTAATAATGCTACAATAAAGATACTTGCATGTACATCAGATTGACTTTGCAAGCATATACGCAGGATAAATTCCAAGAAGTGGGATGGCTGGGTCAAAGAGTACATACAACTTAGATTTTTAACAAATTTATTGCTAAATTATTCTCTATTGAGCTTGTATCAATTTACACTACCAGCAGTCATTGTGAAAGTATGTTTCCTCATTCCTCGTAATGACTTGGAAAAAAGATGAAAATATTTTACCTATTGTAGCATTCTGATATTGTTTATGAATTCCAAAAACTAGATATTGGATTATGTTTGTAAGCGGATTTGTTCCCCTGGGCATATTAGATAATATTGGATTTAGAGTTTTCACTTTTACTTGATTAAATAATGATTGGGGCTTTGATTGGGCCATGTCAGTAGGACACTGAGTCCCCACAGAGAAATCGCATCATAGAGAAGGAATGGTTGGAGTTTTGATCCTGGAGGCCAGGAAGTAAACACACAGAGAAGCAGATACATGAGGAAAGAGAGAAGGCTCCATTAGACACAGCAGAGGCTGACTCATTCTATTCAAGAACATGATATGTCTTTCCATTTGTGGAGTTGTTCTTCTGAGTCTTTCTGCAACATTTTAGTTTTCATCATTCAAATTTTGCAGTTCTTTTGGTTTTTTTTTAAGATTTATGTATTTGCCCCCCCACCTTGTTGTTTTGCACTTGTTGTCTGCTCTCTGTGTCTATTCATTGTGTGCTTTCTGTGTCTGCTCATCTTTTTAGCACACACCGGGAACCAAACCTGGAACCTTCCATGTGGGAGGGAGGCACCCAATTGCTTGAGCCACCTCTGCTCTGCTTGTTGTGCCTCTCATTGTGTTTCCTCATTGCATCATCTCATTGTGTAATCTTATTGCATCAGCTCACTGCGCCAGCCCTTTGCATCAGCTCACTGTCTTGTTCATCTTTGGAAGGCACTGGAACCAAACCCAAGTGGTAGGTGGGTGCCCAACTGCTTGAGCCACATCTTCTTCCCCGTCCTAGCTGTTTTATCTTACTCATAGCTATTTTAAGTGGAAACTTCCAAATCATATTTACTAACTAGTTGTATCTTGTATATCTAAAAATACATTCATTTCTGTAGAGCAATTTTGTACCTACCTACATTAAATTATTTTATTGTTTGTAATAGTTTTTCTGTTGGATTTTCCAGACAAACAACATCACCTGCAAATAATGCAACTTGCATGAAGAATGTACATAGAGATATTATAATAACCTGCATAATTTCTACATATAAAATTCACTTGTTTTTAGATATCCTGACTATCTACATAGCATTAAAATGTTTTCCTCTTTATACATCTTTTTTTTCCATACCTAAAAACTTTATTGAATAAATACAATACCAAACAAAATGTATTCAAGTGCTTCCTAAAAAATATTAAAGCCTTTTCTAAATTCAGGCTAAGGACAAACACAATAAAGGCAAATACGCTAGTTTAACACAATTGGCTGATTTTATATGGCACTTATATCTTTCGGTCCACGAGTTTATTATAAAATGATAGAGAACGTCTGATACAATCATTTCTACTGAACAAAGACTCTTTCATACCTCATCTTTCATATCCAACCCTGAAAGTCTAACTGTAAAGAGGATAAAGCCAATGCCTTTCCGCACAGGAGCTCATGACTACAGTCGCTTTGCTATCAAAATCTGTACTTCTGCTCCGTAATGAGCATGGAGACAAGAGTCAGATATTCCCAAAGAAAGAAGCACAATGCACGTCGTATTTGCCTATTCAGCAACAGTGAGCACTGCATTCAGAACGAACTCATCCAAGGAATTAAATAAGGTCAGCCACGTTCACAGGCATTTCCTCCACTGTAGTGGTGTAGGAAGTCTCGATGTCCCTAAGAATCCCCTTGTTTTCTTCATTAACAAAGTTAAGTCAGTAGTGATCGGAATGCGGCTTGGCCCTGATGGGAATTCCCTCATGATAACATCTTTTTCCTTCTGGTCCATATCACCATGCTGCAAATCAACAAACCAGTGCAGAAACTGTGAAGTCCCTAGCATGCATTTTCTCATAAGACAGTTCACCTTGCGCCTTGTGTTGAGAAAAATAACAGCCTGTTTGATGGTCAGTGTCTCGTACAAGTCACAAAATATATCCAACTTCCATTCCTACATTTATTCTCAAAAATAAATAACAGTTGTTAATCACTAATTTCCAATTTGCATTCTTTAGAAATTCATTCTATTAAGTCAGTCTAAAGACATCTTGCACCAAATCTTAAGACAAAGGACACTGGACATTAAGAAAGAGGTCTAGGGAAGCAGATTTGGTTCACCTGATAGGTTCAAACCCCGGGCCTCCTTGACCCGTGTGGAGCTGGCCCACACACAGTGCTGATGCGCGCAAGGAGTGCCGTGCCACGCAGGGGTGTCCCCTGTGGAGGGGAGCGCCATGCGCAAAGAGTGCACCCCATAAGGAGAGCCGCCCAGCGCGAAAGAAAGTACAGCCTGCCCAGGAATGGTGCCACACACACAGAGAGCTGACGTAGCAAGATGACGCAACAAAAAGAGACACAGATTCCCAGTGCTGCTGACAAAGAATACAAGTGGACACAGAAGAACACACAGCAAATGGACACAGGGAGCAGACAACTGGTGGTGAGGAGGGGAGAGAAAAAAATGAAAAATAAATCTTAAAAAAAGAAGAAAGAGGACCACAACAGTCTTTACAATCTAGTGCAGTTACTTTTCTTCTTTGTGTATTCTGCTAGTATTACTACAGAAACTAAGAAATAATCCTAGTTTCTGCAATTTTAGCACAATGCTTATACAAGAAGGTTCCTCTTTATACATCTTAAAGTCTTGAATTTATAGCAGGAATCCATTTCCTTTCTTATTTTTTTGAGGGGATGTCTACGAAGAATTATGTTATTAAATCAAGTTCAAATAGAATAATTATAGATCTATTAATTTTATTACAATATAGATGATTATGGAAGCCATCCATTTTTAATGACTCTGATTACCTTATATTTATAGTGCATTATCATTTACGAAGAGTTTTTATATACATTTCATCTTTTGAGTCTTTTCACATAAATTAAGATATATAATATTCTAATTTGAGGCATAGAGAATAGATTTAGAAAGTTTAGTCTCAAAAAGGTAAAAGTGGAATCAGTTTTCAAACTTAGGGCTTAAAAAAATCCCATATATATGTGTATATATGTTTCACCTTTTTAGAAATGGAACTATCTTAAACATATTAATCTGCTATTCATTTTTCATTTTATATGGATATCTTTCCCTGTCAGTATAGGTTTTTCCATTTAATTTTAAACAGCTACATTGTGTGGCTTTTCCATATTTTAGTTATCTAAATCCTGACTGATGAGTATTTAGGCTATTTCCAGTTTTTCACTATTAAGAACAATGCTGGGGGAAGCAGATTTGGCTCGATAGATAAGAGCGTCCGCCTACCACATGGGAGGTCCAGAGTTGGATTCCCAGGGCCTCCTGACCTGTGTGGTGAGCTGGCCCACGCACAGTGTTGATGCACGCAAGGAGTGCTGTGCCGCACAGGGGTGTCCCCCACATAGGGGAGCCCCATGCACAAGGCGTGCACCCTGCAAGGAGAGCCACTCCGTACAAAAAAAGCGCAGCCTGCCTAGGAAAGGCGCCACACACATGGAGAGCTGATGCAGCAAGATGACGCAACAAAAAGAGACACAGTTTCCCAGTGCTGCTGACAAGAATAGAAGCAGGCACAGAAGAACAGTGAATGGACAGAGAGCAGAAAACTGGTGGGGGGGGGGAGGGGAGAGAAATAAATAAAAAATAAATCTTAAAAAATAGAACAATGCTGGGAAGTAGATGTGGCTTAAGCAATTGGGCTCCCATTTACCATACAGGCAGTCCAGGGTTCAATACCCAGGACCTCCTGGTGAGGGCAAGCTGGCCCATGCAGAGTGCTGGCCTGCGTGGAGTGCTGCCCCGTGCAGGAATGCTGGACCATGTAGAGAGCTGGCATAGCAAGATGATGCAACAAAAAGAGACACAGAGGAGAGACAATATGAAACACAGTAGAGCAGGGAGCTGAGGTGGCACAAGAGAAGGATCGCCTCTCTCCCACTCCAGAAGGTCCCAGGATTGTTTCCCGGAGCCGCCTAATGAGAATACAAGCAGACACAAAAGAACACACAGCGAATGGACACAGAGAGCAGACAATGGAGGGAGGGGGAGAGAAATAAATACATAAAATCTTTAAAAAAAAAAAAAAGGACAATTCTTCTGTGAAAATACTTATATACATAATCTTTGTATGTGTGTGACAGTAAATTCCTAGAATTGGAGTTTATGAATCAAATCACAATAATCACAATAAATATTATTTTGACAGCAATTGTCAAATTGCTCTCCAAGTAAATTAGAGGAATTTCCATTCCTATCAATGAGGAATGAATTTTTGAATACTTTTGCCAGAACTAAAACCTTTGCCAACCCTATTATCAAATTTATATTGATAATTGCTATTTCCAATGTGATAGTAAAAAAAAATCATTGCTTAAATTTGCTTTTCTTTCATTAGAAAACATGAGCATCTTGGAGTGGGGAAGTTCTTTTTAGGCTTGACAGGAAACTCAGAAGTAATAAAAATCCTGATAATATGGCTTTTATGAACTGCTTGTTTACAACCTTTGCCTATTTTTTTCCTACTGTTTTTCTTTTCCTTCCTTATTGATTTAAAGAAGGGTTTTGTTTATTTGAAATTAGGGGTGTTATTCCTTTGCTATATGTGTTGCAAATATTTTCTTTCAGATTTGTTGTCTTTTTAAATGGTGTTTTGTGTCATGCAAGATATAAAATAATATCCTATGAGTTCTGAGTCTTGGGCTATGTTTAGAAAAGCCTTCACCATTTCAAGATTACAAACGTATTCATCCAAGTAGTTTCTTTTTGGGTTCTTATGGTTAATTTTTCTATAAAAATCTTTGATCCATCTGGAGTTTATTTTAGAATGAGGAGGTGTCTTAATTTGCTAAAAGCTGGCAGAAGCAATATATCAGAAATGGGTGGGTTTTACAATGGGGATTATTCACTTAGAAGTTTGCAGTGCTGAGGTTGTGAAAATGTCCAAATCATGGCTTCGTCAGGCGATGCTTTTCTCCCTGAAGACAGGCAGATGGCGACCCTGGACTCCTTTCTCACAGGGTAAGGCACGTGGCAGTGTCTGCTGGGGCTCCACCTTCTACTCCAGCCTTTCTTGCCTTCACCTTCCTACTCTGTGACTTGTTCTCTGCTTCTGTGTTCCAATGATGTCAGCTTTTTAGGATTTCTCTCTATGCTCCTGTGTTTTTTTCTCTGAATCTCACTCCATATACATCGGTATAAAGGACTCCAATAAGAGGATTAAGATCTACCCTGGGTCATGCCTTACTGAAATAATCAAATCAAAAGGCCCTTAACTGAAGTGACCTAGTCAAAAGGTCCCACCTACAATAGGTTCACACCACAAGAATGGATTAGTTCTAAGGACATGATTTTCTGGGATCCATCGGGCATCAAACCACCACAGGAAAGAAAAAATTATTTTATTCTGCAAGGCTCATTGGCTGTCCCAACACCTTTATTATAATAAATTAATCCTGCCATCTTTATCATATGATAAGTGCCCACTTTTATTAAATTAATCCTGCTATCTTTAACATGTACTAATTGTCCACTTTTACTAATTCTGTAATCTATTCCACTGATCTGTTTTAAAGAGGTTTTATAATACATATTAGCATCTGGAAGGCAAGTCCCCCTATATACTCTTCTTCTGCAGAATTTCCCATAATTATTCTTAAATATTCTTCTGAATGAAATTTAGAATAAGTTTGGCAAGTTCTAAAGAAAATTCAAATGATTTGGATTTGGATTGCATTCCATTTGTACATTGACTCAAACAGAATTGGCATTTTTACAATGTGGAGTCTTTTTACCCAAAAATGAGGTGTTTTCAGTAATTTACTGCTTTGTTTCTTCCCAGTTTCATGGTATTTTCCAAGTATATTCAGAAGCACTGCACTGTGCAACCGCTTTCACATTGCACTCAATGCAATTAAAAGCCCCCTCTTCCCTGAGTGGTAGACACCAGCAACCCTGAGTTTATTCCCCCATTTTATATTGTTATTGTATGATATTTTCTTCCATTATATTTTTCTCTATTATATATACATTAGTTACTATTTTGACATGAAAAAATTATTAATGTTTGAATGTTCATTTTAGAACTTGCTCTCCTACTACACTATCTTATTATTTCTTAAGAATTTTCCAGTTGAATCTCTTTGGGTTTTCTAACGTATAATCACACCTATTAATAATGATAATTTCTCTTGAACTTTTTCTGTTGTACTGGTTAGGACCTCCAACACAATATAAGTAGTGGGATCATGAGTAGGACTTTTGCATTTTGACTTTAAGTCCAAACCTGTTTCCTGGGTATATATTCAATCCACTAAATAGCTATTGAGTACCAACCATCTATAAAGCATTGTTTTGGATGAGAAGTACATGGTAAAAGGAAAATTAATTACTCAATGCCCAAATCTATAATCTTTACTTATCCCAATAAACAGATCTACAGCCAAAATAAATAGCCAGGTGATCTCTCTTACGCAGTGAAAACCATTCCAGGAAATTCAATGTTCTATATTACTAAGGGTTAAGGAAGGTGAGGGAACAATGGGCATGCTAAATAGACATTTACCTGAAAGTCAAAGACATAAAATAAGAAAGGGGTCAATACCCCCAAAAGATCTAGCTAGCTGAAAGTGCAAGTAATTTGACCCTAAAGCAGAGTTTAACCTCAGGGGTAAGGTATGAAGAAAGCAAGCATGAATCAGTATGTTTTCAAGTATGTGAACTACAATCATGTGTAGCTACCAATGTAGTAAGATTGAGACTGTGATGCAATAAATATCATAATAAAGTTAACTATGACCGTAAGATGCTAAAAGAATGTCTCTCAAAGAAGGTGAGTCATCCCTTCAGCAAATATGTGTTGAGTACCTATTGAATGTCAAGCCCCAATCTAGGTACAAAATGCTTAATAAAAAAAAAATCTCTGTTTTCAAAGATCTTACAGTCAACTGGGGGGAGACGGATGACTTATGTAAACAAATATACATGTATAATCAATATATTGTTAGAAATTGTATTAATACAATTGCTATGCTATACTACGAAGGAAATAACAATGCTCTGAGAAAATAATAGATTTGGGGTATCTGGGAATGACTCTGAGAAAGTAGCCTTCAAACAGAAACCAGAGGGATGAACAGGCAAAGTAAAGAGCATATCAGTGTGAAAGTGGAATAATAAATGAGTTTACTATCTTGACTTGAGCTTCCATTTTATCCAGGGAATTATAAAGAAGAAATGGAGGTTAATTGAAGCAGGTTGACATACCAATGATCCTTTGTGGTACTGATAAAGACCCCTGCCCCTTCCCAGGAGGAAGTACTCTAACAAAGAAATGAGGCTGACACTAGCGAAGTCTGCTAACTTTACCAGATGGCCACAATCTTATATCAACATCCTGGATGCTAATTAACTGGGACACCCTTCCCAGACAGTCCACATGCCCCCAGCCCTGTAGTTCGCATAGATCATGTTCCCATTGTCCTCACCCCTCACCCATTCCCCCCACACCTTCCCTTTGTCTCAAGCAGACACATAAGCTACCTCCCCAAGTCAACCTTTTAAGCAGAAACCAATTTGGTGTTGCTTCTGCATTAATTAATTAACTTTAGCTCAATAAACTTGCTCTGCACCCCTCTTTTTAAAGTGTTTATTTTATTTTTGGCTCAACAGTAATTGGTGTCAGAAGTGGGATCTGAAGGTGGATGTCGAGACAATACCTCTGATGCCTTGGAGAGGAGCAAGGTACCTGCAGGAATCCTTTGTGTTCCGTTGCTCTGGGTTCGTCTCCTGGCTCATTCTGTTAGTCTCTCTCAGATCTTTGAACTCCGGCCACAATGTGGTTGAGGTCAAAATTTGTTTGTTGAACTACTGTCTAGCTGGGCCCTCTGTTATGGCCTCTGTTTTTGGCTGTCAGGTAAGAGAATTCTCTTGTTTCTTTACTGTGGTGGGAAACAGTTTTATGTTTCCATACTTCTGTGCTTCTGTGGTTTGTGTCTGTTTAATGTATATTCCCTTAACTCTGGATGGTAATACTAAATTAACAAATAAACATTCTTAAGAGAGTTCTATTCAGATTTCTTAAAGATAAATTAACATACTCCTAGAGCAGAAATTGGAGAAGCTGAGCTTCTGGTACTCTTTAAAATCCTTCAGTCTTCTCCCCTTGGATTCTAAATAAGCTTAATTGCCCTTCTATAATAAGATTTTCCAAATCCTAATGAAGATTCAGTGGCCTTTTTAAAGATTTCAATCTTACCATTCATATTTGTAAGCCTGGATACTCAAACTTTTGCCAATTAATTTACAGTACTGCTGGTAAAAGTCATGCAAAAATTTAGATAAAACTATTTGGAAAAGCAAAGCAAACGTGGTTTTCAATATGCTGTAATCTAAAAAACTTATAATAAAAATACAGTATAATCTAAAATAAATATTTTATATGCTTAGTATTTTTGTCTTCATAAATAAAATTCATTTATGAAAAAACTTCTCTCCAAAGCTTTGTATAAATTAAATTGTGTGTGTATATATACATATATATATATATCTAATTATAAAGGATTTAACAAAACTGTAAAGACAAAATACCTTCATAAGTTTCAAAATTCATATAGAATTAAATTTTATACACTACATTGTCCTTTTTGGAAACAGTATAACATACCTACATGCCATTAATCCTTGTTTAAAAATTGTATATTATAGTTTTAAAGTACTTGAGGTATGTTAAGGTGCATTAACTAAGGTGTTTTAAGTATTTCAACAAATCCCCTAGTACAAACTGTGTTTCCATAGTTTCATTTGTATAGCTTTCCTATATTATTTAGAAAAAAACAAGGGATAATAGTAAAAAACCTTAACAACATTAATTTTCTCTGATCTGTTTCCATATTTAGAACTAATCAGACCTGGATAACCACATTAATAAAATTGGCATGTTAGAGTTTATTAACTTTTAAACTGAATAATTTTTTTAAAAGAATAAAAGTTTTTCCTAGGCTCCTTAACCTAACCTTCCCCCACCCCCATCCCCGGGGTCTTTTCTTTGAAAGGCCTATGGGGGAAGGGTTAGGTGCAATAAGACAGGGAAATGTAAATTTGGCTCAGAACTCTGTCTACTAGGCCAGAAAATTAAGAATGACAGGGGATGGGAAGCAGATGTGGCTCAAGTGATACAGCTTCCACCTACCATACAGGAGGACCTGGGTTTGAACCTTGGGGCCTCCTGGTGAAAAAGAAGAAGAGAAAGCGTGCCCAGGCGGCAAGCCAGTGCCCATGTGAGTGCCCACATGGTGAGCCAATGCCCCACGCAAATGAGCAAGATGATGACGCATCAAAAGAGAGACGAGGGAGAGTCAAGGTGAAGTGCAGCAGAAACCAGGAACTGAGGTGGCACAATTGACAGGGAACCTCTCTCCTCATCAGAGGTCTCCAGGATCGAATCCCGGTGAATTCTAGAGGACAGCAAATGAGAAGAGAAGACAACACAGACAGCAAAAACAGCAGGGTGGGAAGAGGAGAAGGGGGGAAATAAATAAATCTTAAAAAAAAAAAAAGAATGATAGGGGAGAGTGGGTGTATGTAGCTCAGTGGTTGAGTGCCTGCTTCTCAAGTATGAGATCCCAGGTTCAATACCTGGTACCTCCTAAAAAAAAAAAAAGAATGTAGGCATTTATCAGTCATAAAAACATTGAAATAGAGAAAACATAGAAATCTCATGAGCTTATAATTTCTCATGTGCCTTTATACATATAAAAAGAATGATAGGGACAGAGAATAATTAATAATCCAATTGCCAAAATTTCAGTAAATGAAGGAAAGAGAAAGGCTCCTTAAAAGCTATAGAAAGGTTTTTCTAAATTATGATAGAAACAAATTAAAGAATTATGATACATTCCAGAGTATGGTAGTTACTATGCTTGAGGTTGTTCACAACTTTTATGAAAAAAAAGTTTTAGTTTCCTATATGGAGGAAAAAAAATATTTCTTGCATAAACCATAATTGTTTCCATTTTATTTGACTTGAGTGTAATCCATAAGTTTATACAGATACTAATGAAACAAATTATATTTATTAGATATTTAATGAAAATTGTTTAATAAAATTAAGTTAAAGGGAAAAAAAGAATAAGTCTGTCCTTAAGTGAAACAACTAGTTTTCAAAAAGCACAATGAGGAATGTAAAATGAGATTTAAATGGATATAGAAAGAAGTAAAATGTTTATGGAACATTTTACAGTAAATGCTGACTCAAATTGGATAGCTTGTTTAAGAGAATGCCTTTTTGTCCTAAGTTAAAATGAATGGTTTTCCTGAGGGCAGGAATAAGTAGGAAAAGACATGAACAATGATAAAAAGTTGTAGAGGGTTTGTGAAAGTAAATTTTGTCTGTTAAAGATGAAATTTGGGAAGCGGATGTGGGTCAAGTGATAAGCTTCCACCTACCATATGGGAGGACCTGGGTTTGATCCCTGGGGCCTCCTGGTGAAAAAGAAGAAGAGAAAGCATGCCTGCGCGGTGAGCCAGTGCCCACACGAGTGCCTGAGCAGTGAGTGCGAGTGCCTGCGTGGTGAGCCAGTGCCCACACAAGTGAGTCACACAGCAAGATGATGAAGCAACAAAAGAGAGACAAGGGGAGAGTTTAGGTGAAGCACAGCAGAGACCAGGAACTGAGGTGGCGCAATTGACAGGGAACCTCTCTCCACATCAGAAGTCTCCAGGATCGAATCCTAGAGGAGAGAAAATGCGAAAACAACACAGACAGCAAAAACAGCAAGGTGGGAGGAGGGAAAGGGGGAAAAAGAAATAAATCTTAAAAAAAAAAGATGAAATTTAAGGTGAAATAACTAGTCTATGTAGTTATGAATAATTATGGGAAATTTGTAAAAGCATTTTCTAAACTGAAGTATTTCAATATAAATGGCTTGTTCCAGGAAGTCATTATTAAGTAGGAATCTGAATTAATATTGATAACAAAAAGTGGGAAGCAGATGTGGCTTAAGCAATTGGGCTCCTGCCTATCACACGGGAAGGCCATGGTTCGGTTCCTAGTGTCTCAGCGAGGGAAATGGATGTGGCTCAAGCTGTTGGGCTTCCATCTACCATATAGGAGGTCCAGGGTTTGATGCCTAGGGACTCCTGGTGAGGGCAAACTGGCCCATGCAGCAGAGTGCCAGCCCGTGCAGGAGTGCCACCCCACATGGGAACACCGCCCTGTGCAGGGGTGCCGTCCCACGCAGGAGTTCTGGCCAACGTGGAGAGCTGGCGCAGCAACATGACGCAACAAGAGACACAGAGGAAAGACAATAAGAGACACAGCAGAACAGGGAGCTGAGGTGGCACAAGAGAATGACTGCCCCTCTCCCACTCTGGAAGGTCCCAGGATCGGTTCCCAGAGCTGCCTAACGAGAATACAAGCAGACACAGAAAGAACACACAGCGAATAGACAGAGAGAGCAGACAATGGGGGTGGGGTGGGGGTGGGCAGAAAATAAATAAATCTTTAAAAAAAAAAGAAGACAGGCCAATACAACAAGACACAAGAAGAAAAAACCATAGTGAGAGACACAACCAAGCAGGGAGCAGAGGTTCCTGGTGCCACCTGAAGTGACAAGATGATGCAACAAGAGACACAAGAGGAAAAACAAAGCAGGGAATGGAGGTGACGTGAGTGATCAGTCACCTCCCTCCCACATCAGAAGTCCCAGGTTGGTTCCCGGTGCCTCCTAAAGAAACAAAGAAAATGAACTCAGACACAGCAAGTACAAAACAACAAAGGGGAGAGATAAATAAATAAAAATAGATCTTAAAAAAAAAGTAACTTCATAACAAAGAAACCTGTTAGTCGCCACCTCAATCTGCATATTAAGGTGGTGGTAGGGGGAAGATAATCTTGATTCCATTGAAAATCTTAAATTTACATGAAATAATTAAGAAAATAGTTTTTTCCTGTGCTGCTAAAGTAAAATACCTGTAAATTAACATAATTTTAGTAAAGGTGTAAAAGTAAAATGAAACAAAACTTCTGCTATAGGGTATAGTTTATTATAGAAACAGCTGTAGATAAAGAAATTAGGACCTAGGTTGTAAACTCTTGCAGCCATTATATTTATCTCTGGGCTCTGATCTCTGTTATTTCTGAATTATGAGATGACTTACTCTTTGTGTATAACCTAATAGCTCCTTAAAAAATTTTAAGTACCTCAATGGCACTTGGAACACAGAGTTAAAGTTAGCCAGCTCTTAGAGTGGTGAGGAAGCAGCCCTACAGCTACACAAAGAATGACCACGGAGAAGCTGCCAGGGGCTGGTAAGACACAACGGGCTTTCTGGCCTGCTTCTCCTGAGGGTTATCATGTGTGCTGTTGTGAGTCTGGATCTTGCCCACTCTAAGCAAATGTCCTAGGGCCTATGGGAGAAAGATCCACTGTTATATTACTCACCAGAGAACCCCCCCCCCCCCCCCCCCCGCTCCGTGCTTGGGCCCTTAGATATCTTTTCCAGATTCACAGGGCTTCTTCTAGCTTCTTGCTTGCCTGGGCTGTCTGTAGCAACAACCCATGACCAATCAAACTGTTAGAAGTGCAGATACCTGCCACCATCCAGCATCTCTGGTGTCCCCTGGGATATCCTTCCCTCATCTTTAAGATAAGAGCTACCTCTCTAGGGGCAACTCCCAGAGCCCAGAAACTCTTGTAATTGCTTGTTTTATGTTATAGCTGTTGTTGCTGCCTCCCTTCACCCCTCCTCCTAGCCTTTGTTATCTCCCTTTTCCAGCCGTTGCTATCCTTCCCGCCAGTCCCGTCCACTTAGCCAACTCATAATCTGCCCCCTTTCTTAATCACCGCCTACTTCATAGCTGCCTGCACAGTTCCGCCTATCCACTACCGCCCCGTAGTTTACCCGCCCCAATTCCTACCCCTCCCTTGACCCGACCTTATATAATCAAGTGTGTTTCCGCAATAAAGTAGACTAGCTCATTCTCACAGGCTGTCTCCGTGGTTTTTACCGCGCGTCCCCCACGCCTGGAGAACCTAGGCCTACGCGCTGGCCTAGGGGCTCACCGCCGAGCCGTGGAAGCCCGCCCGGTCCTCGTAGGTTGCTAACTTAGAATAGCAGCCCACAGCAGGGGTTGCTAACTTGGAATAGCAGCTCACAAGCTGTGACCTTATATCAAAGTACCACCAATTATCAACCCCCCATTCCATGCTCAGGGACTTCTGTGGAAGAGGTGGAGGAAAGATTGTAAGAGTTGTGGTCAGGGTGGATTGTATCATATATGACTTTACATTTTCTTTCCCAACCCTTCAAGTCCTTTCCTCCCCAAATTGTAGCAACATTTTTAAAAAAGGAGGGAATCCGTGCAGGGTACCAACTTAAAGACATGCTGATCAATTCGCAGCTGTTATGCTGGCCTGCTGTTTGGCAAAAGGTAAAGCAGTTACCATTTACACTGACAGTCACTATGCCTTTGTAGTAGCGCAGACTTTAGCCATGTTCTAGAAACACTGGGGTTTCCTTGTATCCTCTGTCCAGCCCATCAAAGATAAGCTTTGAGTAAGTGAATTTCTCCAAAGTCTTTTGCTCCCCAAGGCAGTAGCAGTAGTGAAAACTGCAGGACATAGCAGAGCTGATTCAGAAGCCCGAGGAAAGGCACCAGGGGACACTGCAGCTCCTCGAGGTGCAGGTATGAAACACGTTGTGAACTACTGGAACCTGCCAAGCCAGCCTTCCCCTCCACGCTGTGCCAATGGCCCCCTGGGGCTGTCCTTAAATGACATTGTACAAGCCCAGCACACAATACTCACCCCAGATCTCAAAAATTTGGAGGGCTAAGGGGGACCTAAAGATCCCCAGACTGGACGTTGGGTTGGCCTGTACAGTGTACTCGTCCTTCCCCCAGGCCTCATGAACTTACAGGAACACTCTTCAGCCCTCACCAACCTTCTCGTGTGAGATAGTTACTAGCAGAGCCACACCCTTACTTCCCTGGTTGCAAAACTGCTGGTTTACTCCTCACTGGCTACCTATGCCAAAAACTCTCACAAGCTCTTTCTGAACTCCTCTAAATGGTTTCCAAGTCTCTCTCTACAGATCTCCCCAATTCTCCACCACCTGTGCAACCATATTAGTTGTGTTAGAAATGGCATCTTCGGAAACATGGACTTGAACCCCGGTGGAAAGGACCCTTTCGAGTCCTCCTTACCACCCCCACAGTCGCAAAGCTTCAAGGAATCGACTTCTGGATTCACCTATCACACCTGAGTGGACCACTGAAGCATTGTAGACCTGACCCTGCAGCACTGCCAGGTCCAGAAGCAGCCGGCATCGGACTCAGACAGCGCTCCCAAGACTGGGGGACAGTGGGCCGAGTACACTTAAAATACCTTTTGTCTTTTTTCTTATCTAAGGCATAGTTCTCCCCTGGGAGCAAGAACACCCTGAGTGGCCCCTAGGGAATCTTGCTGTTATCTTCTCCTCACTGCAGTTAACTCCACTGCCTTCATCTAGACTGTAGCAAACATTATCTTCCCTTGCCCCACTGGCTAACTAAAATGACCCCTAAGCTATTCTTTTGCTTATTCCCTCGTGCACTAGAGACCTCTCTCTCTGCTCAGGTTTCGTCCGCCTCTGCAATACCATTCTAGGACCCGTAGCTTCTCCTTGCTGTCTGACCTGGTGGGTAATGCACATTTGGCTCTGTAAGAGACCTTAACTCCAACCCTTGAACTTTACCTCTCACATGAAATAAAGACTACCTGTGGAATTCTTGCTGGAACAGGGCTTAGACTTGGACTTACAGCTCCCTGGGTAGGTTTCAGATACTAAGAACATGCCATCTGCAACCCCAGGGCCACCCTTGAAGCCGTAGCTCCAGAAACGGGGCAAGCCCTGCAAGGACTAACTAGCGTTCTCAATTCCCCTGCAGCCACAACTATGGAAAACTGATTAGCTTTAGATTACTTACTGGCAGGAGGAGGCGGCGTCTGTGCTGTGCTGTTGCCAACACATCCTGTTGTACTTGCATCAACGTCATTGGACAAGTCAAGACTGACGTCCAGAACATCTTCAAACAAGCCAAATGGCTTCACAGCATAAACCAACAACCAAGAGACATATGGGAATCCATTCGGGGGTTTCTGCCCAACACCTCTTTGTTGTATTTCCTGGTCTTGCTGGCGATCATGGTGATCATGATGCTTCTCCTTGGACCTGTTTTCATCTGCATCATCACCAACTTTGTCAAAGCCACCACTCTTTCTCCAGTCTCCTGTAGCTTTAGAGTATCAGTCTAGAGAGTCCCAAACTAGTCATACTTGTTCTTTGGGGAGTCAATGGACTCCATGGACCAAAAGGAGGGAATGTGAAATTGGAATGATAAATTATTTTACTATCTGGATTTGCTTGGGCTTCCATTTTATCCAGGGAATTATAAAGAAGAAACAGAGGTTAACTGAAGCAGGCTGACATACCAATGATCCTTTGTGGTGCTGGTAAAGACCCCTGCCCTTGCTCAGAAAAAAGCACTCTAACAAAGAAATCAGACTGACACTAGCAAAGTCTGCTAACCTTACCAGATGGCCACAATCTTACATCAACATCCTGGATGCTAATTAACGAACTGGGACACCCTGCCTGGACAGCCCACATCCCCCCAGCTCCATAACTCTCATAGCTCATGTTCCCATCATCCTCACCCACCCCATTCCCCCCACACCTTCCCTTTGTCTCAAGCAGCCATATTCGTGCTCCCCCCAAGTGAGCCTTTTGAGCTTACTAACCTTTTAATGTCCTTGCTCTAATCCCTAAAAAGATAAACCCTCAATATTTATTGTGTTGTTTGAATAAATGTCATTTTTACTTCTAATGGAGGAGCTTAACAATCAGAGCAATAGGCAGAGGGACTATTGTTTTTAATTAGAGAAGTATTTTTAATTGATATCACAAAACAGTAATTCTGTTCAACAACCACAAGTACCATTCCAAACCCTCAGGCAGAAGTGACCACTGTCCTGTCTGTGGTGCTACGATTCCTTGCCTAGCATGTTTACATAGCATGGATGGAGACAGTGAAACGTGGGAGTCGATCCAGGAGACAGGGTGAATCACTGATGGAGCAGGGTATTCTAGAGGAGACAGGGGTGCTTATTACAGGAGCATGTTGGAGAAAGTAGTGGTGAAAAGAAGAGAGCGCTTCCTTTGATCCCAAAAGTGTTCAGACGGAGATAAAAATGCAGGCATATGGTAGAAGTTGAGAGACGTTCATGCCTTCTAACTAGAGGTTCCCAAACTTTCTTGTTCTCAGTTCCCTCACTGTCTCAGTAACTTTTTCATGGTGTCTGTAGGTCAAAAGAAATACCTAACAGAGCAGTGGGTGTAGCTCAGTGGTTGAACGCCTGCTTCCCATGTATGAGATCCTGGGTTCAATCCCCAGTACCGCTGAAAAAAAGAAAAACAACAACAACAAAAATCTAACAGTGCTGTTTATTAAGTAAAGTAGAAATAACCTATTAAGTATTTATGTCCTAACAATTTAGTAGTACTTTGAAAAATAAATTGGGTATTGTACAGAGTTCACTCCAGTTTTGATTCTATTCTTTTAACAACATATATAAGGCAACCAGCTAAAGTGTACAATTCAATGGTTTTTAGTATATTCAGATTTTTGCTATCATTCCAACCATTTTTAGAAAATTTTCATTGCAATAAAAAGAAACACACAGGAGTGGAGATGGCTCAAGCCATTGGTCGCCTCCTTCCCACACGGGAAAGCTCTTGGTATACTTTTAGATAGAAGTTCTTTATCATGATTTGCCAATATTTTCTCCCATTCTGTGGGTTTTCTTTTCTAGTCTTTATTTTTGGAAACCTTCAACAATTTTTAAGTATGTGTTTGATTCAATGAAATTACTGTTCTTCCACTATTAGTAATATATTATTTAAAAAGTATATTTTAATATTTTATCAACATACTTCTCTTCAGACACAAACTCAAATTTTATTTCCAGTAATTCCTAAGTTCTAGGATAAAAACTTGGGTACGTCATTTCATTACTCTGACCTATAGTTTTCTCATGTGAAAAGGGGTAATGGTACTTATAAGATGGTGGAAAATAAGAGCAAGAAAAACACTTAGCGTAAGGCCAATAAATTAATAGAAGCCTAATAAATATCTGAAGATAGGAAAAGATCTCTAAAAAGGAATTATATTTCAAAATCTATGTGAGATATTAAGTATTGTATCCACTTAATAACGGTTTTTAAGAAAGAATAAGTTGGGCCTTACAGAGTAGGAAGCTCAAGAAGTCAGTCTCTCCACCAAAGCAACTACTGAAGAGGCAGAAACTGTCTGTATCAACTATTTTGAACCTCTGGAGTCTAGTGTAACACTGTGCAACATCCAGGGAAGAGCAAGAGGAAGAGGCTGGTAAATTGCAGGGAATTTCACCCTCCATGCAGATATCCCTCATTTCTGAATTGCCTGGTAGGCAGTAGTGGGGACCCATTCCTGATTTCCTGGTACAACTTGCTGGTGCCAAGGTGGGCTATAAAGACCTTGTCTTCCAAAATCTGAGGGTATGTAGTCTGATTGATAACCATTACTTTTGATCAGCTACTTCAGAGCACTAGCGAGCTGGCTCTAAGAATAGCCATTGTTACAACCACTCCAGGCAAAAGAGACAGAGGAATCTTAAAAGGGGTAGAATCTATTTCCTTTTTCTCTTTTCTTTTTATATTCTATATTTGGGAGCAAAAATAGTTTGAAAAAGTCACAAACTGATGGCTCCAGCCCTCAATATAACAAAAACAACAAACCTAGCAATCCCAGAAGAGTAGAAAAACTACATTTCCAGAGTTATAACATAATACATAATACATAAAATGTCCAGTACTCAACAAAAAATTACAAAACACACAAACAAATTGAAAAGTATGGCCCAGAAATAGGAAAAATGGAATTTTCCAAAAACCATCCCTAAGGAAGTTCATCTATTGGAACTATTAGTCAAAGACGTTGAGTCATATTTCACATATTTGGATGTGTATATTCATGTCTTTCATCTTATTTCTTCAGCTTCTTTTTCTGCTCCTTTCTCTCTGTCTTGTCCTTCTGGGGCCTCAATGATACGTTCATTGGTATGATATCCCACAGGTCCCTCAGTCTCTCTTCATTTTTTTAAAAAAGATTTATTATTATTATTATTTTTATTTATTTATTTCCTCCCCTTGTGGCTTGTTTGCTGTTTTCTGTGTCCATTCACTGTGAGTTCTTCCGTGTCTGCTTGTTTCCCTTTGTTGCGTCATCTTGCTGCACCAGCTCTCTGTGGGTGTGGGTGCGGGCCGTCAGCTGTCAGCGGGTATGGGCCAGCTTGCCTTCACAAGGAGGCCCTGGGACATGAACCCATGTGGTAGACGGGAGCCCAATCAATTGAGCCACAGCTGCTTCCCTCTATTCAATTTTCTTCACAAATTTTTTCTTTCTCCTCAACCTGAATAATTTCAGTTATCTTGTCTTCAGGTTTGCTGATTCTCTCTTCTGCCTATTCAAATCTGCTACTGAAGCCATCTAATGAGTTTTGCATTTCAATTACAGTTCTTTGTGACTCCAAAATTTGTTTGGTTCCTTTTTATAATTAGCACCTATTTTGTTCAGACAATGTTTTCCTAATTTCCTTTAGTTCTTTGTATACAGGATTCCTTTAGTTCTTTGAACATATTTAAGACAGTTGACTCAACTGTCAGATATTAAAGGACATTATCAAGAAAGTGAAAAGACAATCTATAGGATGGGAGAAAATATTTGGAAACTATATATCTCATAAGGGTTTAATGTCCAGAGTATATAAAGAACTACTACAGCTCAACAAAGAGACAAATAATCCAATTTAAGGAGGAGCAAGGGAACAGCAAACCAAACCCTAAGCAAGCATAAGGAAATTAAGATTAGAGCAGAAATAAATGAAAAGGAGAATTTTTAAAAAATAGAGAATCAATAGAACTAAAAGTTGGTTCCTCAAGATGATCATCAGAATCGACAAACCCTTCAGTAGATTCACAAAGATAAAAAAAAAAAAAAAAGAGAAAAGATGTAAATAAATAAAATCATATAAGAGAAGGGGGAGATTACCACTGACCCAGCAGAAATAAAAGATCATAAAAGAGGGACTTCTGGGAAGATGATGGACTAGAAAGACAGGCTCTCTTCTTTCCTGGGAAAAAATAGCTAGAGGACAGGCAGAAATAGCCTGGAAAAAAAATCTTCTAGGGTTTAGGACACCAGGGGAAGGCTGGACACCACTGAGGAGAGATGGCAAAGGATAATAAGTACAACAGCAAAATGTGAGTTAAAAGTCACAGCTGCTACTGCTGGCAACTTCCCCCAGTATAGACACTTGAATTCTCAGGCCTCAAGGCTATGGACAAAGGGGACCCCAGGGATCCACCTCCCCAGGAAAGGGGAGAGAGAGGAACACAGACTAAGGCTTACTCAGTTTTTGACCCACAAATTTGGTTTGCTGTGTCACACAAACCCTTTCAGGTCAGATGGAACTGCGCCATCATTTGCCCTGGGAGCTAGCACGGGACTAAAGAGATCTGACACTCTCAATCTCCCTCACTACTAATTGGGACTGGTTGTTGAGGATGTAGAGGGGAGTGGAATTATTCCCACTCAGGAAAAGGGAGGGGACTGTCAGCAAAGGCTGGAGAACTGCCTCTGAGAAAGTTTGAATTACAAGTCTAAGCCTCCAGGCAGGAACCTCTACCACAGGGCTCTTAATCTTTTTTTGTTCCATGGACTCCTTTGGAAGTCAGGTGAAAACCACAGACCCCTTATCAGAATGTAGCAGCAGATAGTTTTATGACACTCAACTAGCGATAGATCTAACAACTAATGTAATTTCCAAGTATGGATGAGTGATTTTTTGAGATATGCAAAAACTGTAATGTGATATGAAATGAATACTACTGTAATTTATTGCATTCATTCATAAGTGAAGGAAATGCTAGATTTCAGTTAGAGGTCAGATAAAATAAAGATAATATGTTTATTTTTTCAATTCAAGCTCCTGTACCCCCTGAAATCTTTCCACAAACCCTTGTGGAAGTCTGAGGACCCCTGGTTAAGAACCCCTGCTCTACCACACTGATGCCCTCTGTGTTGCAGCAAACACACTCCAACCAGGCATTGAACTGAGAGGGCTGCCAAAGAGCACCACATACAGGCATAACAAGAAAGCTACATGAGGAAATTAAAAGTAAATAAGTGAGGGTTTTCCTGGCCTTTACAGCCTCTCTACCCAAGGGCCTAGGAAGCAGGTCTGTAACCCATTACTAGGACTAGGGCCAGGTTTTAAGCAAGTAACAGGGAATCCTAAAGACCCAGAACAGGCTGAACCAAGAATCAAAGAACATCAGTAACACACAGCTTCCCACCACTAAATCACTATGAAAGAGACAGAAATTGAGCATCTGAGTAAACCACCATCCTAATTAGATGCCTAGACATCAGCAAAAAATTATAAGCCATACTAAGAAAATGGAAGAAATGGCCCAAGAAAGGAATATATCAAAGCCCCAAGAAAGACGGAGGATTTGAGACAACTCATCGATGAGATGCACACAAATTTCCAAAATCAAATTAATGAATTGTAAGACAATATGGCTAAAGAGATAAAGGATATAAAAAAGATACTGAGTTAGCACAAAGAAGAATTTGAAAACCTGAATAGAAAAATAACAGAGTTCATGGCAAGGAAAGACATAATAGGGAAGCGGATTTGGTTCGACAGATAGAGTGTCCACCTATTATATGGGAGGTCCAGGGTTCAAAACCAGGGCCTCCTGACCCATGTGGTAAGCTGGCCCACACATAGTGCCGATGCATGCAAGGAGTGCTGCGCCACACAGGGGTGTCCCTCATGTAGGGGAGCCCCACGTGCAAGGAGTGTGCCCTGCAAGGAGAGCTGCCCTGTGCGAAAAAAGCGCAGCCTGCCTAGGAGTGGTGCCACACACACGGAGAGCTTATGTGGCAGATGACACAACAAAAAGAGACACAGATTCCCGGTGCTGCTGACAAGAATGCAAGCAGACACAGAAGAACACATAGCTAATGAACACAGAGCAGACAATGGGCAAGTGGGGGGAAGGGGAGAGATATAAATAGAAAATAATTTTAAAAAAATTTTTAAAAAGACATAATAGAGGAAATAAAAAACACATTAGAAGCATACAACAGCAGACCTGAAATGACATAAGAAAGAATAAGTGCTACAGAAGACAGAAGAGCTTACACTGAAGAGAGAAAAGAACAGAAAGAGAAAAGAATGGGAAAAAATGAGCAGGGGATCAGAGAGTTGAATGGTAACACAAAATATAATAATATACACAGGCATTCCAGAAGGAGAAGAGAAGGGGCAGAATGAGTATTTGAGGAAATAATAGCGGAAAGTTTTCCCAACTCTCAACGAAAGAAATGAATTTTTATGTCCAAGAAACGCAATGTACCCCAATAAGAATACATGCAAACAGACCTACTCCAAGACACATACAACTCAGAAAGTCAAATGTCCAAGATAAAGAGAAAACCATGAGAGCAGCAAGGGAGAAGCAAACCAGCACAAGCAAGGCACGCCCAATAAAACTTAGTGTGGATTTCTCATCAGAAACCATGGAGGTAGGAAGACAGTGGTATGATACAATTCGGATACTAAAAAAGAAAAACTGCCATCCGAGAATTCTTTATTCAGCAAAATTGTCCTTCAAATATGAAGGTGAGTTTAAAGTATTCACAAACAAACACAAACTAAGAGAGTTTGTAAAAAAAATATCCAACTTTGCAGGAAATATTAAAAGAAGCCTTAAAGCCTAAAAGAAAAACACAGGAGAGAGAGGCTTGGAGGAGAGTAGAGAAGAGCAAAAAGGAAAACCAAAAGAGTAAAAAGACTATTAGTCAAAGGAGTGCTGATGCAAAATACCAGAAATTGGTTGGTTTTTATAAAGGGTATTTATTTGGGGTAGGAACTTACAGATACCAGGTCATAAAGCATAAGACACTTCCCTCACCAAAGTCTATTTTCACACATGTTGGAGCAAGATGGCTGTTGACATCTGTGAAGGTTCAGACTTCCTGGGTTCCAATGGGCTCACCTCCTCTGTTTTCTCCACAAAGTCAGCTGTAGACTATGAGTCTCTCTAGGCTTTGCCTCTCTCCACAAGGTCAGCTGTAGACTATCAGGCAAAGGGCTCTGTCTCTTTTCCTGGGGCTCCAGTTTAAGACTTCAGCATCTAACTCCAACATCAAAACTCCAACATTAAGAACCCTCAACTCTGTCCTTTGCCATGCCTTTTATCTGTGAATCCCCATACACCAAGCGGCAGGGACTCAATGCCCTAATGACATGGCCCAATCAAAGCCCTAATCATAACTCAATCACACCCAGGTATAGACCAGATTACAAACATAATCCAATATCTGTTTCTGGAATTCATAACCATATCAAACTGCTACAAAGACAGACAAAAATAATAAGGTATGACATATGAAAACCAAATAAAATGATGGAAGTAAATAATGCGTTTACAGTAATATCATTGAATGTGAATGGATTAAGCTCGAATCAAAAGATATAGACTGACAGAATGGATAAAAAAACATGAACCATAATATAAGAAAAAAAAAAAAACAAG